>NC_092140.1:17500-375878 GCF_043159975.1 Macaca nemestrina
CGCAGGCCGGCGCAGGCGCAGAGTTGCAGACCGGATTGGCGCAAGCGCAGAGTCGCCCGTCGGCGCCTCGCAGGCCGGGGCGGCGCAGGCGCGAGTCACGGGCCGGCTCGGCGCAGGTGCAGAGTCGCGGGCCGGCGCCGCGCAGGCGCAGAGTCGCGGGTCGGCGCGGCGCAGTGGTAGAGTCGAGCGCTGGCGCGGCGCAGGTCGGCGCAGGCGCAGAGTCGCAGGCCAGGACGGCGCAGGCCCAGACTCACGCGCTATTGCGGCGCAGCCCGGCGCAGGCGCAGAGTCACAGGCCAGGGGGGCGCAGGCGCAGAGTCGCGGACCGGCTGGGCGCAGGCGCAGAGTCTCAGGCCGGGGCGCCGCAGGCGCACAGTCGCAGGCCAGCGCGGCGCAGTGGTAGAGTCCAGCGCTGGCGCGGCGAAGGCCGGCGCAGGCGCAGAGTCGCAGGCCGGGACGGCGCAGGCCCAGACTCACGCGCGATTGCGGCGGAGCCCGGCGCAGGTGCAGAGTCGCAGGCCGGGGAGCGCAGGCGCAGAGTCGCGCGTCGGCACCGCGCAGGCCAGCGCAGGCGCAGAGTCGCAGGCCCGCGCGCTGTGGGGGGGGGGGGTCGCGGCGCAGGCGCAGAGACGCACGCCGCGTGGGTCTGAGGGGGCGCGGTGCAGGCGCAAAGACGCACGCCACTGGGGGAGCGGCGCAGAGACGGGCGGAAAATCAGTAATCTGAAAAGCCGGGCTCGGGTGCCCCCTGCTTGTAGCCGTGCACTGCAGGGCCCTTTGCTCAGTGCGCCCCCTGCTGGCCACTGGAGTAACTGCAGGGCCCTCTTTTTTACAGTGGTGGCCAGCGCCCCCTGCTGGCGCCGGGGCACTGCAGGGCCCTTTTGCTCGCAGTATAGTGATGGCACGCCGCCTGCTGGCAGTTGGGGACATTGCAGGGCTCTCTTGCTCACAGTGTAGTGGCAGTACTCCCGATGCTGGCAGCTGGGGACACTGCCCGGCCCTCTCGCTCCAAGTGAAGTGGCGGCTGGCTCCCCAGCTGGCAGCTGGGGACACTGCCGGGCCCTCTTGCTTGCTTTGTAGTGGGGGCACGCCCCCTTCTGGCCGCTGGGGGCACTACAGGATCCTCTTGCTCACAGTGTGGTGGCAGCACGCCCCCTACTGCCAACCAGGACACTGCAGGCTCCTCTTGCTCATGGTGTGGTGCCCGTGCGCCACCTGCTGGCAGCTAAGGACACTGCAGGACCCTCTTGCTCACAGTATACTCGTCGTACGCCCCCTGCTGGCATCTGGGGACACTGCCGGGCCCTCTTGCTGGCAGTGTCGTGGCAGCACAGCACCTGCAGGCAGATGGGGACTATGCAGGGCCCTCTTGCTCCAGGGGTGACGGCTGGCGCCCCCTACTGGCCGCCTCCTGCACCACTTAAAGTCAGAGCGCCAGTTATTAAGTGTCATCAGTTCTGGAAATTCAAACTGAAACGGAGCTATTACTGGGGAGAGCTGATGTCCCACTTCTTTTCTAACTTGGAAGGAGTTTCACCAAGAGGCAGTACAAAGATGGCAGACCACTTCATTGAAAAAAATACAGTGTGAAGAGCTTATTGTAGAAAAATAGGCAGGCTGATCGTGCAGGAAAGCAGCCTAAGAGTCCTGTGCAGGGAATTTTATTTTGGACTTCACAGTCCTGCCTCTGTCTCAGGTCTGCCCGTTTTCTTTGGTTTTCCTGCTACTGCCTTAGGTCCCCACTTAGGCTCATGGGACCTCCTCACAGTTGGTTGAGGCACATGTGTGGTGATTGATCCCAATCCACTCTGGCACCGGGCTCCTTCCCGCCATCCCAGGCAGGCTGACAGCAGTCACATTTGTACCTACTGGGCCTATCTCTTTTGAATGTCCTACTCTGCCCTAATCTGTACTTATGGTGCCAGGTTTCTTTTAAGAATGTTCCCTTTGTCCTTATTGGCATGTAGCTAGCAACATTCTGACATTTTTACTGCAGAGTGAATGATGACTGGGGCATCTTAAGAGGAGTTCTAGGGTGTTTCTGTCTGCATAGGTACCTCTTCTCCCTCCTACCCACAATTGACAAGTGCTCATCCACTCCAGCATCAGAGATGCTACTAATATGTGAATTTTTGATGGTCCCTCCAGGTGAGCCTTCCCAGGCTTTCCCTTTTCCCGGAGCTCCCCCTCCTGTTCATGTCTAGCTGTCTATCTACTCTAACAGAGCCCACTATCCTGTGTCTTTCCCAAAAATGGTGAGGGAACAATGAATTGGAAACCATAGCAAATAATATGCATGTAGATGAAAACTTTACAACTTACACAAATAATCACTCAAAATCATCCTTACACTAAAAATGCAAAACTGTACAATTTCTAGAAGAAACTAGAGAAGAAAAACTATGTGCCTTTGGGTTTGGTCATGAATTTTAACAAATGACACAAAAGGTTGATATACACAGAAGAAATGACAATGTGGATTTCTTAATGTTCAAAGTTTATACTCTGGAAAATACCTTGTGAAGGGAACAAAAAGACAAGCCACATATTGAAAGAAAATATTTGCAAAATACAGATCTGAGAAAGAATTTGTATTCAAAATATATACAAAATTATTAAAACTGAACAATAAGTTAAACAGCCCAATTAAAAATGCACACAGATCTGAACAGACACCTCACCAAAGATGATCTACAGATGGCAAGTAAACATACAAAAACATGCTCAACATAGTAGATAACTGAAAACCGCAATGAGATAGCACAGCTGGTCTATATCTGTTAGAACTGCTAAACTCTTTCAAAAATGACAAATTGCTGGAGGAAAAACAAGAACTCTTTTCACTGCTGGTGGAACACAGTGTATAAGACCAAAATATGCCACTCCAAAATATAATGGTAGGAAACCAGAATATGCCACCCAAAGATATGTCCCTTTGGCTTAAGAATTATTCCAAGCTGATTATTTTGAAAAAAAATGCTAACCACGGAAGTTCTGAAAACAGAGTAGAAATTACCCTTGTGTAAGGAAAATTTACGTCTATAAAGGAAATCCCCATTTAAAAGCTACCTCTCTCTCTCAGCACCAAGAAGAGAAGGATAACTAAATCACTAAAGAGTCTTATCAACGGAGAATGCACGGACTTAAGTCTGTATAACAAACCTTACCCTTGTCTACTGTGCTTTTGGTGGTTAACTCCCCACTACTGCACCTCAAATCTTCTTTATTTACATTGAAGATAGTATTTATGCTTGAATCAAAAGCCACCTGTTGGAGATTTACTCATTTTTCCCTGAGTATCTTCCATGTAGCCTTAAGGTATACATGTTTTTAAACTTTCCTGTTTTTCTCATTTTAATCTGTCATTTGTTACAGAGGGTCCCATCTAAGAATTCCGAAAACATAGAAAATTCTTTTTCCTCCCCTATTACAAGTTGGGCAGTGTTTTCCAAAGCTAAACAAGTCTCACCTTACAATCCAAAAATCACATTCCTAAGTAGTTTGACAAATACTTTGATGTTATTTCTTTTTTTTTTTTTTTTTTTTTTTTTTTTTGAGATGGAGTCTCGCTGTGTCTCCCAGGCTGGAGTGCAGTGGCGTGATCTCGGCTCACTGCAAGCTCCGCCTCCCGGGTTCACGCCATTCTCCCGCCTCAGCCTTCCAAGTAGCTGAGACTACAGGTGCCCGCCACCACGCCCGGCTAGTTTTGTTTTTTTTTTTGTATTTTTAGTAGAGACGGGGTTTCACCACGTTAGCCAGGATAGTCTTGATCTCCTGACCTTGTGATCCACCCGCCTCGGCCTCCCAAAGTGCTGGGATTACAGGCTTGAGCCACCACGCCCGGCCTGATGTTATTTCTTAATAAAAGCTACCATGCAATTATTTACAGAAGCTCTATTCATAATGACCAAAGGAAAAAAAAAGAATCAGAAAGTCTTATACTAGATGACTGTGTGGGAATCCACTCAGACATCAAGAGTTCCTATAAAGATTACTTAAATGAAAGCATTTGAGATACTGAAGATAAAGGAAGAAATCTTACCAGAACTTACTTTATCCAATTAAAGCAGAGTGCCCAGAAAACATACAGCTGCCATTAACTCCATCCAAGGAGTTTCTTGCAAATTCAGCTGCCATGAAGACAGTGTAGTCTTTCTCATTAGCATTGATAAATGAAAATGAAATCCTAAGCTCCCAACTGACTGAACAGACCAACTATTGGCTGAGGGAACCCCAGAGTAACTTTCAAAACTGAGTTCTCAGCTTGGCCAAGATGGGATGATGCGGGTCAGATACACCTTGTTATACCCCCTCGTTTGCTAACCATGATGACGCTTTCTTCCCTAAGGATTCAACAGAAACAAGCCCTTTCATAGGCTCCACCACTGATATCAACCTCTCCTTTCTTGCCTGATAAGAGACCACCCATGACGGAGAGGTTCTGGCCTGCGTACAGAGGATGCACAGAGCGAGTTTTCATGTCCTCTGCTTCACCTTTTAATGTCAGAGGGCTGAAAACTCTACCCTGGGATCGTGCTAACACTGCCATTTTTTGTACATGGGACCCATGAAGAAGCAAGAAACTCAATTGCGCAAGCATGCATTTCTCCTCTCATAAATATTCATGACTCCTCCTAGTTTATTAAATATATGTTTTTGCCAATTCCACTCAGCATAAATTACTATTTCCTTTACATCGCCCTTGAAGCATCTGTTTCTGGCTTCTGGCTGGAGGCTATGCTTCCCAGTCTGTGAGAAGGACAATCCTGCAGGCTGCAACCCTTTATAGGAAATAAATCTCTCACTGGGTGTGGTGGCTCATGCCTGTGATCCCAGCACTTTGGGAGGCCAAGGCAGGTGGATCACCTGAGGTCAGGCGTTTGAGACCAGCCTGGCCAACATGATGAAACCCTGTCTCTACTAAAAATACAAAAAATTAGCCAGGCTTCGTGGTGGGCATCTGTAATCCCAGCTAATTGGGAGGCTGAGGCAGGAGAATCGCTTGAACCCAGAAGGTGGAGGTTGCAGTGAACCGAGATCGCACCATTGCACTCCAGCCTCGGTAACAAGAGTGAAACTCTATCTAAAAAATAAAAAATAAAAAAATAAAAAAATAAAAAAACATAAACGTAAAGAAATGTCTCCTTTCCAAATTTATGAAATTGTCATTTTGTTAATCATTTTGGATGCTGAAGAACTTGTAATCCAATGAGTAGAAATGTTCGTACCCCATTTATGGCTGTCAACCTGCCAATTCTCAGGAGTTTGTATAAGCCTAAATCTGAAAGGATCTCATCCCGTTAGGATTCTTGTCTCCTTTTCTGTTGCCTTCGCCCACTGGCTCTGCCAACAGGGGTCTTTCTTTCTCCTTGGCTATCTTTGGATATGGGGGCTCCCTCTTCTGTGCCACCTTAGGGAATGCCTTTTGCATGCAGGGCTAAGTCATTAAAAAGCCTACAGTTTCAGTAACATTTTGAGTGAGTACTCTGTGAAGCTGGGTTGGAATCTCAGGCTTCTTTGTCTGGAAGGTAACTCTTGGGATACAAGTTTCTTATCCTAGCTTTGGTTTTGAGGCCTCTGTGTTCTCCTCTTGGGTTGGAAGTTATTCCTGGCTTTTTGTTTCATGGTGTCTCTGTGATCTTGATCTTGCTCCTTTCATGGGAACTTCTCAGTTGAATAAATTCTCCCTTCTCAAACCTCTGCTGACTATGTGTTCCACCAATATGGAGCTAATTCTGTCTGCTTCTTTTCCTGTTTGCATGACTTTACTAAGAATAAGAATTATTTAGAACTTTAATGTCTCCTTTGAGAAAACTTTTATCTTCCAAATTGCCTCCTTTTAGACCTTTCCTTTCCCATTTGAGTCTCTCAACTCCTTATAATCAATGAAACTTTAGCCACCCTGCTCCATGCCTTGGAGGCTCTCAACATGCTCAAGAATCTGCAAAAGCAAACATGTGGGGCTGAAAAATAAAATAGAAAAAAATTATTTCTCAGCCTCCATAAGATTGTATGTCAAATCAAAAGAAAATCTTACAAATCTCCAAAAGTATTAGCGAGAAAAAAGCTTTAGCCCTCATATGAAGAAGATAAAAATTTGTTCCATTTTCCAGAAACACAGTTATAATACAAATATAAAATGGGGCAAAGAAAAAAACCAAGTCTTCTATATAAACTAGTGAATTTTGTATTATTGTAATCACATTATTCAGGGTTCTCCAGAAACGCAGAATCAATGTGATATATGTAGATAGATAGATGAGAGAAGACTCATTAGGGGAATTGGTTCACATAATTATGGAGGCTGAGAAGTTCCACGATAGCCTGTCTCCAAGTTGGAGAACCAGGAAAGCGTAGCATGGCTCAGTTCAGGTCCAAAGGACTCAGAATGAGGGAAGCCAATAGTGTAACTCTCACTCTGAGGCCAAAGGCCTGAGACCCTGAAGTTCTGATGTTAATGGCAGGAAAAGAAGGACGTTTCCATTTCAGAAGGAGATAATTCCCCTTTCCTCTTCCTTTTTGTTCTATCTGGGTTCTCAACCAATTGGATGGTACCTGTATTCATCCATTTATACACTGCTATGAAGAAATACCTGAGTCTGAGCAATTTATAAAGAACAAAGAGGTTTAATGGGCTGACAGTTCCACATGGCTGGAGGGGCCTCACAATCATGGTGGAAGGGGAAGCAAAGACGTCCTTCTTCACATGGCAGCAACAAGGAGAAGTGCTGAGCCAAACGGGAAAAGCTCCTTATAAAAACATCAGATCATGAGAACTCACTCACTATCATGAGAACAGCATCGCAGTAACTACCACCATGATTCAATCACCTCCCACTGGGTCCCACCCACAACATGTAGGAATTATAGGAACTACAATTCAAGATGAGATCTGAGTGGGGACACAGCCAAACCATATCTGTGCCCATCTACATTGGGTCAGGGTTACCTCAGTGTCTTGCAGAAACACCCTCACACATATGCCCAGAAATTGTGTTTTACCAGCTATGTGTGTCTCTTAATCCAATCAAGTAGATGTCTAAAATTAACCATCAGAATATTTATGCCTGATTCATGGCTGAAATTTCAGGATGAAAGCTATGAAATCTCTATTTGTGTTTGTATGTCTATTAATGTGTGTTATGTATATGTGATATTTTATTAACTCAGGATAGCATTGCAAAATTCATTTATAAAATCCTTTAAAGGTGCTCCATTCTAACTTGGCTTGGAAAAAAATAAGCATTTATAAATAAATATTCACCAAACTCCTAGAAATATAGGAACTGATCAAATGTTTTTTAAGTTAACATGATTTGGATAAAACTAAGTTAAATAAGGTTAATATAATATTTTTGGTATAATAAAACCACTATGTCTTCAAAGTTACCACTATTGAATTTAAAACAAGCATAAATTCCTATTCTGCTTGAGTTCTAGTCAAATAAGCTAATATTATACTTACTAGAAATGTAAAATCTTAAAGCTTATAGATTTGATTCTAATTAAGTTGTCATTCTTATGAAAAACATTATTTATTTTTTATGATGAAAAGATATACATATATTTAGAGTTAGCCAGCTGGACTCGGTTTAGATGATCCCAATTTTGTTGCAACATCCAAAGCGTCACAATCAGGAGCCAGTCGAACATTTGCCTTCTTCTCTTTATCAGGTCGAATCAGGATGTTGACTGTGGCCACATCCATGTCCCAGAGCTTCTTCACAGCCTGTTTGATCTGGTGCTTGTTGGCTTTAACATCCACAATAAACAGAAGCATGTTGTTTTCTTCTATCTTCTTCATGGCCAACTCAGTGGTCAGCGGAAACTTGATGATGGCATAGTGGTCAAGCTTGTTTCTCCTGGGGGTGCTCTTCCAAGGATATTTGGGCTGCCTCTGGAGTCGCAGTGTCTTGGGCCACCTCAGGGTGAGTGACATGCGGATCTTCTTTTTTGTGTGTTGCTGTGGACACCTTTCAACACTGCCTTCTTGGCCTTTAAAGCCTTCGCTTTGGCTTTGGCTTTAGGGGGGGAGGAGATTCCTTCTTCACTTTTGGTGCCATCTTGTGAAAAGTGAAACACATTATTTCAAAAATAATTTGTTTACTGTAAACCTGCTTAATAGTAGCTTACAAAATACTTTCGGTAATTTTTAACCTTAAAGTTAAGCTAAGTAAAAGATTTGCATGAAATATCTAGACCATTTATAAATAAGATATAATACTAAAACATTAATTATTGAACATAAATAATTCAAGTTTATATACTTTTGGCTTCTTATTTTTACAGAAAGACTAAAGATATTTTGGCCCATTAATAAACATGGTTTCCTCACAATGAGAAATTGTACGATGAGGAAACACATCCCTGTAGATGTTGGGAGATGGTATACTCATACATTTTCTAACCTACTATAGAATACTAATATATGACGGTTTATGACTGTTTACTTCCTAGTTTTCTCTGGAAAATAAAAGATTACTAAGTATTAAAATTATAATCAATATATGCAAATAAAACTACTAGAAGTAATAGAATAACTAGAAACGACTCTATGCAAAGCATGCAAGAAAAGTAGGGCATGATTCACAAGTAAAGTAGGATGTATTTTTTATAAGGAAAACCTTACAAAAAATACAAATAAAAAGAGATATCTAACCTTCCCTGTGTTATATTTGTTTGGGTAAAATGTTATGTTTTCAGAAATTATATAAAATTCCTGGAAATTTGTCAATGTCCTCCTTATCCATGCTATGTGCCAGTATAGAGTTATGAGTCATAATTCCAATTATTATTTTAAATGTTGTGCTGGGTGCAGTGGCTCACACCTGTAATCCCAGCACTTTGGGAGGCCGAGGCGGGTGGATCACAAGGTCAGGAGAGTGAGACCATCCTGGCTAACACGGTGAAACCCCATCTCTACTAAAAATACAAAAAATTAGCCAGGCGTGGTGGCAGGCACCTGTAGTCACAGCTACTCGGGAGGCTGAGGCAGAAGAATGGCGTGAACCCAGGGGGAGGAGTTTGCAGTGAGCCAAAATCGCACCACTGTACTCCAGCCTGGGTGACAGAGCGAGACTCCGTTTCTAAGTAAGTAAGTAAGTAAATAAATAAATAAATAAATAAATGTTGTATGCCACAGAAAGAATCGAATATCCTTTTCAATTGTGGTATAATTACAGCCATTTCATATTTTTTGTCATTTAGATATTCTTTCCCCCTGATGCTTTCCTGAAAGCTCCTCCAATCAGCTACAGGTCAGAATGTTCATCTCCGATACAGGACTCCCTCTGAGACTCACGGAAAAGAGTATGACAGGTACTCTGGTTAAAGGCTTCTGATGATATTGCTTAAATAACTTTAAGACCACACACTTGACTCGGTGAAGATCTCCAGAAGCCTGGTGGAGAAATTGATGGGGTCATGAGACTGCTAACCCAAGATCCAACAAGACTGGAATTTATTACATGGCACTGAATGAACTGATGAAAATTGATTATAATTTTATAGCTTTTTAGAGCATTGCTGGTTCTTTAATGTTCTAGTTTCTGAATTTAAGAAATCTCTTTCCCTTAATCTAACTGTAACTTACAACAGTTTTGTAGGTTATACTTTTGTAAACAGAAATGAAGCATTTATCTTTTTTCCCCTGCCTGATTTCTCCAGAATTTTGAAATTCTTACTGAATACTCTTATTTTCATGATGATGCAGTTATTAGCAAAAGTCCAGTAAGAATCTGTTCACCTTATAACAGGACATAATTGGAAAATTTGGTTATATTATCAAGGTTTTTACTGGAATATCATATTTTGGAAGTGTACCTAAGATCAGTTACGACCAGCAATTTTAAGGAAGTACGGTTGACTTTTATGGAGACAATGCTTACAAAGCACTGTGAGAAATGGGAAAGTTCTTCTTCAAAGATTGTAAAAAGTCACAATTTCTTACTATAAGATTGCTATCCACTATTTTTATGTGTGTGTGTGTGTGTGTAGGTGTGTTCCAAATCTGTTGTCCTAGCTTGCTCCAGCATGCCTGGACAGAACTAGACAAGCCCCAGCCCATAGTGTATACCATTCCTTATTTGGAGATGCTTCCTTAACTATCCCTGGCAACTTCCTTTTCTTTCTTTGTTCTATTCCCCTTACCTAATTAAGAACGTTTTAAACTAATAGCCAATTGGGTAAAGCGTAAAATGTGAGGTCCTATTCCAGCCAGTGGAAACTGGACACAGCAGTAGGGTAGACGCATCAGGTTATAAGTAACTCTGTCTCCTTTGTTCGATGTGCTCTTGTGGCTGGACAGCTATTGAGTAGCACCCTTTCTGCAGAAAGTAAAGCTCACCTTGCTAAGAGATCATTTGTTCCCACGTTAATTCTTTTTTTGTTGTTGTTGTTTTTTGGAACACCAGAAACTTCATTCCCAACAGCACTCTGAGAAAAGACAGGCTGATACTTAGATTACAGGGTTCACAGCCTTACTGGTTAGTAAAGAAGGTCATTTCCTGGTAGGCCCAGGAATTTAGGGATATTTTGGGGGCCTCAAGAAGAGAGGAATTCACACAAAGCTATAAGGACTACAGCTGAAATTTGATAGTATGTTCTTAGCTTGGCTTTTAGCCTGAATAAGGCCTTTAAAAGTCAAATCTGAGATTCTGTATGAAAACTTCCAGCAAAGAAACTTGAAAGCACCTATGTGGCCATCTCCTGTTCTTGCTGCACTTACGTAAATAATCCAGCAAAATCTAACAAAACTAGACTTATTTTTAAAACAAGAATAGTCTTACTTTGATTATGATCAAAAATGATGGTTACTACAGAGAGAAATTTTATGTTTCAATGGAAAACTATAACTTGGACGGACATGGTGACACATGCCTATAATTCCAGCACTTTGGGAGGCCAGGAGTTCAAGATCAGCCTGGGCAACATGTTGGAAACCCCGTCTCTACCAAAAATATAAAAATTAGATGGGCACCATGATACGTGCCTGTAGCCCCAGGTAATCAGGAGGCTGAGGAGGGAGGATCACTTGCACCAAGGACGTAGAGGTTACAGTGAGCTGAGATTGTTGCACCTTTGCACTCCAGCCTGGGCGACAGAGCCAGACCCTGTCTCAAAAAAAAATTTTTTTTAAAGGAAAGCTCTAGCTATTGTGGGTTATCAGATTCTAGTCTTGTTTATTGTTTTTGGGCTATTTTTACCTCTTTGTAAACTGGATCCTGCCATCTGATGAATTTTGTCCCACAATGATACTTGTGGAATCAGAAGCCAAGTATTGTCTCTCCTACTAATGTATCTATTGTCAGTTAATTTGAAGGTCTCCAACCCTGGAACAAAGTTAGAAGAGGAAGCTTTTGCTCCCCAAAATGCATAACCAAACTGTGGTACATTCATGCAATGGAATACTATTTAGCCATAGAAAGGAACAAGCTATCAACTCACACAAAGACATGAGTGAATCTTGTATTCACATTGCTAAGTGGAAGAAGACAGTCTGAGGAGAATACACACAGTGTGACCTCATTCTATGAGACACTACAGAAGGCAAACCACATGGATAGGAAACCATTGGCTCCATGGGGTGGGGGTTTGAAGCATTCCATATGATACTTTAATAGTAGGTACCTGCCATTATGCACTGGTCAAAATACGCAGAATTTTACAACCAAATGGGTAAATCAAACTCTATTCAAATTAAATAAAATTACTCAGGATGTGGAGTATCCCAGGACAGAATACATCATGTGAAAAAGAATTTAACTATGCTACAAATTACTATGGTTTGGATGTGGTTTGTCCCCGCAAAAACTCGTGTTGAAATTTGACCCCCAATGTGGCAGTGTGGGGTGGTGGGGCCCAGTGGAAGGTGTTTGGGTCATGGGGATGGATCCTTCATGAATAGGTTAATGTCCTCCATGGGGGTAAGTGAGTTCTGCTCTCACAGGAATGGATTAATTCCTGCAGGAGTAGGTAGTTAACAAGAGTCTGGGTTCCTTGGCTTCCTGCATCCCACTTTCAAATGTGATGAGTACCTCACCTAAGAAAGGCCCTTGCCACGCTGGTTCCCTCTGCTCACCCAACTGTACTGACTTCTCTTAACCTCCTATGAACACTGTTTTCTAGGTTGGGTGTGTTTTCTGTAATAAAAAGGTATTTTTGCACCACTTATGGAGGACTTTTTGGATGCCATGCTAAGCATTTCATAGTCACGAGCTCATTGTACAAACTACCCTTTAAAACACTCAGATGAATTAATATTCCCATATGAATTGGCCTGAGGAAGTGTGTGCTGGAGAGATTAAGTAATTAAATGACAGCATACAGTTAATTACTGAGGGGATTTGGGTTTGGACCTGTGATCTGTGATTCAAACACTCATGTCTATAACCACAAGTGCTGCCATATCATTTGCATAAGGATTTAGAATCCCTGCTGGCAGGCCTGGGAAGGTGCATTGTAACCAGATAAGAGGTAATTACCACATTTACTGAGTTGTGAGAACCACTGCACTGCCTCTCAGAGAATGCCAGGCGCTCCTGTGTTTGTCTCAGTGTCTCCAGCTTGAATTGCTTCACCCCTGGCTCTCAGCAATGCTGCTCCTCTCTCCTGCATGGATCACCTGTTCCTGGAATTCATTCTCCCATTTCTTAGGCTGCCACTTTACTGTAGCTTCCTGATCTAAGGTAAAGCTTTGATGCTGTGCATGTCCCAAAATGCCTGAGCACTATTCTCACACTGGGTTGACGGTTTAGTTGGGTTTAAAATATATATATTTCTCTCAGAATGTGAAGGCCAAATTTCATTTTCTTATTATATCTAAAATTTCAACGAAAAATTTCAGTGCCATTTTGGTTCTTGATTCTTTGCAGGTGATCTTTTTCTTTTACCTCTCTGGAAGCTTTTCAGATCTTCATCTCTGATGTTATCAAATTTCACAATAATGTGCTTTAGTGTAGAAGAACTTTGAAATTCATTTTGAAGGGAACTCAATAGATCTTTTAAATCTGAAAATTCATAAACTTTATTTCTGGAAAATGTTCTTGATTTTTAAGATATGTAATTCACATACTACATTTTACGCATGTAAAGTGTTCAATTTAGCACTTTCTGGAAGTAGCAGACTTCACCACTACTTAATTCTAACATATTTTCAGCACCCAAGAAAGAAACACTGTATTTTCCATTTTTTCATCCTACAACCTCTGGCAACCATTCCCTTTTGAGGCTGAGTACTATTCCATTGTGTGGGAATACTTCATATTATTTATCTGCTCATCAATTGGTGGACGTTTCAGTTGTTTCTACCTTTCGGCTATTATGGATAATGCTGCTATGGAAATCTGTGTCCAAGTTTCTGTGTGGACATGTTTTTAATTCTCTTCAGTATGAAGACTTCAGTAGAATTGATGGATCAAAGAGTAATTCTAGGTCTTACTTTTTGAGGAACTGCCAGACTGTTTTCCAAAGCAGCTGTACCATTTAAATCCCATTGATTTCTTTTCTGATATTTTTATTCCTTCTGTTTTTATTTTTTTCTTTTTGTGAAATTGTATTTTAAACTCTGAAGATGAATCAGGAAAATCAATGCAGCTTCTTCAATAAATACAAGAAAATGATATATAGGAGATATAGGGGAAATGTATAAATTATACAGACTTAAAAACACATCAACTAATCACAATGTATGAATTTTATTTGGGAATATAGACGGAACAGAATTGGCCATGTGTTTCTGGTTATTCTGAAGGGTTATAGACAATAGGGGTTTGTTATATTCATTGTTTATTTACATATATGTTTAAAATTCTCCATATAAGGGTTTTAAAAATTCCATTGGGCCGGGCGCGGTGGTTCACATCTGTAATCCCAGCACTTTGGGAGGCCAAGACCAGCGGATCACGAGGTCAGGAGATCGAGACCATCCTGGCAAACACGGTGAAACCCCGTCTCTACTAAAGAATATACAAAATTAGCCGGGCGTGGCGGCGCCTGTAGTCCCAGGTACTCGGGAGGCTGAGGCCGGAGAATGGCGAGAACCCGGGAGGCGGAGCTTGCAGTGAGCTGAGATCCAGCCACTGCACTCCAGCCTGGGCGACAGAGCGAGACTCCATCTCAAAAAAAAAAAGAAAAAGAAAAAGAAAAAAAAATTCCATTGGAAGCCTTATGTTTTAAAATGTACTCAGAATTTTTTTTTTTTTTTTTTTTTTTTTGAGACAGAGTCTCCCTCTGTCGCCCAGGCTGGAGTGCAGTGGTGCGATCTCGGCTCACTGCAAGCTCCACCTCCCGGGTTCACATCAGCCTCAGCCTCCCGAGTAGCTGGGACCACAGGCGCCGCCACCACGCCCGGCTAATTTTTTGTATTTTTTAGTAGAGACGGGGTTTCACCGTGTTAGCCAGGATGGTCTCGATCTCCTGACCTCGTGATACGCCCACCTTGGCCTCCCAAAGTGCTGGGATTACAGGCGTGAGCCACCGCGCCTGACCCAGAATTTGTTTTAATCAGGGATGTTAAGACTTGCAGACATGGAAATGACTGTCCTGGGGAAATATGTTCATACTCACAGATCCCTAGAAATAGGAGGCACAGGGAAGCCCCAGGCAGAGGCAGAAGGAGAGAGAGGAAGACATGGGCAGGAGCCTCTGCTGTGGTCTCTGTGGGACAGCAATGTCAGGCAGGGCAGGCAGGCTTAGGCTGGCCAGTGTGAATAACTTCAGCAGGCTCTGGGGCATAGGAGCCATCTCTAGTTACCTAGTACCTGGCCCTGGGGTGATTACGGAAGGACGGTATTGTTTCCTACAGCATCAGAGCCAGATAAGGTAGGTGGTTAGGAGTATGGGTTCTGGATTGGTAGTTTAATTGGCTGGCCCTGGAAAAGGCAATCTTTTCCCAGTAAACCCGAGATTCTACAGCATCAAGAAAATATAATTAATGCATTCTGTATGCACAGATGGAGTCTTCTTTTGCTTCCCCAAAGGAAGAGTCCACAGAAGCCTGGCACTCCTGGACCTGAGGAAACCCTGAAACTGTTGGTATCTGCAGATCCTCTCCAAAAAGAGTTTGCCAATCTCCTCAGACTGCAAGCCTGACCCCAGCATTCTGGGAGCCAAGAGGGAGAAAGAGTCTGCGGATCTCCCTGCTCAGTAAATGGCTTTCACTAAATACTCTCTTTGCATAAGCAGCATTATCCAGTGTCCTGGAGCTTAGAAAAGTTGTTTCGATGTCTGAAGAAAAAAAACTGTTTCTTTTTCTGATGTCAGGGGAGGAGCATTTGACTGCCAGTGTGGAATGAGGGGTCTTGGGATCACACTCTTCCCAATGCGCTTTGAACCAACACTTCTGTGTCAGCCTCACCATCTCCTCTCCTTACCTAGACACTTGGGAACCCTCACCCAAGCCCTTCTAGGAGCCTGTGGTGTGGCTCAGCTGTCTCTGTAGGCATCTCTTGGGGTTAAACATTTTCCACTCTGCTAAGTCAGTGCCATCTGTTCTTCTGCTTCATCTTCAGAAGACACTGAGCCCCTTCCCACCCTCCCTTCTCCACCCTCCACACCAAGTCCCTGTGGCCTTGGGGCCACAGGGTTGCTGCCATAGGATTTTTGTACTGAGTGCTCTTTCCAAGCAACTGTGAGAGATTTATATGGGCAAGGCCTCTGGGTTCCTGTCAAATCAAATTGTAGTTGAGTGTTGGGTGCTATTCAAGAAGCATCCCCCTTTCTCCTTCCTAATAGAGCCCTGAATTATTCAGTCACATGGTTTGAAACATGGGGTGGGTGCTGGTTGACTTAACCTAACCAACACTGTCTCACCCTATGTCACGGTTATTGGTTCCAAGGTAGTTGCATAACTGAGGCTCATTCCAGGTGCCACGCAGCATTCCCATGGCCCCCTAATGGACTAGGGGATGGGCAAAGGCCTGAGTTGTTCCAATTAGAGTCAAATACAAGTTGTGCTAGGTTGTTAGGTACAAGAGTGTGCTTGTTCATGTTCCCTTTTTGATGAAGAATGCAGCCTCAGAAATTGTTCCTGGAGATTTTGCCACACTCAGAATGATTCTGACTTCACTGAAGGCAGAGCAGAAAATTGGGAAGAGACTGAGTCCTGGTAGCATCCATGAGCTTCTTTTTGCTCAAATTCACCCTGAAGCCTGGCCTGCTTCTGAACTACCCACCTGAATCGATAAAGTGCCTTCTTATTAAAGTCAAATTGAGCTGGAGTTTTAGTTACTTGCATCTACAGGTATTCTGTGAAGTTGATACTGTGGGTTTGTATCTGAGAATATTTACAGTGTTTCTCTCATGGTTGTCAATCATTTCAAGGATGCTCTGAGGGTAAAAAAATGATCAATTGTGAAGCAGTTAATTGTGCTGTCAGGCATAATTCATTGGGCAATAGAAAGCTTCATTTACTGGGCAGTAGAAAGTTTCATTTTCATGGGGCATCATAAAAGACAGAATTAATGGGGATGGTGACCTATGACAGCAGAGGAGGTCTCCTTCATTCTTCTTGCTGCAGAACCAGAAACTTGTGTGGGAGGCAGCACACAAGACGGAAGGGGTGCAAGAACAGAGGGCCGGAAAGGAAGGTGAAAGGAAGAGAATGAAGCATGAGGACTGGGAAAAGATACCCCATGGCTTGGTGTGGAACTCTCCTAAAGACACAGTGAGTAGGGGATGCCTCAATTGACTGAAGCAAGAGGAATTAAAGGACAACTGGAACCATGAGACATTTTGTTGTTCACTGCAAATGCTCTTGGTGAAGTACTCATGGCTCTAGAAAACTGTTTGCAGGTAAGTCTCAGGGGTGTTGGGGGAGGAAAGAGGTTTCCTCTACCCTCTTAGATTCTGTGGCTGGACCCTAGTCCAGCCCCACAGGGTCAGTGGGTTTTTCTCCCCATGTGTGGAGACAAGCGACTGTACAAATAGACACAAGACAGAGATAGAAGAAAAGGCAGCTGGACCTGGGGGACCACTACCACCAAGACACAGAGACCAGTAGTGGCCCCGAATGCCAGGCTGCGCTGATATTTATTGGATACAAGACAAAGGGGCATGATAAGGAGTGTGAGCCATCTCCAATGATAGGTAAGGTCACATGGGTCACATGTCCATTGGACAGGGGTCCCTTCCCTGCCTGGCAGCCGAGGCAGAGGGAGAGAAAGAGAGAGAGTACACAGCTTACGCCATTATTTCTGCATATCAGAGACTTTTAGTACTTTCACTAATTTTGCTACTGTTATCTAAAAGGCAGAGCCTGGTGTACAGAATGGAACATGAAGGCAGACTAGGAGCGTGACTACTGAAGCACAGCATCACAGGGAGACAGTTAGGCCTCCGGATAACTGCAGGCTGATGTCAGGCCCTCCACAAGAGGTGGTGGAGCAGAGTCTTCTCTAAACTGCCCTGGGGAAAGTGAGACTCCCTTTCCCGGTCTGCTAAGTAGCAGGTGTTTTTCCTTGACACTGACGCTACCGCTAGACCACGGTCCGCTTGGTAATGGGCATCTTCCCAGGCACTGGTGTTACCGCTAGACCAAGGAGCCCTCTGGTGGCCCTGCCCGGGCATAACAGAAGGCTCACACTCCTGTCTTCTGGTCACTTCTCACTATGTCCCCTCAGCCCCTATCTCTACATAGACTGGTTTTTCCTAGGTTATGATTGTAGAGTGAGGATTATTATAATATTGGAATAAACAGTAATTGCTACAAACTAATGATTAATGATATTCATATATAATCATATCTATGATCTATATCTAGTATAACTATTCTTATTTTATATATTTTATTATACTGGAACAGCTCGTGCCCTCTGTCTCTTGCCTCAGCACCTGGGTGGCTTGCCGCCCACAGGACCTGAGGATTAAACTGACATAAAGAAGATTAACAGAAGAAAAGCATGCACATTGTGTTTGATGTTAATATTTTTGCATGTACACAGAGGTATTCTTAAGGAAGAAATGAAGACTCAAAGAAGCGGATAGGGCGAAGAGCTTATATGACACTTTAACAAGGAATGATGAATTGCAAACATGTCACAAGACAAAAGGAAAAAGGGGCTGGGGCAAATTGTGGTAAAGTGATCAGAAAACTCATGAGGAAACTAGTGGAAGAAGTGGGTCATTTTAGGAGGGCCGTCTGTACAGACACATCTCAGCACGGTCTCCCCATCTCTGGTGATGAGAATGGTTTCCTCTTTCTGGTAAAGAGGGGGGCACCTTTCTCAAAGGATTCCACGCCCTAATTTTAGGTATACAGAGGGAAGCCAGAGAGGCCTTCTGGCATCTGCGGTTTCTCAAGTGCCTTCGCTCAAAATCATCAATACATCAAAGCAGCATATTTTGGGTGGCATGTTCTGATGGCCCTCACTGTGAGGAGAAGGAAGCTGCAGCACTGACCACTCCCAGTGGGTGAATGGAATGCTGTGGCGAAGGCGGGTTACAAAGCTGGGAGAGCCAGTGTTGGCTGCTGTCCTTTCTTTCTCTCTCTCTCTCTCTGATAGTCTGCAAGAGTGCACAGGCAAGAAAGAATGTGTCTCCTATGAAGTAACGCAAAGTACTAGTCTGGATGAGCAGATACAAAATAAATCTATGACAGACCAAAGCAGAATGAAAAGGATAGAAAGATGGAGTTGGGGGGGGAGAAGTGAGAAAAACAAGGTGACTGCAGGCACGAAAGAGATAGGAAGAGTTCTGTGGCCAGGACCCAACAATTCCTGACAAGGTGGTAGATCAGTTGCCTCAAGAATAGCTTTTAACCCAAGGCCAGATCAGTTGCCTTGAGAATAGCTTTTAAACCAAGGCCATGCAAGGTGGCTTATGGCCCAGGATGCATAATGTCCTTTTTCCTTCAGGAGTGTGTGAAGAGGTGTTTATAGAATGCCAGTTCTGCCTGGACTGGGGGCTGAATTAGGAGGAAACATCACGGTGACCTATGAGTTAGGATAAGAGGAGGGCTTTGCCAGCCAGAAGCGTCTGAAGCTAACTGTTTTATGCTAAGGTGAGGGCACTCCCAGTGTAATGGCAAGGGCCCTGTCCCTTGAGTTTACAGTACTTGCATGTGGTTATAAACATAATTTCCTCCCAAAGCAGCCAGATTCCCTGTGCCTCAAACCACACAGGGAGCCTGTGGTGGTGATGCTGGTCGGGAGGACCCCGCAGAGGAGGATTTGGGAATTGGCGTGACCCCTGAGCTATGCTTTTGGAAGGAGAAATCTGGCCCTGCCTCACCTTGAGGACATCTGATGGGAAAAGTTCACATTTCTTTTATGTCAGTGTGTCATGGCTGGGCTGAATTAGGTGATCTCCAAGGTCATCTTCAGTCTTCTCACTGCGTGCTCGGGGATGGCACTCTTCAGTCAGCCAGGACAGGTGACTGGGAAATGGGGAAGGAGGGCCTCCTGTTGTCATGTTTCACCATAGACAAGAAAGGATCTCCTTTGAAACTTATGTGTAGGCCGGGCGCGGTGGCTCAAGCCTGTAATCCCAGCACTTTGGGAGGCCGAGACGGGCGGATCACAAGGTCAGGAGATCGAGACCATCCTGGCTAACATGGTGAAACCCCGTCTCTACTAAAAAATACAAAAAAAACTAGCCGGGCGAGGTGGCGGGCGCCTGTAGTCCCAGCTACTCGGGAGGCTGAGGCAGGAGAATGGCGTAAACCCGGGAGGCGGAGCTTGCAGTGAGCTGAGATCCGGCCACTGCACTCCAGCCTGGGCGACAGAGCGAGACTCCGTCTCAAAAAAAAAAAAAAAAAAGAAACTTATGTGTGCACTTGACACAGGATCACATGGAGGGTTCAGGGGGTCCCCTCCCCCAACCACTGTCTCCATGAGCACAGTGCTTTATTTTTTCATTTTTATTTTTGAGACGGCGTCTTGCTCTGTCGCCCAGGCTGGAGTGGAGTGGAGCGATCTCGGCTCACTGCAAGCTCCACCTTCCAGGTTCATGCCATTTTCCTGTCTCAGTATCCCAAGTAGCTGGGACTATAGGCACCAGCCACCATGCCTGCCTAATTTTTTGTATTTTTAGTAGAGACGGGGTTTCACTGTGTTAGCCAGGATGGTCTCGATCTCCTGACCTCATGATCCACCCGCCTTGGCCTTTCAAAGTGCTGGGATTACAGGCGTGAGCCACCGTGCCTGGCTGAGCAGTGCTTTAAAGACGTATGTG
Organism: Macaca nemestrina; assembly: GCF_043159975.1. Taxonomy (NCBI): domain Eukaryota; kingdom Metazoa; phylum Chordata; class Mammalia; order Primates; family Cercopithecidae; genus Macaca; species Macaca nemestrina. The sequence goes on from NC_092140.1 coordinate 37,669, forward strand.
ATGCTACATGGAAATAATGCAATGAGTATAAGACCCGCCAGGAGCACATTTACCTCACCCACCAGAAGGTACAAATCAGAGGCTATTCACCCTGCAGGTTTGGGCAATCCCAAGTCAGAACAGATCTAGGCCTCTGTCTTCACCACTTTTCTTAGATTATCACTGACTGACAATGGGCCTCATGTTAATATTTTTCAGAGGAAAGAATGCAAAGGTTTACTCATGAGTAAATTTCAGTCATTCTCCTGTGAAATCACTTTCCAAGTAAAGAATGTGCACCCCATATGTAAGTGAAGACTTTGAAGCTAGATTAGAAGACAACATTCAGGAACCTATGTTGTCTGTAGGGAGCTTCCTGAATTTACTGTTAACCCTAAAGACCTGCCGGTAAGACCTTGGAGACTATGTCGGTGGGGCCCATGACATAGACCACGGGAAGAGATGCCATCCCTTCTGCCGACCCCTGGGAGCAGCCTCTGTAGTTAGAAGGTTCCAGATGCAGGTTCTGGGGCCTCAGGCTCCAAAAAAAAGCTCAATAGAAAAAGCCGTGGGCTGCTTCCTGTTGTTTTGCCTTCTGCTGGGTCTGGTGCCAGAAAAGGTAAGACTGAAAGGAAGATGCCATCTCAAGAATGACAGCTGGGCCGGGCGCGGTGGCTCACGCCTGTAATCCCAGCACTTTGGGAGGCCGAGGCAGGCGGATTACGAGGTCAGGAGATCGAGACCATCCTGACTAACACAGCGAAACCCGTCTCTATTTAAAAAATACAAAAAAATTAGCTGGGTGTGGTGGCGGGCGCCTGCAGTCCCAGCTGCTCGGGAGCTGAGGCAGGAGAAAGGCGTGAACCTGGGAGGCGGAGCTTGCAGTGAGCTGAGATTGCACCACTGCATTCCAGATTCCAGCCTGGGCGACAGAGCTAGACTCCATCTCGGAAAAAAAAAAAAAGGCAGCTGTAGGGCTCAAAGGTTGGCACCTGCAAACACAGTGATGTTGGGGGCACCCTGTGCTCTAAGAATGGCTGTTCTGACCAGTCATCCCAAGTTGCTGGGACAGTCATGGGCAAACCAGAGCAGGTAGTTGCTCTGTTATTTATAGCCATCTACCAACAAAAATTTAACCAAATCAGAATGCCCATCAGGTCCATTGTACCCAGTAGTATACTTGTATTTGTGAATATCACAGCGCCTCAGCCCCTCGCAAGTCAAATGGAGACCTTATTGCCTGTATCCAACTCAGTAAAGTAGCAAATATAAAAGTGCCGAGAGTCCTTGAAATCCCATCCCCACACAGCCTGTCTTTATACAGTCGGCTGTCTCCATGGAAGTGAGAAGATACAGTCGGCTATCTCCATGGAAGTGGGAGGCACTAACCCGTCTTGGCTCGAGAACAGATTAACGAATAATGAATAATGGGGTCACTTGAACTCCTTGATGTCTTCGGGTTATTACCTGGTTTCTTCACACGTCCTCCTCAGGGAAGTCACAGTCCTCTGGATGACCACTGCCAATTGTGTTTATTGCTTAATTATTTTACCAGCATTTATTTATTTATTTATTTAGACAGACTCTTGCTCTGTTGCCCAGGCTGGAATGCAGTGGCACGATCTCGGCTCACTGCAACCTCCACCGCCCAGGTTCAAGCGATTCTCCTGTCTCAGCCTCCCGGGTAGCTGGGACTACAGGTGCGCACCACCACACCCAGCTAGTTTTTGTATTTTCAGTAGAGACGGGGTTTCGCCATACTGGCCAAGCTGGTCTTGAACTCCAGACCTCGTAATCTACCCGCCTCGGCCTCCCAGAGTGCTGGGATTACAGGCTTGAGCCACCGCGCCCAACCCTGCCTCTTATTAATTACTTGTATCTAGTCTAGGCTTGTTACAGGCCTGTTCAAAGTGGATGATTTGCAACAGCCTGAGCGTGGCTTTCCTGATTAAAGAGAAATAATTTTCTAATGCTAATAGAACATGCAAAAAGCTGGAGTTACAGAAAACCCTTGGCACTAGGACCAGGAATGCTAAGAGCATGGGAAGAAAACTTTGGGTGGAGAGATACAGCTTATTTTCACTAATCCGGTAATTTCACCTATGGGTGTGGTAGCTTTTAGGGCCTTTCACAGAATGTAATGAAGAGCTATCTCATTTCTGGGTGTTTATCCACAGAAAAATGAAATCGGGATCCCAAAGAAATAGCTGCATTCCCATGTTCATTGCAGCATTACTCACAATAACCAAAATATGGAATCTACCCGTGTCCATCAATGAATGAACTGATTAAGAAAATGTAGTGTGTGTGTATATATAAAAAGATAATACATATACAGATAAAGTAGATGGTTAGGAGTATGGGTTCTGGATTGGTAGTTTAATTGCCTGGCCCTGGAAAAGGCAATCTTTTCCCAGTAAACCCCAGATGCCAGAGCATCAAGAAAACAGAAAATAAGAAAGTATAATTAATATATTCTGTGTGCACAGATGGAGTCTTCCTTTGCTTCCCCAAAGGAAGAGTGCACAGGAGCCTGGCACTCCTGGACCTTAGGAAACCCTGAAACTGTTGGCATCTGCAGATCCTCTCCAAACAGTTCACCAATTTCCTGTTTAAGACTGCAAGCCTGACCCCAGCATTCTGGGAGCCAAGAGAGTCTGCAGATCTCCCTGCTCAGTAAATTGTGTGTATATATATACACACACACAATGAAATACTATTCAGTCTGAAAAGAGGAAAATCCTGTCACTGATGGCAACATGGATGAATTTGGAGGACATTATGTTAAGTAAAATAAACCAGACACAGAAAAGACAAATACTGCATAATCTCACTTGTATGTGGAATCTAGAAAAGTCAGACTCATAAAAACAAACTAGAATGCTGGTTACCATTCTATACCATAGCTATATCTATGTATCTCCTATTGGTTCTGACTCTCTGGAGAACCCTAAAACACACGGCAACTTGAAAATATAAACTGGTTCACAAATTATTTAAACAAACTAGTGAATGGTATATATTCAATCGGAAGGGGACTAACAAGGTTAGAATAATAATTGCTACCAAGGATAGGGTACCTCCTTTGTGCTCAGTGTCTCCATCCTCCACTTTGGGAAGCCAAGGCGGGTGGATCACTTGAGGTCAGGAATTCGAGACCAGCCTTGCCAACATGGTAAAACCCCGTCTCTACTAAAAATACAAAAATTTAGCTAGGCATGGTGGCGGGCACCTGTAATTCCAGCTACTTGGGAGGCTGAGGCAGGAGAATCAATTGAACCCGGAAGGCAGTTTGTGGTGAGCTGAGATCACACCACTACCCTCCAGCCTGGGCAACAAGAGCAAAACTCAGTCTCAAAAGAAAAGAAAAGAAAAAAGAGTGGAAGCCACACTGAGGTAAACCAAGAACACAGGGGTTTAGCCAAACACAGCTCAGGCCTTAAAGCCAAAACTACACATGCATCACTACCACTTACCGGGAAGTCAGCCCTTATCCTATGGCACTATTATAAAAAACCCCATTTCAGATGGCAACTCATGTGACTTAGTTGGTGCCACCTGGAGCAAAGGTCTAGGATGAACTGCCAGGTTTGCACCAGACAGGGTGAAGTCTTAGGAAACAATCTGTCTAACAGGGTTGGTCTGAGGGTGCAGGAGCCAGGAGAGTTTCTAGGTAATGCAGACCCTTCTTGTTTCTCGAAAACAATTTCAGTCAGTCAGTATGGACAAGAAAAGGACGACTAGTATAACCAAGATCTTACCTGTCCTACCTGTTGGCATCACTGCCTACAAGGGAACTCATCTGGAAGCTTGTTCTCAAGGTGCCATGTAAATTGATAGCAGCAGCTACTCAGTGCAGTGTTCACCAAAGTTAACAAATTTGAGGCTTCTAAGACCTTACTTGGTATTATCTAAATGTATTAGTCTGTTCTCACACTGCTACAAAGAACTACCTGAAACCGGGTAATTTATAAAGAAAAGAGGTTTAATTAGCTAATGGTTCCACACGCTGCGGAGGAAACACGGCTGCAGCAGGAGGCGGGGAGGCTCAGGAAACTTACAATCACGGCAGAAGGCGAAGGGGAAGCTGGCACATCCAACAGGGCTGGAGCAGGAGGAAGAGAGCGAAGAGGAAGGTGCTAAACACTTTTAAATAACTCACACACTATCACGAGAACACCAAGAGGAAGTCCGTCCCCATGATCCAATCATTTATCACCAGGCTGGCCCCTCCTCCAACACTGGTGATTACAATTCGGCATGAGATTTGGGTGGGGGTCGGGTGTGGTGGCGCACAGCTGTAACCCTAGCACTTTGGGAAGCCGAGGCAGGTGGATCACTTGAGCCCAGGAGTTCGAGACCAGCCTGGCCAACATGGCAAAACCCCATCTCTATTAAACTACAAAAATTAGCTAGACATGGTGGCACGCACCTGTAGTCCCAGCTACTCAGGAGGCTGAGGCATGAGACTCCCTTGAACCCGAAAGGCGGAGGTTGCAGTGAGCTAAGATCACATCACTGCAGGGCAACCTGGGTGACAGAGCAAGGATTGGTCTCAAAATAAAAAAAAAGAGAGAGAGATTTGACACAGAGCCAAACCACATCACTAAATATTGTTAAGATATCCCAACGGGCATATTAGTAGGGAAGCCAGCCAGTGGGGAACTAGGACAAAACTGTTCATTGTTAAAAAAATGTCTGGGAATAGCTAAATTAAACCCAGTACAGCATCTCAATCCTGGCTACACATCAGAATCCTCTGAGATTAAATGCCTCACACTGTTTAGAGGCAGGCAGGATAGGCAACCACTGGAATTAAAAAACCTTTCATATGAAAGGATGAGATTTTTCACATGGAGTCCTCCCTATACAAGCATTCCCCTAACTTACCTGACCACAGAACTTGGAGAAAACACAGCTAAGAAAATGCTGCTCCAGATAAGAAAATTCCTATGTTGAAAACATGGAAATAATGGATTTGTATATCATACATGCAAATTACACAAAAGAAAACACACATGAAAATGTTGCTGACACGAAAGCCTTTCTTTTTTAATTTGGTTGATACACATTTGACAAAATACTTTAGAATAAAATAATCCATGAACAGGTACAAGGTATTTACAGTAACAGAAGTGAAAAACATAAAATCGATATATTTCTTTAACAGAAATGTCTATAAAATTTTCTACTGTGAACCTGGAAGACTTTCAGTTCCTACTTATTAACCTGGTCTTAAGCCCCAACAGGCGACATGTAAGGCCCAGGAGTAGGACATACAAACTCTAACACATTTGGCAATTAAGAATCATCTAGGCCGGGCGCGGTGGCTCACGCCTGTAATCCCAGCACTTTGGGAGGCCGAGGCGGGCGGATCACAAGGTCAGAAGATCGAGACCACGGTGAAACCCCGTCTCTACTAAAAATACAAAAAATTAGCCGGGCGCGGTTGTGGGCGCCTGTAGTCCCAGCTACTCGGGAGGCTCAGGCAGGAGAATGGCGTGAACCCGGGAGGCAGAGCTTGCAGTGAGCTGAGATCCAGCCACTGCACTCCAGCCTGGGCGACAGAGCGAGACTCCGTCTCAAAAAAAAAAAAAAAAAAAAAAAAAAAAAGAATCATCTATTAGTGTGAGCTGGCGGGTGGGGGCTGGGATGGGGATGGGGAGGGAAGAACCAGATCTTAGGGTAAGATATAGAATGGAAGACTCCACTGAAAACAACTATGGACAAAAAAGATCTAAAATCACACTTATCGTTCCACTTGTCTCCTGTGGGAGAAGGCTGCAAACTATTTTAAAGACTTACTCAATTTTTCCCATTAGCAGACAATCAGCAACCCTGAGACTCCAACATTTCATGACATAAAAGCTAATAAACGTCTAGAAGCTGATTAAGATTTATAAACTAATTTTACATCAGATAGAAAATAACTCTTATGATTTAAAAATACATGTGAGGAAACAAAATTTCTCAAATTTATTTTTCATGCCTAATTCTTAAACATTTCAACTAATATTTTCTATTATCTGAAATTAGTTCCACACACAGATATACTTTAACTGAATGCTTTGAGTACAACTTGCTCTTGATTATTAAATGGAATGCCTACTTCCTTGTTTTATTATTCATACGTATTTAAAAGAAATGAGAAGTTTAATCCATCTGGACTATATAGAAATTGATTGACTTACAAGATAGCCACATAGACAGAGACCAGAAAAAAATAATCAAATGCTCATTCTTAGTAACACAACTGAGACAGTGAAACACGGTACACCACATGTCATCTACATATCCAACTAGGCTATTTGATAAGCTATACTTACAAAGAATGGTTTCAACGAACACCTTTGTAGAACAAATATTCATACTGAGCTATCAAATTTGCTGCTCCTCCAGTGGTGGTTCAAGAGCTTCCATTAGCTTTTTATTTGCCTCTTCATTATGCCGGCTTTGACAATGAGTTAAATGTTTCTTAAAACCTCGTGGGAAATTTGATTCAAAATTACAACGTGGACATTTAAGTAAACTCTGCCCATGGGCTGCTACATGATTTTTAAGGAGAGATTCCAAAAGAAAAGCCTTTCCACAAATTGTGCATTTGTAAGGGCTATGAACATTATGCTTATTAACCAAATGATGCAAAACAGCACCTTTTTTCATAGCACGACAGCAACAAATTTTGCAATAATACTTTCCTTTTCCACGCTTCATATATTTTGCAATCTCCTCTTCAGAGATAAAAGCTTCTTTTTCTTCAGTAAACTGTAGCACATTTCTAGACTGCTCTGGACTAGTCATGTCCATTTTGTTCTCTTTGCTAAAATCAATGGATTCCACATCAACCTGCTCTTGATCACTGCTTGATTCCTGGCCCTTAACATCCACCACATCCAAATCTGTTTTTATGTACTCACTACTACTAAGCTCAGCATCTGAGCTCTCTTGGTTGTCTTTCTTGAGCTTCTTTGAGGAAGGAAATAAAGTATCTTCCAAAAGTTTCTTAGGTGAAGCTAGAAGTTCTTCCTGAACCAAAAGATCACATTTTTGATCATCTATGGCATCTATTTGTAGTTCATCACCAAGCTCAACAGCCTTCTGTGATTCTGAGAATAGAGCAGATTTGGGGAGTTCAGGGAAAAGGGCATGCTTCCGGGGCTCTGGAAAAAGGGCACGTTTGCGTGGTTCTGGAGAAGCTGGAGGGGCTGTTTTGGCAGGCTCGGGAAACAGGGCAGGTTTTCTAGGCTCAGTATCAATAGAGAGAACTGGCTTCCAGATATCTGAGGCTGCTTTGGGGGACTCAGATGGTCCAGAAGAACCTGGTTTTCGGGTCTCAGGGAAGACAGGTTTCTGAGGCTCAATAAAAAAGGAAGACTTCCAGAGATCAGGAGAACCGCCACGGGAACTTTTCTGGGACTCAGGGAAATCAAGTGAAGCAGGAGAAGTTTTCCGCTGATCAGGAGAAAGCTTCCAAAGGTCTGGTGACCCTGAGGGTTTTCTGAGCTCTGGAGATCCTGCTGGACTACGGATCTCTGGGGATAGTGGTGGGCCGGGTTTGCGAAGCTCTGGAGACACTGGGGGAACTGCCTTCCAATGTTCAGGAGACAACGTGGGAGCTGTCTTTCGGAGTTCTGGTGGGCCAGACTTCCATGACTCAGGAGATGCAGGGGGGGACTTCCAGGAGCTGGGTGAGACTGATGAAGATTTCCAGGATGCAGAAGACACAGATGGAGTTGGTTTCCAAGGTCCAGGAGATATAGAAGGAATTGGTTTCCAAGGTCCAGGAGACACAGATGGAGCAGGTTTAGCTGGCTTCCAAGGTCCTGATGACGCTGAAGGACTGGATTTCCAAGGCCTAGGGGACCCAGGTGGCCCTGGCTTCCAAGAGCCTGGTGACACAGCAGGGGCTGGTCTCCTAGGCTCTGGGGAGACAGCAGGGAATGGCTTCCAAGGTTCAGGAGACCCTGAAGGGGATGGCTTCCTTGGCTCAGGGGAGGTAGTCCGGGCTGATTTCCGAGATTCTGGAGATGCAGCTGGGGATGGTCCCCAAGGTTCTGGGGAAGCAGCTAGAACTGGTGACTCTGGAGATGAGGCTGAAGGTGGGCCCAGTGTTTCTGGGAAATGAGAGTGCTTCTGGGGTTTGGGATTAGGAAGAGTAGCCTTTACGGGCTCAGGAGATACAGGGGCAAGTTTCTGTGGTTCTGGAGAAGGAACAGGGGCAGGTTTCTGAGATTCACAAACAGGGACTGGTTTTGGAGGTTCAGGAGAAGAAACAGAGGCAGGTTTTGAAGGCTCAGGAGAAGGAAGAGAAGGTGTCTGTAGCTCAGGAGAAACAACAGAGCCAGGTTTCTGAGGCTCCAGGGGAGTAAGAGGAGTAGGTTTTGGTGATTCTGGAGACAAAACTGAACCAAGTTTCTGTGTTTCCATTGAAAGGGCAGGTATGGGTTTTGGTTCTGCAGAATTGCAGGGTATTTTCTGGTGTTCAGGAAGAGGAGGGCTTTTCACAGGATCTGTTTCTTTGTTCAACTGAGTTTTAGGTTTCTCATTCCATTTGTCTGGGGATGCATGTTTGGATGTGATGTGATAGTATACGTTAGAGTACATCTTGCTGGTGAAGAAGCATTTATGGCAGTGAAATAGCTTTGCACTTTTCTGGTAAAATATCATTTTGCCTAGCCCACCAGCATCCATTTCATCACAAAATTCTGGATGGATGGTACCCATATGGATTTGTACATTTTCATAGTCTGTGCCTCTGAAACTGCAATGGTCACACTCCAAACGTGCTGATGGTTTACGAAGTTCCTGGAATACTTCCATTCTTCTTTCTGTTACCAACACACACGGTTATATTCTTTAAAAACTTTCAATACCACTGCAATAAAGTAGGAATAAATTATTTTCATGAACTGTAATTCTGAATACAATGCTGTCAGTCCATTCTATAACTGCATAATCTTAAGTCTAGAACAGTGCGTGCTTTATTTGGTAGTATCTCTAGGGAGAATTTGAAGAAAAGGAGACAGAGAACAGTCCCAGGCACTGTACTAGGAGTTTCACATACATCATCTCATTTAATCCTAATGATATGACTCAACTATTATTTTCACTTACAGATGAAGAAACAGGTTCAGAGAAGTTACATGACTTTCTCTGGTCCAGGCTATAGGACTATCAGTGATCTGGGCCTCACTCTAGAATTAGCTGTTGCATGTGCTTTATAGTTTGACTCTCAAACTCCAGTACACAAGTCCTCGGCACACAAAGACGAGTGAATATCAAAATTAAATCTTGGCTATTTAAGGATGAACAAGAGACTAAACCTTTTGCAGAAAGCACTTAATAAATTTAATCTAGCTATAAAAAGACAACTTTAAAATATGATGCTGGCTTGATTTCATGTCAACATATTTTGCAATGTTTAATCTATCCCAATATAGTATTTTATTAATCCATTTAATAAATAAATAACTTTGTATCCTATACTTTTCTAGGAACCTAGGTTTAAAGCAGTGCTTTGTAATATGGCGTTCATGAGTTGGGAAAATAAGGTGGAAAGTGATGTAGAGAGGCTGTTGGAAAAGACCTCTACACATGGGACATTCCAGCAGAGATCCAGGTGGAGAGTGATGTGAGAGGCTGTTGGAAAAGACCTCTATACATGAGACATTCCAGCAGAGATCCTGAATGATGTGAAGGCGCATACCAAGCAAAGGGCAAATCACAGGACATGCCGGCAGCTGGAACACAGTTGCCGGAAAACATGAATTAAAAAAAATTGTAAACCAGTCTTCTTAAGTAGTAAAAAGAATAGAAGCTCACAGTTAAAAACACATTCACATGGAACAGAACAGAGCCCTCAGAAATAATACCATACATCTACAGCCATCTGATCTTTGACAAACCTGACAAAAATAAGAAATGGGGAAAGGATTCCCTATTTAATAAATGGTGCTGGGAAAATTGGCTAGCCATAAGTAGAAAGCTGAAACTGGATCCTTTCCTTACTCCTTATACGAAAATTAATTCAAGATGGATTAGAGACTTAAATGTTAGACCTAAAACCATTAAAACCCTACAAGAAAACCTAGGTAATACCATTCAGGACATAGGCATGGGCAAGGACTTCATGTCTAAAACGCCAAACGCAACAGCAACAAAAGCCAAAATTGACAAATGGGATCTAATTAAACTAAAGAGCTTCTGCACAGCAAAAGAAACTACCATAACAGTGAACAGGCAACCTACAGAATGGGAGAAAATTTTTGCAATCTACTCATCTGACAAAGGGCTAATATCCAGAACCTACAAAGAACTCAAACAAATTTACAAGAAAAAAACAAACAACCCCACCAAAAAGTGGGCAAAGGACATGAACAGACACTTCTCAAAAGAAGACATTCATACAGCCAACAGACACATGAAAAAATGCTCCTCACTCGCCATCAGAGAAATGCAAATCCAAACCACAATGAGGTACCATCTCACACCAGTTAGAATGGCAATCATTAAAAAGTCAGGAAACAACAGGTGCTGGAGAGGATGTGGAGAAATAGAAACACTTTTACACTGTTGATGGGACTGTAAACTAGTTCAACCACTGGAAAACAGTGTGGCGATTCCTCAAGGATCTAGAACTAGAAATACCATTTGACATAGCCATCCCATTACTGGGTATATGCCCAAAGGATTATAAATCATGCTGCTATAAAGACACATGTACACGTATGTTTACTGCAGCACTATTCACAATAGCAAAGACTTGGAATCAACCCAAATGTCCGTCAGTGACAGACTGGATTAAGAAAATGTGGCACACATACACCATGGAATACTATGCAGCCATAAAAAAGGATGAGTTCGTGTCCTTTGTAGGGACATGGATGCTGGAAACCATCACTCTCAGCAAACTATCGCAAGAACAGAAAACCAAACACCGCATGTTCTCACTCATAGGTGGGAATTGAACAATGAGATCACTTGGACACAGGAAGGGGAACATCACACACCGGGGCCTATTGTGGGGAGGGGGGAGGGGAGAAGGGGGAGGGATAGCATTAGGAGATATACCTAATGTAAATGACGAGTTAATGGGTGCAGCACACCAACATGGCACATGTATATATATGTAACAAACCTGCACGTTGTGCACACGTACCCTAGAACTTAAAAAAAAAAAAAAAAAAAAAAAAACACATTCACACAGTACAAGATACGGAGTGTCAGTCTGCAGGGGTAGCCAGTGTACTCATGTGTCCTGGAAGAAATGTCCTAGGCATATATTGATTAACACACATGCTTTACACAAATGGGATATTAAACATATTATCTGGCAACTTACTCTCATTTAGAATTCATCTCTTTAAGACATTTTTACATATGGAGTAAGCACTGACTTTCCTTGTACTTATCTTTGCATGTAAGGTTATTTCTGCAGGGAAAATTCCTAGAAATGGATTACTTAGCCATTTGTGTTTAAAATTGATACATTTTACCAAACTCTCGAAAACTTACATTACTGCAAAACAACAGTGTATATATGAAAGACAATTTCATATAAATTCCTAATCCTTGCTACAACCTAGGTGAAAGCCAGTATTTCACTACTGTGTTAATGTGCTTCTCTTAATGAGAAAGACTGAACACTTTTCCCTTATTGATGGTAATGATATTTACTGCATCTTAAAGAATGGTACAGATTAGAAACTCTGGCTCTCCCTTTATTAATTACAAAACCATTAATTTAGAAAAATGTAGGCCGGGCGCGGTGGCTCAAGCCTGTAATCCCAGCACTTTGGGAGGCCGAGGCGGGTGGATCACGAGGTCAGGAGATCGAGACTATCCTGGCTACCATGGTGAAACCCCGTCTCTACTAAAAATACAAAAAACTAGCCGGGCGTGGTGGCAGGCGCCTGTAGTCTCAGCTACTTGGGAGGCTGAGGCGGGAGAATGGCGTGAACCCGGGAGGCAGAGCTTGCAGTGAGCCAAGATCACGCCACTGCACTACAGCCTAGGAAACACAGCGAGACTCCGTCTCAAAAAAAAAAAAAAAAAAAAAAAAAAATGTATAGGCCAGGCGCAGTGACTCACGCCTGTAATCTCAGCACTTGGGAGGCCAGGTGGGTGGATCACAAGGTCGGGAGATCAAGACCATCGTGGCCAACATGGTGAAACCCCGTCTCTACTAAAAATACAAAAATTAGCCAGGCATGGTGGTGTGTGCCTGTAGTCCCAGCTTGGGAGGCTGAGGCAGGAGAATCGCTTGAACCAGGGAGTTGGAGGTTGCAGTGAACTGAGATTGTGCCACTGCACTCCCGCCTGGTGACAGAGCGAGACTGCGTCTCAAAAAAAAAAAAAAAAGTATAATATTTCTAACTTTGATAACTTGTTTTTAAAGATGTTCTCAATGACAATACTGTTTCCTAACACTTTTATCCATGGTATATCATTTGCCTTTTTTATTTTTTGGTCTAAAGCTAAAAAGGTAACAGGTATTTGAGGAAATAAATACTTTTCTTCGGAAACTATTTACTCTTTCTGCGTTGCCAGCAGTTATTCTGTATTTTAGAATATTGTTTTTAGGACTAGGACTGTAACAAAAGAAAAATAAATAATTCAGTACTGAAGAAAAATCTCGACCGGGCGCGGTGGCTCAAGCCTGTAATCCCAGCACTTTGGGAGGCCGAGACGGGCGGATCACGAGGTCAGGAGATCGAGACCATCCTGGCTAACACGGTGAAACCCTGTCTCTACTAAAAAATACAAAAAAGTAGCCGGGTGAGGTGGCGGGCGCCTGTAGTCCCAGCTACTCGGGAGGCTGAGGCAGGAGAATGGCGTAAACCTGGGAGGCGGAGCTTGCAGTGAGCTGAGATCCGGCCACTGCACCCCAGCCTGGGCGGCAGAGCAAGACTCCGTCTCAAAAAAAAAAAAAAAAGAAAAGAAAAATCTCTAAAAATGATCTTTAACTTACAAACATAATTGAATACATGCAGAAATAATGGGTTAACCATCCGTCTCAGAGCCCATTGTTAAATAAAACTAGAAGACTTTAAGGGAAACCGGAGAATAAGTCTCAATAATCCCATGCAGCTATAACTGGCAATAATGAACAGCCAAGCTAACATTAAAGAGCACTATATTACATACTGTAATTACAACAGAGACTAAGAGCTCAGGTGTGCTGGGTTTGAGTCAGACTCACCTACCATTCCCCATCCCTCCCAGCCAGCCCTCCTCTTCCCGCTGCCTACCATCAGCTCTTCAGGCCAATCTCATACTTAAACCTAAAAAGAATGCTATAGAATTCACTTCTCATATCCCAAATTATGTATATCTAGCGCACATCACACGTTATATCCATAAGGGCGTGTATACTTTTAGAGATTTCCTTCAAGAACTCCAAGTATTTTTTTTTTAATTTTCTCCTCATAAAATATTCTCCTAAGCATGCTTTCCCTACTAGACTTACCTGCTGTATTACTAGACACCTTAAAATTGGTCTTCAAAAGGCAGGCATTCTACATGGCTTTTTGACTAAACCACAGCAAACAGCCTATAGTATAAGAAGAACAAGACGAGAAGTTGAACCTGGAAAAAAAAAAAAGTGATCAAAACTGTATCTGTGATCATGTGTGTCCCCTGTGATAGAATTCTGTGTATTTCGCTCACCATCCTGCCCTAACAGTGAGAGGAGTCCAATCCACTAAGCCTGAACACTTACTTTTTTTTTTTTTTGAGACAGTCTCGCTCCGTCCAGCCCAGGCTGGAGTGCAGTGGCACGATCTCAGCTCACTGCAAGCTCCGCCTCCCGGGTTCACGCCATTCTCCTGCCTCAGCCTCCCGAGCAGATGGGACTGTGCCCGCCACCACACCCAGCAAATTTTTTTGTATCTTTATTAGAGACGAGGTTTCACCGTGTTAGCCAGGATGGTCTCAATCTCCTGACCTCGTGATCCACCCGCCTCGGCCTCCCAAAGCGCTGGGATTACAGGCGTGAGCCACTGTACAGGCCTGAACACTTACTTTTATGAAATGACACCAAAGACTACAGTAGATACCACTCCTGACACCATCTTTGTCTACTTTCTCTTTAGTAATCCACTATGGAATTATGCCCATGTGTGTAATCATATCCTTCTCAAACCAACCACCTAACTTCACTTCTCTGATAAGCACTCAGAAGACTGCTGGTGTGACTACTGATGCTAACAATGGCTGACTTTTGTCAGTTATCGATATTACACAGCAGAGTGACAAATTAACAGGCAGTGGAGGAAGGGACACCACAACAAACAGGACCAAGAGGTACAAAAAGAAAGGACTCTGGGAGGAGGATGGCGGTGTCCTGACCCCAAGGAAGAACACATGGACCTCCTTCAGTGATTGCTCTGCCCTCTTCTCTTCCTGCATGCATTTCAAAGATAAAGCATCATGGTGTAGATGAGTCTGCTGACAAGAACAAAATGTGATAAACTGGCTGTGCACAAGCTACACAACAGCGCACACTGTGCTTCTCATTAGCTCCAGCACATTCATCTACCCCTTCTCTATCCCCTACCCCGTCACTGCTTTAATTCTGACATCTTAACTTCCTGCCACTAGTCTCCCTTTCTTCCAGCTACCAAACCTGTCTTCCAAACAGAAGCCTAATGTGACCTGCCTGTTCACATTTCCTCCAAGGCAACTAAGACACCTACACTACACGATTTGAATACGGCATATAAAGCTCTTCACAGTCTGGCCCATGACCAGACTGCGTTCTCAAAATACTGGCCCACATGTAATTCCCTGACTATTCCAGCATCTGGGCTTTTGTATAAACTATTTCCTCTCCTTTACACTCCCTGTCTTGCCTGGCCTTCAGGCAGGATGGCTTTTTAAGTCAGCTGTCTCCCTGTAAACACGGGATTGGTTCCAGGACCACTCCCATATGCCAAAATCCACACATACTCAGGTCCTACAGTCAGCCTTGTGGAATTCCCATATATGAAAAATCTGCCCTCCATATAAATGTTTCACATTCTGTAAATGCTGTCTTTTTTTATTGGCATTTGGTTGAAGTTCAAACCTCTGTTATTCATGCGTCAACTGCACTGGCCAATTTTCCACTCCCTCCCAATCTTCCTAGAAGCCCCAGCTGTATATGTCACCCTCTGGCACTACAGCCTGATACCAACAACAGGTTGCCAGCTCCTGGAGAGGAGGGACTATCCATTTATTCACCTCTGGAACCGCTGCACATCCCTGGCACACAGCATGTGCTCTGTTCAATCCTAACATTTTCTCAATCTTTGACTCACAGGATTTCAAAACTAGAGGAAAACCTAAGCTACTATCTAGTCTCAAAGTCATAGGATTTGGGGATAGGAAAAGACCTCAGGGATCATCTACTTTAAAACTTCAATTAATACTTAAGGAAACTCAAGCTTGACATTAAACAGCTTGCCCAAGTCAGACAAATGATCAGTATCTGATGAGAGAATCAAGTTCTGTCCAGGTTTTTTCTACATATACACAAACTAAAACAGTGGAATTTAGTAGCTCTTTTAAAGCCTGTACAATAGGCCAGAAGAAACAAGATGAAACAAACACTTAGAATCCACATATCAAGTGCATAAATACAGGACTATAGAGAACTATATCCCATATTCTGCATGGGCAGAGTACACCATACCAGTGGATCACTGTCCCCAGCTCTGGGCAGGAAGGACACTTTAAGATAGAGTCTCTAAGAAACTAGAGAACATAAAAAACAAAAACAAAAAAAGAAAAAGAAAAAAAGGCAACCAGGATGGCAGATGGCCCTTTAAAAAAAAAAAAAAGTCATTTATGAATACAGACATTTAACTTCAAAAGGGTAAGAATTATAGATAATATATGAGCTATCCTAGAAGTGATAATCAGAAGCTAGCAGGAAAAGAACTGTGGCTCAACACAGTTTACAAACTATTATGAACTAGAATGAGTTCCTTTGTTAGGTAGGAGTACTCCATAATTAGAAGCTGACGATCAGGCCGGGTGTGGTGGCTCACACCTTTAATCCCAGCACTCTGGGAGGCTGAGGCAGGTGGATCCCTTGAGCTCAGGGGTTCAAGAACACCCTGGGCAATATGGCAAAACCCCGTCTCTACAAAACATACAAAAATTAGCTGGGTGCAGCAGAATGCACCTGTAGTCCCAGCTACTTGGGAGGCTGAGGCAAGAGAAATCGCTTGAGCCTAAGAGGCAAAGGTTGCAGTGAACCAAGACTGCACCATTACACTCCAACCTAGATGACAGAGCGAGACCCTGTCTCAAAAAAGAAAACCAAAAAACCAACCAAAAAAAAACCACTGATGATCAGCATAGGACTAGAAGGATCTTCAGAGGGCTTGAGTTCGACCTCTTCATTTCATAACTGAAAAGACTGATGCTGAGGGAAAGAAGTGACCTGTCAAAGATCACAACACTGAGGTCAGAGGAAACAGTTGGTTTATTCTGGTTTTCTCAATTCTGGTCTCTTTCCCACAGTAGCAGAACGATCTACAAAGGTGTTACAGAACTGAGTCCCAGAATTCAGCTTTTAGGCAAAGCCTAGAGAGCTGGGCATCCTTCCAGCTTTAAGGCTCTAGCAAAATTTCTTCCTAAATTTAAGAACTCCTAACCCTGAGATCGAGACCATCCTGGCTGACACGGTGAAACCCCGTCTCTACTAAAAAATACAAAAAACTAGCCGGGCGCGGTGGTGGGCGCCTGTAGTCCCAGCTACTGGGGAGGCTGAGGCAGGAGAATGGCGTGAACCCGGGAGGCGGAGCTTGCAGTGAGCTGAGATCCGGCCACTGCACTCCAGCCTGGGCGGCAGAGCGAGACTCCGTCTCGTTAAAAAAAAAAAAAAAAAAAAAAAAAGAACTCCTAACCCTAACTAAAAATTAACTCAGAATTGTCCAGATTAACAAAAATTTCTTTTTGTCTTTGAGACAGATTACGCCTTGTCTCTAAAAAACCCAAATTCTAATAATTGGTGCTCTGCCGGTCTGTCACCCAGTATTCTCCAATGCAATGTTATGCCATATGGTGTATCATACCTATTTCCCATTTCCCATTCCATTTCTTCTTTGAAATCTAACACCACTGATCATCTTTTAAAACACATCTGATGCATAGTTTTTTTAAATTAAAATTCAATATGTAGAACATGTTTAAAGCTAAGTGGGTTCTATTAGTCTATACACACTAGCATTATTCTTTATCTTAGCGGATTTTTTTTTTTTTTTTTTTTTTTAAGAGACAGGGTCTCGCTCTGTTGCCCAAGGTTTTGGTGCAGTGACACAATCACAACTCACTGCAGCCTCATACTCTTGGGCTCCAGAGAGCCTCCCGCCTCACCCTCCTAAGTAGCTGGGACTATAGGTGCATGCCACCACATCTAATTTTTTTTTTTTTCTGTAGCGATGAAGTCTCACTATGTTGTCCAGGCTGGTCTTGAACTCCTGGCCTCAAGTGATCCTCTTGCCTTGGCCTCTCAGTGCTGGGATTACAGGTGTGAGCCACCACGCCTGGCCTTTAAGAAATTAATAAATCGGGCAGGTGCAGTGGCTCACACCTGTAATCCCAACACTTTGGGAGGCTAAGGCAGACGGATCATTTGAAGACAGGAGTTCATAACCAGCCTAGCCAACATGGTGAAACCCTGTCTCTACTAAAAATACAAAAATTAGCTGGGCGTGGTGGCACACACCTATAATCCCAGTTACTTGGGAGGCTGAGGCAGGAGAATCGCTTGAACCTGGGAGATGGAGGTTGCAGTGAGCCGAGATTGAGCCACTGCACTCCAGCTGGGCAACAGAGTAAGACTCCATACCCGCCCCCCACCCAAAAAAGAAAGAAATTAATAAACTAATTTTTCAAGTAGTTTTATGTTTAAAGAAAAACTGAAGAGTATGTACAAGAATTCCCACCTATCTTCTTGCCCCCAGTTTCTCCTATTATATAGGCTGAGCATTCCTAATCTGAAAATCTGAAATCCGATTATGCTCCAACATCCAACACTTTTTGAGGGCCAAAAGAAGCATTTTAGATTTCAGATTAGGGATGTTCAACCAGTAAGTACAATGCAACTATTAAAAATAAAAAAAAATAAAAAATTCAAAGCACTTCTGGTTCCAAGCATTTCGAATGAAGGATACTCAACTTGTATTAACATTTTCTTGCATTAGTGTGAGACATCTGCTACAATGATGAGCTAATATTGATTTATTATTAAGTCTATAGTTTACACAAGAAGTAATTATTTTTTATTTATTCTTCATCTTTTTGAGAGGGAGTCTGGTGCTGTTGCCAGGCTGGAGTGCAGTGGCACAATCTCGGCTCACTGCAATCTCCACCTCCCAGGTTCAAGCGATTCTCCTGCCTCAGACTCCCCAGTAGCTGTGACTACAGGCGCCCGCCACCATGCCCGGCTAATTTTTGTATTTTTAGTAGAGACAGGGTTTCACCATGTTACCCACAATGGTCTCGATCTTTTGACCTCGTCATCCGCCCACCTCGGCCTCCCAAAGTGTTGAGATTACAGGCGCGAGCCACAGCGCCCCACCAAGGAATCACTTTTCATGATGTACAGTTCTACGTGTTTCAACAAATGCATAGCATCATGTATCCACCACTAATAATTTCACTGCTTAACATCCCTGTGCTCCCGACAACCACTCATCTTTTCACTGTCTCCGTCATTTTGCTTTTTCATGTGTATTTTTTAAAGAGTGGTAAAATGGAACAAAAAACTTGCCATTTAGGCCAGGCGTGGTGGTTCATGCATGTAATTTCAGCACTTTGGGAGGCCGAGGCAGGTGGATCACCTGAGGTTGGGAGTTTGAGACCAGACTGACCAACACAGAGAAATCCCGTCTCTACTAAAAACACAGAATTAGCCAGGTATGGTAGCGGGTGCCTCTAATTTCAGCACTTTGGGAGGCTGCGGCAGAAGAATCCCTTGAACCCAGGAGGCGGAGGCTGCAGTGAGCCAAGGTCAGGCCACTGCACTCCAGCCTGGGCAACAAAAGCGAAACTCCGTTTCAAAAAATCAAAAACAAAAATAACTTGCCACTTAATCATTTTTAAAAGCACAATTTGGTTAGTTTAGTACTAAAACGTTGTGCAAACATCACCACCATCCACTTCCAGAACTACTTCACCACAAACAGAAATCTGTACCCATGAAACAGTAACTCTCACTCTACACTTTCAGTGCTGGTAATCTCAATTATGCCTGAGGGGGAATCACACAGTATGTCTTTTTTGTGTCCTATTTCACTCAACATAATGTGTTCAATGTGCTCGTTTATATTGTAGCGTGTATCAGAATTTCATTCCTTTCTAAAGATGAACTATGGTCCATTATATGCACATACCACAGCTTGTCTTTCATTCACATGTTGATAGACATCTGGATTTTGAATAATGCTGCAGTGAACATTTGTGAACAAATATCTGAGTCCCTGCTGTCATTTTTGGGGGGTATAAACCTAGAATTGAGGAACGACTACCAATTTCCATAGCTGCTGCACCACCCCACATTCCCACCAGCAACGCACCCGAGCTTCAATTTCTCCACATCCCCAACACTCACAATTTCCCATTTTTTGTTAATAGCCATCCCAACTTGTGTGAGGTGGTATCTCATTGCGGTTTTCATTTGCATTTTCTTAATGGCTAGTGATGTTGAGCATCACTGCACGTGCTTATTGGTCATTTGTCTATCTTCTCTGGAGAAATACGCTATTCAAATTCCTTGCCCATTCTTGAACTGGGTTGCTTTTTGTTGGTCAGCTGCATCTTCTCTTGAATTCGAGACATTAACCCGTTATCAGGTTTATGATTTACAAAGGTCCTCTCCCATTTTGGGGGCTGTATATCGGATTTTAAAACAGTAATAATGACAGAAAAGGAGACAGTCTAGAGCTAAAACGGAAAGAAAGGCTTTCGTGTTGTGCTGCCCCCAACTTCCCAACGGTTTCAAACGCAATGTTTCCAGCCTTGGCCGCGACTGACACCGGGCCTCCCCGCTCCCTGCACAAAGACGCACTCCCGCCCCGGCCTCTGGGGGCGGGCCCTTCCCGCGGGCCGTGTGGGAGGCGAGGCAGCGCAGGCCCCTTTCACTCGGACCCGCGGCTACCCGGGACCGGCCCCGCCAGGTCGGCGGCAGACACCGGGCTCAGGGATGCAGGCCCCAACCACGCCCCTCCCCCGCTCGCTCTCGCTCCTCACCGGTCCGGCCGCGGGCGGCGTCCAGTGGGCGAAGAACCGCGCGGAGGGCCCGGCTCGCGGTAGCGGGCGGCTCCGCCAGGCCCTGCAGCGCAGCGGCCTCCCGAATGGCGACTGGACGCAAGAGCCGGGATGCGGGTGCGCGAGCGTGCGCGCTCCCGCGGGACGGGCGGGGGCTGACGGGAAGCAAGTTTGGCGCCGCGCGCCCTCCCGCGCGGGCCAATCAGATCGCGGATCGCGTGGCGCGGCTGTGCCAAAAGCGCGTGGGCAAAACTAGCGGCTCGCGCGGGCCTTCGGAAGGGCTGCGCGCCCGCTCCGCCCCGGAAGTGCCGCACGTGCCCACTCCGCCTGCGCTTCCCGCGCGCGCCCGGGCGCTGGCTCCGGGAGGGTTCAGCCGCGTCTGGCCTGTGGCCTCCCGCCGGGCCCTCGGAACGGCCCCGGCCTGCCGCCGCCGTGCGGCTCTCTCTTCTTTTTCTTGCTTTTTTGATTGTTGTGTGAATGAATTTATTAGGAAAAAAAGAGCTGGACCTGCCCCATACATTCTCAGGGATATTACTGGCGTGATACCTGTGACAAAAGTACAAGACAAAGTTGTTGGATGACAGTAAATATTGCTTTTCTCATCACCACGCCTCCACTGAAAGTCCCCATTCCCGGAAGTTATCTTCTTCGTTTTTTGTTTTCAGTTTTATGAATGTTACTACCACAATTCTAATTAAAATGCACGCACCTCAAATGCTGATGCTATCAGTCTCTATGCTTTGAAAGACTGAAATTAGCTCACACTGCTCTCTACCTTTGTACCCTTAAGTTTTGCTTGTTGCGAATTTCTTTTTTGTGTGTGTGGTTAAAAATAAACTATAGAATGGCCGGGCACTGTGGCTCACACTTGTAATCCCATCACTTTGAGAGTCCGAGGCGGGTGAATCATCTGAGGTCAGGGTTCGAGACCAGCCTGTCCAACCTGGTGAAATCTCGTCTCTACTAAAAATACAGTATTAGCCAGGCGTGGTGGCGGGCGCCTGTAACCCCAGCTACTCGGGACGCTGAGGCAGGAGAATCCCATAGAACCTGGGAGACGGAGGTTACAGCGAGATCGCACCACTGCACTCCAGTCTGGGCGACAGAGTGAGACTCTGTCTCAAAAAAATAATTAAATAAAAATAAAATCCGTAGAATTTACCGTCTTAACTATCTTTATGTGTACAGTTCAGTGGTAGTAAGTATATTCATGACACCACCATCCATGTCTGTAACTCTATCATCTTGAAACACAAACTGTATGCATTACATGTTAACTCCCGGGTCCCCTCCACCTTCTACTTCCTGGCAGTCACCATCCTACTTTCTGTGTCTCTGAGTTTGACCACTTGTGAAAGTGGAATCATACAGTATTTGTCTTGTGACTGACTTATTTTACTTAGCAGAACATTCTCAAGGTTCATCCATGTTGTAGCACATTGTGGAATTTCCTTCCTTTTTAACACTGAATACTATCCCATTGTATGGATATGCCACATTTTGCTTATCCACTCACCTGTTGATGGACACTTGGCTTGCTTACCTATTCAGGATATTGTGAATAATGCTTTGACATTTTCAAAGAACCAATTTTGGGTTTCATTGATTTTCTCTATCGTTTTCTATTTTCTATTTCATTTATCTTGGCTTTAATCTTTATTATTTCCTTCCTTTTGCCAGCTTTGGATTTAGTTTTTCTTTTTATAGTTCATTAAGTTGTAAAGTTAGGTTGTTAATTTGAGATTTTCTTAGTTTTTGATGTATTTGTAGCTATAAACTCCCCCTTTAGCATTGCTTTTGCTGCATCACAAAAGTTGCTATACTGTATTTACATTTCAATCATCTCGGTATTTTCTAATTTTCCTTGTGATTTCTTTTCTTGATCTATTGTTCTTTTTTCTGAGTGTCTTGTTTATATTTTCAAAAATTTTTGATTTTTCCCACTTTTTTGTTTTTTGAGATGGAGTCTCACTCTGTTACCCAGGCTGGAGTGCAGTGGTGTGATCTTGGCTCACTGCAATGTCCGCTTCCCAGGTTCAAGCGACTCTCCCACCTCAGCCTCCCAAGTAGCTGGGACTACAGGCGTGCATCACCACACCCAGCTAATTTTCGTATTTTTAGTAGACACGGGGTTTCACCATGTTGGCCAGGCTGGTCTCAAACTCCTGACCTCAAGTTATCTGCCCATCTCAGCCTCCAAAGTGCTGGGATTACAAGTATGAGCCACCATATCCAGCCCCATCATAATTTTGTTAAGCATTTCTAACTTCCTCCATTGTGGTCTGAGATGACACATTGCTTGATATTTATCTTTTTAAATCTACCAAGAATTAATTTGTGGTCTAACATATGATGTATTCTGTAAAATGTTCCATGTGCACTTGAAAATGTGTATGCTGCTATTGTTGGGTAAGTGTTCTGTGTCTTTCAGATCTAGTTGGTTTATTGTGTTAAGTCCTCGCCTCTAATTTCTTACTTATCTCTCTCTACTTGTTCTGATAACTGAGAGGGTGATACTGACATTTATTATTGTAAAACTGTCTTTCGCCTTTCAATTCTGTCATTTTATGCTTCATATAGTTTTATGGTCTGCCATTAGGTGTGTAAATGTTTATAATCATTATACATTCTTGCCACATTGAAACTGTTATTTTTTTATTTTTTATTTATTTATTTATTTTTTTTTGAGACGGAGTCTCGCTCTGTCGCCCAGGCTGGAGTGCAGTGGCGCAATCTCGGCTCACTGCAAGCTCCGCCTCCCGGGTTCACGCCATTCTCCTGCCTCAGCCTCCCGAGTAGCTGGGACTACAGGCGCCCGCCCCTGCGCCCGGCTAATTTTTTCTATTTTTAGTAGAGACGGGGTTTCACCATGGTCTCGATCTCCTGACCTTGTGATCCGCCCACCTCGGCCTCCCAAAGTGCTGGGATTACAGGCGTGAGCCACCACGCCCGGCCTGAAACTGTTATTAACATATAACTTTGTTGTCTTTTTTTTTTTGAGACAGAGTCTCGCTCTGTCACCCAGGCTGGAGTGCAGTGGCCTGGTCTTGGCTCACTGCAACCTCTGCCTCCCAGTTCAAGTGATTCTCCTGCCTCAGCCTCCTGAGTAGCTGGGACTACAGGCACGTGCCACCACGCCTGGCTACTTTTTGTATTTTTAGTAGAAATGGGGTTTCACCATGTTGGCCAGGCTGGTCTTGGACTCCTGACCTCGTGATCTGCCCGCCTCTGCCTCCCAAAGTGCTGGGATTACAGGTGTGAGCCACCGCGCCCACGCCCTGTTCTTTGTCTCTTATAACCTTTTTTAAAATCTATTTTGTCTGATATTAGTATAGCCACCCCTGCTCTCTTCTGGTTACTATTTGCGTGAAATATCTTTTCCCATCCTTTCACTTTCAATCTATTTGTCTTTGGATCTAAAGTGAATGTTTTGAAGACAGCATATAGTTAAATCATTTTTTACCCATTCTACCAATCCGTATATTTTAGTTAGAATATTTAACCTGCTTACATTTAATTACTATAAGGAGGGACTTCTGTCATTTTGCTCTTTGTTTTTTGTTTTTTTGTTTTTTTTTTTTGAGATGGAGTCTCCGTCTGTCGCCCAGGCTGTAGTGCAGTGGCCGGATCTCAGCTCACCGCAAGCTCCGCCTCCCGGGTTTACGCCATTCCCCTGCCTCAGCCTCCCGAGTAGCTGGGACTACAGGCGCCCGCCACCTCGCCTGGCTAGTTTTTTTGTATTTTTTAGTAGAGACGGGGTTTCACTGTGTTAGCCAGGATGGTCTCGATCTCCTGACCTCGTGATCTGCCCATCTCGGCCTCCCAAAGTGCTGGGATAACAGGCTTGAGCCACCGCGCCCGGCCTGCTATTTGTTTTCTATATGCCTGCCTGACAACTCTTACATCCCTTATTTCTTGCAAAAAAAAAAAAAAAAAAGTTGAGTTGATTTTTTGCTGTGAAATGTTTAAATTTCTTTATGGTGTCCTTTTAAAATATATTCTATAGCTATTTTCTTTGTGGGTACCATGGAGATTACATTTAATACCCTAAAGTTATAACACTATAACTTGGGTTTATGCAAGCTTAACTTCAATAACATACAAAAACTGTGCTCATTTAATAGCTCGTCTCCTACCCCTTTCAGTTGTTGATTTCAAAAAATTACATCGTTAGACACTGTGTGCCCTAAAACAAACTAATAATTCTTTTAAATGCATTAGCCTCTTAAATTATGTAGAAAACAAAATGTGGAGTTATAAACCAAGGTTACAATAATACTAGCTTTCATAATTGCCCATGTATTTACCTTTATTGAGATCTTTATTCATTTGGCTTCAAGCTACTGTCTAGTATTCATTTTACCCTGCAGGACTCCCCTGAACATTTCTTGCAGGAGAGGTCTAGTGGTAATGAACTCCCTCAACTTTTGTTTATCTGGCAAAGTCTTAATTTCTTCCCCCTTTTTTTTTTTTTTTTGTATTTTTTTAGTAGAGACGGGGTTTCACCATGTTAGCCAGGATGGTCTCGATCTCCTGACCTTGTGATTCACCCACCTCAGCCTCCCAAAGTGCTGGGATTACAGGCGTGAGCCACCATGCCTGGCCATCTTCCCCATTTTTGAATGAAAGTTTTGCTGGATATAGGATTGTTTTGCTGGATATAGGATTCTTGGTTGACAGTTATTTTTTCTTTTAGCACTTTGACTATATTGACCCACTGCCTTTTGGCTTGTACAGTTGCTAATGAGAAATCCAAAGATAAGCTTATTGAGGATTGCTTGTATGTCAATCACTTCTCTTTTGCTGCTTTCAAGATTCTATCTCTGGCTTTTGAGAGTCTGAGTACAATGTCTTGGTGTGGATCTCCATAACTTCATCTTATTTGAAGTTCTTGGAGCTTCTTGGATGCTCACATTCATGTCTTCATCAAATTAGATAACAAAACTATTATTTTTTCAAATATTCTCTCTACCCCTTTTTCTCTCTGTTCTCCTCTGGCACTCCCACAATGCCTATGTTGGTCCACCTGATGATGTTCCACAGGTCCTTTAAGCTCTTAGGACTAAACTCTGATCTTTTTCTTCTCTTGCCCTTTCTTCCTATCTAAGGGGCAAGGGAGTCACGCCCCACAAGCCATAAAATTTCCTCAGAGGAGTTTTATTTAATTCTATATATACTGGTTTACTTTTCTTTTTTTTTTTTTTCTTTTTTTTTTTGAGATGAAGTCTCACACTGTCACCTGGGCTGGAGTGCAATGGTGCGATCTCAGCTCACTGCAACCTCTGCCTCGTGGGTTCAAGTGATTCTCTTGCCTCAGCCTCCTGAGTAGCTGGGATTACAGGCACCCACAACCACACTCAGCTAATTTTTAGTATTTTTAGTAGAGATGGGATTTCACTATGTTGGCCAGGGTGGTCTCGAACTCCTGACCTTGTGATCTGCTTGCCTTGGCCTACCAAAGTGTTGGGATTACAGGTGTGAGCCACCGGGCCTGGCCTATACAGGTTTACTTTCCAACCTGACTCTGGTACAACATTACATTACAGATAAAGAAGGAAATAAAAGGCCAGGTGCAGTGGCTTAAGCCTGTAATCCCAGCACTTTGGGAGGCCGAGACGGGCGGATCACGAGGTCAGGAGATCAAGACCATCTTAGCTAACACGGTGAAACCCCATCTCTACTAAAAAAAAACACAAAAAACTAGCCGGGTGAGGTGGCGGGCGCCTGTAGTCCCAGCTACTTGGGAGGCTGAGGCAGGAGAATGGCGGGAACCCGGGAGGCGGAGCTTGCAGTGAGCTGAGATCTGGCCACTGAACTCCAGCTTGGGCGACAGAGCGAGACTCCATCTCAAAAAAAAAAAAAAAAAAAAAAAAAGAAGGAAATAAAAATATTTTACCCAAAAATATAGGGTTTTTTTTTTTCCTTTGGTCATATTTTGAAAAGGATTGCAAAGTCATTTTTGTGCGGGAACAACTGCATCTGTACAGACTCTCTATTAACACAACTAGATCTTTTCCCCTCCCAGGACCTCTCAATCATGAAGAGATTAACTGAGAGATTAGCACCTTTTAAGGAATAAGGAAAAACATTTGCCATCTATTGTCTCTAAGGGTGGCCAACCATGAGGCTTCATGTACATAATAAGAACCCTAATATCCACAACCCCTTATCCAGACCCAGACACTCCTTTCTATTGATTCCAGGTCTTTAGGCAATAACTTAACTTTTTCAACCAATTGCCAATCAGAAAACCTTTGAACTCATCCATGACTTGTAAGCCCCCGTCCTGCCTTTCTTGACCAATGTATATCCCACATACCAATGTATACCCCACAGGTATTGATTGATGTATGTCTCCCTGAAACATATAAAAACCAAGCTGTAACCCAACCACATTGGGAACATATTCTCAGTACCTCTTGAGACTGTGCCTCCAGGTCTTGGTCACTCATATTTGGTTTGGAATAAACCTCTTTAAATATTTTATGGAGCCTGACTCTTCATTGACAGCTCTGTCACCTTAATCTTTTTGTGTTCCTCAGAGACAATAATTTCAATTATCCTATCTTCAAGTTCACTGATTCTTTCTTCTACCTGTTCACATTTGCCTTTGAATATCCCTCTAGTGATTTTTTTTTTTCATTTCAGTTATTACAATTTTCAGTTCCAGAATTTCTCTGCGGTTTCCGATCTCCTTAGTGGTATTGC
Organism: Macaca nemestrina; assembly: GCF_043159975.1. NCBI lineage: Eukaryota > Metazoa > Chordata > Mammalia > Primates > Cercopithecidae > Macaca > Macaca nemestrina. Next base: position 64,615 of record NC_092140.1, read on the forward strand.
TATTTTCTTCATACATCATTTTCTTGACATTCTCCACACCTCCTTTTAGTCCTTTCAGCATCTTGAAGACAGTTATGTTAAAGTCTTTCTTGAGAACACCAGCCATCAGATCTTTTTTAGGGACAGTTTCTGTTATTTTTTTCCTTGGAATGGGCCACAATTTCTTTTTTGTTCATATGCCTTGTGATTTTTTTGGTTGAAAACTGTTCATTTGAGGCCAGGCGCGGTAGCTCATGCTTGTAATTCCAGCACTTTGGAAGGCCGAGGTGGGCAGATCATGAGGTCAGGAGTTCGAGACCAGCCTGGCCAACACAGTGAAACCCTGTCTCTACTAAAAATACAAAAATTAGCTGGGCATAGTGGCAGGCACCTGTAATCCCAGTTATTCGGGAGGCTGAGGCAGGAGAACTGCTTGAATCTGGGAGGCAGAGGTTGCAGTGAGCCGAGATCATGCCACTGCACTCCAGCCTGGGTGACAGAGCTAGACTCTGTCTCAAAAAAAAAAAAAAAAAAAAGAAACTGGTCTTTTGAATATAATAACGTGGCAACTCTGGAATCAGATTCTCCCATTCCCCAGGTTATGCTGATTTTTGATTTTGGTTTTGCATTGTTGTAGGCTGCCTCTGTGCCTGGGGATCGGCCTGAGGTATAGACTTGAGGTCTCCTCAGGTCCTTTCGAAACCTGTGCCTTCCCCTGAGTATGCATTGTCACTTTCTAATAATTTTCTCCATGTATAAAGTTGTTTCTGAATGTCCTAATCTCCAATGTCTGGCTCCCAAAAGGAGAAAAAGAAAACCATAGCAGGGGAGAAAGGGGGTGCCAGCCCCTTAACTTCCCTGGAAGTCATTCTGGCTAGAAGAGGAGGAGCTTGTAACAATGGTGGAAGGTGCAATATAATGACTCCCCACCTCTTTATTTGCACCTCTCTGCTCGGAAGCAGCAATCAGCAATCAGAGCACAGATTCCCAATATTTGGAGGACAGTGTTCTTTCTGCCCACCCTGGCTCCTGTAAGCTACGTACAAGCTGCTCCAGGAACGATAAACCTCTTTAAATATTTTACAGAGCGTTGTTTCATCAACAGCTCTGTTCACTTCAATCTTTTTCTTTCTGTTCCTCAGAGACAGTAATTTCAATGGTCCTGTCTTCAAGTTCACTGCCTGTCATGGAACTAGTGGTGGCGGATGGGCAGTCACTGCTGTGCTGAGAGCTGAAATTGACTGTAATTCACAGCAATTTATCATCCAACACTTCCCCTGGAAGTTACAAGTCTTCAGTTCAGTAGACTCCAGAGTTTCAAAACATTTACATTAAATTCCTACTTTGCCATCTTCCCAGAATCCTCCCTATTTTCTTTCTCTCTTTTGTTTGGTCCTTTAAAGTCCACTTAGGCACAATAGGCCTAAGTGGTCAGCACTGAGGTGGTGCTGCACAAGGACAAGAGTCCCTGTTGAAGATTCTCTGTGTTCCAGAATGCCAGCTAGAACCTGCTACCAGAGAACACACAGGCCCTGACCTCAAGTTCCTGCTCCACGGCGTCTGGGTTCCCGTGGGAACTCAGTGCAGGCTCCACTCTGTTTTCTTCTGTCATTGTTCTACCTTCCTTTCATGCAAAATTTAGGATCCTGTGTTAATTTCTGTAATAATTCTGATTTCTAGGATTCAAATATCAGTATCAAATATTTTAGGATTTTTCTAAGTTTTGTTTTTGCAGCAAAATTGATTCATTAAATTTAATAGCTTTAAAAAGTATCCACCTAGTCACAAGCTTTTAAAAATGCCAATGAAAACACTTTGTAAACTGTAATGTTAAATGCAGAAATGAGAGGATCTTTCATTTTCTCTGAATAGCAAAGATACACTGATTGAGAACTTTCTGAGATCCTGACTCTTAATATGAAACCGGTTCATTGTGGCTGCAGGACCTACTTTGAATGGCTGCTTCGGTTGTTTTTTCCTGAAGTGTCAGAATGAGTTGATGATCCCAAGACCTATCCCAACTGAAGGCTGAACAAAACTCGAGCATAAGGCAACTCTTGGAAGCCAGAATCTAGACTATGATGGGGCAATAACTCTGGGTCTTTTTCATTGATATTTCTTGTGTAAATAACAATGAAATAACAAAACACCAAAACACCCTCTGCTATTATGCTGAATTAAAATCATGTTTTAAAAAAAGCTATTGTAGTTATACAATATTAAATAGTTCAAGATGAATAATGCAAATAAACTCCCAATTTGGCCTTTTGAAAGGTTCCCAGTATATTGCCCTAAACTTGAAAGTAACCAAAGGAAGCAGAAAAAACTCTCATAAAATCCTGTACTAAAACCAGACCCTTCTGGACTTTCAAAATTTCCCTTAAGGATCTATTGAACATATACTTCTCAACAGTTTATTTAGATGTTTTCTCAGCATGTTATACTATGTTCCAAGGGCCAGACCTGAATCAGGGAATGGGTAGAGGCAGGTGAACTACAACTGCAGTAGAAAGTGGCAGCTTGACAGCCTTTGAGGAGGAACCCCAAACTCAGGAGCTGAGATGGCACTGGACTTTGTCATTTGTCATCTGTGTATGAAGAATAACAGTGCTGAGTGTCTGCACATATTCAAAACCTACACAGAATCATGTTGTCAAATGAAGCAGCCAAAATCAGACTGGCTTTCTGTCAGAAATTCAGACTTAATTTTTCCATTCAAATTGCTGCATTAGTAGGTATTACAAGGAACATAATAAAAATTAGAAATTGTGAAATGCTTCCTGTAAGAGAAATAATAAAAGCAGTCCAGCTTATAATATAGATCTAATACAATCAACTTAGCTACTTCATAATAAAAAGGATTAATTATTCTGCTATTTCTACTTAACTTATAATAATGCAAAATAATGGGAACTAAAATAAGTTACTTAATGGGAAGTATGACAAAATGGAATTCCTCCTGGGTGAGTAACTCTGTTGTTGGGCTTTGGGGAATGTCCAAGTATAGTTCTCAAGAGTTAAACACATGACTCACACAAATATAAAGTGAACACGTATCAGAGGATTTATTTTGTATTTTTTTGAGACAGAGTCGTGCTCTGTTGCCAGGCTGGAGTGCAGTGGTGCGATCTCTACTCACTGCAACCTCCACCTCCCGGGTTCAAGCAATTCTCCTGCCTCAGCCTCACAAGTAGCTGGGACTACCGGCGCCCGCCACCACGCCCGGCTATTTTTTGTATTTTTGGTAGAGACAGGGTTTCACCATGTTGGCCAGGATGGTCTCAATCTCAGAGGATTTATTTAACTCATTCATGAAGAAATCCAGAGGAGGATAAAGCTAGTTCAGAAAGTTCATAAAGCTGAGTACGTGCAGCTACTGGAAAAAATGGAGTCAAATGGCCAGTTAGAAACAAAAGTGGTTAAGATCCTACAGGGCAGCACAACTGCCACCTTTAAGGCCATCATACAGAAATCACTCACATCTCTACTGGACAAAAATCTGTAAGTAAACATGTAATGTCACAGTGTGGGCACAAATGTGGGTCAACCGTTAAATAATCCTAGCTTGTCAGACATGATACAGCCATGCAATCACTCCTTTTTTGCCTTATTTCCAAGTTTCAGACTTTTTAAAAAATAGGACTGAAAAAAAAAATCAAATATAAAAATTAGAATCAAGCCCATTAATATTTTCTTAAAGTTTTTTTTTTTTAGAGACAAGGTCTTAACATTCACTAGCCCCAGTTTTGGAGGGAGGAGAGGATCCCCAGAAGCCTTTGCTGGTGGGCGTGGGGCTCTTCCTTTCCTCTCAGGCAGAGCAGCAGGCTTTGCTGAAGGGCAGTCTAGGTCCACACAGCTGCCAAGGGTGGCAGATGGGCACTGACTGCTGCATCACAGGCACTCAGTCAACACTAGCTGAGCACCAGTGAGCGAGTGAAAGGCAACCGGGAGCCTGGTGCCGGCCGGCAGTGCAGCTGAGTTCTCACATGGCCGGTTTACCATGCAGGTGTAAAGCCAGCCTCAATCAATCCTGCTGCACTCATGAAAGGAGCAGTAGAGGGCACTTTGCTTCAAGCAGGCTGCCCAAGAACTACGGTCACCTGCTCTACTGGTTGAAGAAAAAAAAGCAGGAGCGATGAGCACAGAAACCAGCCTGGCCCTGGATACCACTCATGGTTGCAGAACTGCAGAGACAGCCCGTGGCGTCTCTACTGCCCAACATTGTGTACCCGGTGTGCAGCCAGGCTCCCTGTACGAGCAAGGACTTCCACCACCTGCCATCACTAAAGCTGAGGTAAGGCACTGGCAAAGCCAGAGACCTGCAGCTTTAATGCTGGTTGAGAACATACTTTCTCCTGGGAATGACAAGCACAGTGGCTGAGACCTTTGGCTGTCAAGTCAGACCAACCTACATTAGAATCTGCCTCTATTACTTTCTGTGTGTGCACAAACTTGAATGTGAACTTGGGCAAGCTACTTTCTCATGCATTCGCATGCAGTAGAACGGTAGTACCCCCCTTATCAGCTTGTTTTGGCATAAGACTGCATGAAGTGTTCAGAGCACTTAGTGCTAGCACACTGAACATAATCAGTTAGATGCCATTATTTTATACTGATTTACAGTAACAAGAACTCTGACCAATAGAGAATACTACGTCATAGGATGAGTATCAGGATCCAGTAAGAATACAGTATTTGCGAGACAGTTTGAGCAAACAGGTAAGGGGAGAGGCTTAAAGTATGATTTTCAGAAAGGCAAAAACATCTACTTGAGAGGCTGAGGTGGGAGGACTGCTTGAGGCCAGGAGTTTGAGGCTGCAGTGCACGAGTCACTGGCCTCCAGCCTGGGCAACACAGCGAGACCCCAGCTCCATAAACATGACTCTCTCACAGATGCAGAATGAACAATGAACATATGTCAAAGTTTAAGCAACTTGCTAATGGGGCCGTTTCCAAAATACATCCTATAAAACCTAAGGGTAAATTTTTATGTGGTTTCACCCTGATGAAGTGTGCAGTAATCATTAAGATAGTTAAAACCTGTTTCTATAAAATGTTTCCCAGTTGCAGTCATTCTTTATCCAATTAAATATTTTATTTATGGCCAGGCATGGTGGGTCACGCCTATTAATCCTAGCACTTTGGGAGGCCGAGGTGGGTGTATCATCTAAGGTCAGGAGTTCAAGACCAGCCCAGCCAACATGGGGAAACCCCGTCTCTACTAAAAATAGAAAAAAATTAGCCAGGCGTGGTGGTGCACGCCTGTAGTCCCAGCTGCTTGGGAGGCTGAGGTGGGAGGATTATTTGAACCTGGGAGGCAGAGGTTGCAGTGAGCCGAGACTGCGCCACTGCACTCCAGCCTGGGCAACAGAGTAAGACCCTGTCTCAAAAAAAAAAAATTATTTCCACCTTCCATTAGTTAAAAAAAGTTATAAACTAAATGCTAAATGCAGTTAGTTTTCAGCAGTATATACTTTAATATTTTATTAAATACATGTAAAACACTTGGTCATGTTGTAAAACAAAATTATAATTTTAAAAACCAATCTTCTCATTCCCAAAAGCCCGATGCTAGGGCTTTATATATTCATACACATATTTACTGAAGAAACAGAACTTCCATTATCACACTGCTGGCCTCATCAATAACTCACACATTCAGCTAAACATTATATTCTATTATTTAAATTAGGTAATGAGAAACAGACTATTTGCTCTATATAATTTTAATCTTGACTTTACTGCAATTTCCAGAAATTGGATGAATTAAATCTGCAATCCAAGACTTTGGCAAATATGCACTGAACACTTCATAAAAATATTGCACTGACAAAGATGTGCTGAAATCACTGCTTTGATTCTCCCCCCAAACCTTTCTGAGTATGTCAGATTGAGCTGTTTCTAAGAGTGGAAAAGCAACAGGTGTAGTTCATAGTTAGCTGGTAAGTCCTGGGAAACCTTTTATATTTAATTCTCAGAAATAGAGAAACTGGATGACTTTAGTGATTGAATAACAAATCCTTTTAGAAGTCAAGTGGTTCCTCATCGTTAGCTTTCAATAAAATTGAAAGAATTATGAGATGGTAGACTAACAGAAGTAATACTGATTATAGATAACTGAACATTTTGCAATATAACTTGAAAGAAATTTTTTTTTTTGAGATAGAGTCTCACTATGTCACCCAGGCGGGAATGCAGTGGCACAATCTTGGCTCATTGCAACCTCCGTCTCCCCTGTTTAAGCGATTCTCCTGCCTCAGCCTCCCCAGTAGCTGGGATTACAGGCGTGTGCCACCATGCCCAGATGATTTTTTTGTATTTTTAGTAGAGACAGGGTTTCACCATGTTGGCCAGGCTGGTGGTGAACTCCTGACCTCAAGTGATTAGCCTGCCTCAGCCTCCCAAAGTGCTGGGATTACAGGCATGAGCCACAACGCCCAGCCAGAAATTAAAGAATTAAGTGGTGTTAATATAATAAAACTCCTCTGTTCCTTTTTCCTATGTGAACAAGATTTTTCAGAAATTATATTAATAAAATTAAAAACTGGAATAGAATTGTCCAACATTATCTTATTCTATTAGTAAAAGGTATTCAACTCATCCACTGATAGATAAACCAACTGGGAAAATAAATCCCCATCTATCTGAGATGAATTTTCTTTTTTTTTCTTTTTTGAGATGGAGTCTCGCTCTGTCACCCAGGCTGGAGTGCAGTGGTGCGATCTCAGCTCACTGCAAGCTCTGCCTCCTGGGTTCCCGCCATTCTCCTGCCTCAGCCTCCCGAGTAGCTGGGACTACAGGCGCCTGCCACCTCAACCAGCTAGTGTTTTGTATTTTTTTAGTAGAGACGGGGTTTCACCATGTTAGCCAGGATGGTCTCCATCTCCTGACCTCGTGATCTGCCCGTCTCGGCCTCCCAAAGTGCTGGGATTATAGGCTTGAGCCACCGCGCCCGGCTGAATTTCCTTTTTAATGCATTATTACTAGAAATTTTAAACATTCAAGGAAGAGAGGGTAATATAATGGACTCTCATCAGTTTTAACAGCTATCAATCTTCTGGCTGAGAAACATAAAGAACTTCATAAATGCAAGGTATTTTTATTTAAGCAATCTAGAAATTCTTAATGATCACCAACTTTCCAGTGTGAATACGGCTTTATTTTACAGGTAAGATATTCCCTTTGTGAAGAAGCATAAGCATATGTGTTTTTAAAATCCAGTGTTTTTTTTTCTTTTGTTTTTTTAAGTTTGGCGAGGTTTTAATGAGCAAGAGTAAGGGCTGAAGTGAGGAGGAATTACGCTGTCACCTGGCTCTGGGAATCCCATGGTCATGCAGAAACAGGGATTCCTTGTCAACAGGGAGCCTGGTTATCACCCTCAATTGCACTCATTTTGGTCAGGGAGACATCTCTCCACACTTGCACCATCTTCACAGACTCAGGTGGGATTCGATGGTCAAAGCTCTACAAGCATCGGCCACTGACCATTACTACCTGGTACTTATTGTCCAGCACCAAGATGCTCAGGTCAAATTCTTTGCTATCCTGAAAGGGCATAGTTTTGGATTTCACCTCAGGCTTCCAGGCCCCATTCTCATGCTGTTTGTGACCACACAACGGCCAAAGTACACTTAGAAACGGAAGGTGATGTCTGAGTCTTCATTCATCCTGGTATGGAAATCCACCTGCAGCTGTGGTTCATTGATGAAACAAACAGCTAGTTTTCCTTTGTCAAGTAGAACCAACAGACAAGAGCACAGCCTGTGTGTGTGGCGCAAGTAGTGGTGACACTGTTGTCTCCCTCTGGGTGGCCCTTCTGAATTGTGTTTAGTATTCTTTTTTTCTTTTTGGGATGGAGTCTCGCACTTTTGCCCAGGCTGGAGTGCAGTAGCGTGATCTCGGCTCACTGCAAGCTCCACCTCCCAGGTTCATTCTCCTGCCTCAGCCTCCGGAGTAGCTGCGATTACAGACATCCGCCACCACGCCCGGTTCATTTTTTTTTTTTGGTATTTTTAGTAGAGATGGGGTTTCACAGTGTTAGCCGGGATGGTCTCAACCTCCTGACCTCGCGATCTGCCCGCTTTGGCTTCCCAAACTGCTGGTATTACAGGTGTGAGCCACCATGCCTGGCCCTGATTTTTTTTTAAGAGTGGGTGGGTTAATTTGCTTGTCATAACTAGCGTTTCGTCTTTCTCTCTCACTCTGTTAGGGCAGATGCAGACAGTGTTTGTTTAAGAAAAATTAGCCAAGTGTGGTGGCACACGCCTGTAATCCCAGTACTCTGGAAGCTGAGGCGGGAGAATTGCTTGAACCCAGGAGGCGTGGATTTCGGTGAGCTGAGATCACACCATTGCACTCCAGCCTGGGCGACAGAGTGAGACTCCATCTCCGAGAAAACAAACAAACAAAAAGACTTTCTAAGTCATTCTCTCTCCTTTTGAAAGTCTGTGTAATATTTACCAGTAAAATATTTTAAGGCCTTACCTTTTGGAATTTTTTGCACATTTTTGACAGCTGCTCAGTGTCATCCAAACCAAGAAAAGAGAAGATCTGTATGATTATGCTGTCAGGCATTTGAACTAACAAATCAGAATTTCCCTGACACAGATTCAAAGAACATGTCAATACTTCTTTAACAAAATTTGTATTTAATAAATGGTTAAAATCGCAGTGCCAAAAAGACATTAACATTTAACAATTTCACTGAAAGGAAGAAACTGTAGAATGCACGGTTTCAGAAAGCTATTTTAAGTTATTTACAAATAAAGTATCTAAAACTCAAAGACAGGCTCTATATGCTATACCTAGTTTATCCCTTCCCAAACAAAATTTCTGTTATTTGGGCAAATTCTTAAACCATGGTTTAAACTGTAATGGTTACAAACCACAAATGCATCCATCCAAAGACTGTGAAACCATTTTCATCCGGTCAGTGGCAAAACTGTTGAAAGGGCAATAGTTGAAGCTGTTGGGTTTTAAATACTGGGAACTCTGGTATATATTCCTACCAGGACTAAAACACAGCGCACTCTGCAGGCATGGCTGACTCCCGGAGGCTGTAACAAACAAGAACTACTCTTTACTCGACAGCACAGCTCAGAGGCCACCGAGAGGCACGAGAGACTGACAGCTCCTCTGCCTATAAATGAATGAAACCCACACTGGATGTCGTTCTCACAGCACTGAAAGTGCTTCAGGACTCACACTGATCCAATACTAACTTTCTTCCCTATTTTACACATATTTTTCTACTGTCCAGTGAAAATCATTTTCTGTTTTGGCTGAAAAACAAATATTAGTTTATAACAGGAATGGTAAAATCCGTGAGAATTCTGCTCAATTTAATACAAGATCACTACTTTCTTTAGAATGGTGTCTGCGTGTTTCTGTGTCACCCTCTGTATTTTTAGCTTCCAGTTTCCTGGTAAGGAGTAAGTTCTCCTTTCCAGTCACACTCGGGGTCCTTTACACGTTTCTGAGATTCCTTCGCTTGTCCATGGAGGCCAGGTACACCCAGTGACTCACTCTGCCTCTTCCCTCTTCTCAGGACCAGTCCCTGAACCTTCTGCCTTGCAGATCCTCCCACTTCCGCCACACTCTCGTGCTCGGAAGCGAGCTCCTGGATCATACAGCTGCAAGGCCGGCCGGTCCTGCCAGGATAAGAGGGCATGTTACTTTTCCAAGGGCTGGCAACACAGAAGGGTCAACATCTCCTTGTATTTCTAGAACTTGATAATATGAATTGTCCAAAGAAAATCAACCTGGCAGCTAAAAATCAGCCCTTTTCACAGCACTCTCTCAGAATTCTCAGGCAATTTAAAAAGCCACGTAAATGTCGGTTATCTGGGCAAATGTTACTGCTCACACCAAGAACACCTTGTAATCTGAGCTGGGGAGGTGAAAACTCAAACATGTCCACCTCAGTCCCTAGGCCTGAAACAAAATGAGATGTGGACCCTCAGAGATGGCTTCAGATCTGCGAACTCAAACTGTTATTAACGTGAGTGGTAAGCAATTTCCACGGGGCTTATCCCTGCCTAGCATCTACCAGCAGGGAAACTGAACTGCTCCCTTTTGGGAAAACACTACCCCATCATTTTATTAAATTCCTGGAGGCAAAGCAATAAAAATGAACCAAAAAATCCATGAAGGGTAACTGTTCAGGGCCTGAAGGCAACAGCCAGGGAAGCACAGAGTGGCCCTGAAGGCCAGAGTCAGCAGCGACAGCAGCACAATTCCTCCCTGACGGGGCCACCAGCCCTGCCCCAGCACTGAAGGGGTGGCAGAGGAGGAAGGTGGCTTCCCGCTTCCCGAGGCCTGTAGCCTCCTGCTCCATGTGCCTCCCGCTCCCTGCCTATTCTCCCTGCTGAGCTGCAGCCTTGGCCTCCAACAGTCACCAGGAGCCCAAGTGTGGGCTGCAAGGACGACCATGTGGGCACATCTCACACACTTCTCCAGGATTCACCAGCTCACCTTTACCTTCTCCTGGACTGTGTGTGGAAGCCCACATCAGGTTGCCATCAAGGGGTTTAACTGAATTTTCTTTTCCTTGGTATGAACCTGACCAACGGAAGGGGTGCGAACAGGCTCAGCAGGCCCCTGCACCTGAATGCTCCTGTGGGGCGGAGACAGGCTGCCTGGAGCAGCATGCACAGCTTTTTTTTTTTTTTCCTGAAACAAAGTTACACTCTGGTTGCCCAGGCTGGAGGGCAACTGCGCAATCTCGGCTCACTGCAACCTCCGCCTCCTGGGTTCAACTGATGCTTCTGCCTCAGCCTCCTGAGTAGCTGGGACTACAGGCGCGTGTCACCACGCCCGGTTAATTTTTATATTTTCAGTAGAGACGGGGTTTCGCCATGTTGGCCAGGCTGGCCTCGAACTCCTGACCTCAGGTGATCCACCCGCCTCTGCCTCCCAAAGTGCTGGGATTATAGGCGTGAGCCACCGCACCCGGCCGACAATTCGGCTTCTTACCAGGGCAGTACCTGTGTACACAGATGGAGCATGGAACCTGACCTCAGAAGTACATGACAAATGCCAGGCTCCCGGGAAAGCAGCTCCTGCACACATTCCCACCACAGCACTGTGAGGCTAAACAGAGGAGCGAATGCTCCCCCACCTCAGTTCAGGGGAGCACCAGGCCATTCACCACTGCTAAAATAAGGCAACTGAAAACTGAGGACTCCCTATCGAAAAGACCCATGGCTGTACTTTGTGCCCCCAAGGTCCAGGCAACCCCAGAAAACTGTGGAGTATTCTAGAGGTGTTTATTCAAGGGTGAAGACAAGAAGGCTCTCCTCTGGCTTTCAGCCTCGACTTCACTGAAACATTTTTTTTTTTTAGACGGAGTTTTGCTTTGGTTGCCTAGGCAGGAATGCAATGGCGTGATCTTGGCTCACTGCAACCTCTGCCTCCCAGTTTCAAGTGATTCTCCTGCCTCAGCCTTCTGAGTAGCTGGGATTACAGGCACGCGCCACCACGCCCAGCTATTTTTTGTATTTTTAGTAGAGATGGGGTTTCGCAATGTTGGCCAGACTGGTCTCGAACTCCTGACCTCAGGTGATCCACCCGCCTCGGCCTCCCGAAGTACTGGGATCACAGGCATGAACCACCACACCCGGCTACACTGAAACACTTTAAAAGTGAACATCGTTCCTACACACAACAACCTGGAAGGATCTGAAAGGAATTAGGCTGAGTGACGAGAGCCACTCTCAAAGCTCACACACTGTGTGTTTGCACTCATCAAGCATTCTTGAAATGACAAAATCACAGAGGCAGAGAACAGCCAGTGGCTGCCAGAGGTCAGACATGGGGAGGGAGGTGAGTGGGAATGCGAACCCGAGGCAGCCCTCAGTTTGCTGGGAGCCGGGGTGGGGCCTGGTGCTGTCAGAAGGGTGGTGCCGTCTGTAGTGCTACGCTGGGAAAACGCAACCTGAACAAAAATCAGCTTCAAACTTCTGGAAAAAAAGCTGTTTGCTTGGCTAAGGGGGTAACCACAGTCCTGTGCTCAGCGTCTGTGCAGAACTAACTTCAGGTGTTTGTCAGCCACGGGAATATTCACTAATAATCAGAATGTTATTGATAATGTGGAAGAAACCTCCATGAAATATTAAAACTTTCCTTCCTGTCTCAAGGGAAAATTTAATCTTATTCTCAAGTGAATCATACAAACGTGCTAGTTTTATACTAAATACAATCTTTCTTTTTCCTGGTGAAAAATAATTTGACTCTCTGAGAAAACATGACGACTAGTCTCACTCTAGGATCTGACTTTCAGGAATAACGAGCTTCCCAAGACACAAGGCCAAGTGGGGGTGACACGGTCAGCGTGCAACCTGGACCTTAAGACAGCCAGACAGATTTTTCTTTTTGGGTTTAATAAAAACCTTGTTTGCCAGTCGCTCCTTTCTGGGTGCTGGACCGTCGTCACACCTCTGTGCTCTTCCCAGTCTCTCCATGGCCTCCCCCGGAGCCCCGCTGTCCTGGCTCCCCTTCTTCCCTCTGTCTTGGCCAGGTCCTTTCCCCCATCTCTGCTCATCTTCACTCCTTCTGGAAAGCCAGTCAGGCTCGTGGTGAGCTCTGTGCCTCCTGCCGTCATCCACATGGTGTCTTTGTGCTTCACATTCTTTTTCTTGAGATCTCTCCACATCCCTGTACTCTTTATCACTGCCGCTGCGTGACCTGTGGTTCAACCCAAGCATCAGCGACTGCAGTAACCGCCAGTCGGCTGCTCACCCTCCTTTCTAGCCCGCAGGTTCCCAGACAACAGGGGCCCGTGTCAGCACTGCACTGCTGAGGCTGCACTGTGATGGGCACACAGCAGGCACTGACAAAAACCACTACAAAGAAGAATAAATCATAGTAATAATATTTGTCATTTCAGTTGAGTGACAGATAAGCAATATGCCTCACGCTAAGGTACTTTTTATACATATTGTCTAATTCTCACTAACCTTCCAAAGTAAGTATCTTCTTTCGGCAAGGCATGGTGGCTCACGCCTATAATCCCAGCACTTTGGGAGGCCAAGGTGGGTGGGATCACCTGAGCTCAAGAGTTGGAGACCAGCCTGGTCAACATGGTGAAACCCCCTCTCTACTGAAAATACAAAAATTAGGTGGGTGTGGTGGCGCGTGCCTGTAATCCCAGCACTTTGGGAGGCCAGGGGCAGGCAGATCATTTGAGGTCAGGAGGTTGAGAACAGCCTGGCCAACATGAAGAAACCCCGTCTCTACTAAAAATACAAAAATTAGGCCAGGTGCAGTGGCTCACGCCTGTAATCCCAGCACTTTGGGAGGCCGAGGCAGGCGGATCACCTGAAATCAGGAGTTCGAGACCAGCATGACCAACATGGAGAAACCCCATCTCTACTTAAAATACAAATTTAGCCAGGCACGGAGAGGCATGCCTGTAATCCCAGCTACTTAGGAGGCTGAGGCAAAAGTGCATGAACCCAGCAGGCGGAGGTCGTGGTGAGCTGACATCATGCCATTGCACTCCAGCCTGGACAACAAGACGAAAATTCCATTTCAAAAAAACAAAAAACAAAAATTAGCCAGGCGTGGTGGCGCGTGCCTGTAATCCCAGCTACTCAGGAGGCTGAAGCAGGAGAACTGCTCAAACGTGGGAGGCAGAGGTTGCAGTAAGCCGAGATCGTGCCACTGCACTCCAGCCTGGGCGACAGAGCGAGACTTTGTTTATCAAAAATAAAATAAAATAAAATAAAATAAACCTTCTTTTCTACAAAGTGACTGAGACTAAAGTGGTCCAGTGGCTGTCCTGGGAGCCCAGGTGCACATCCATCATGATGTGCAGAGTAAAATTAATTGACATTTAATAATGGCAGATCCATTATCTTTATGCATTTATCAGAATATTAAATGAATAGTAAATAAATGGCTGCTTCGCTCATTTGGCAGGGCTAGTGGGGACCATGAGGATCTGTAACCAAGCATGAATTCACACCAGACACGTGGCAGTGTCAAGAACAGTCACAGTAACGACACCCATAACATAACCCAGTGCTTCACAATCACGGATTTGATAATCAGACATAAATTTTATAAACAAAGCAATAAACCAAAACCCCCAAGAAGCAGAAAGAATACTTCATCAACTCTGAAAGAAAGGCAGTGAGAAATCACCCCTACGACTGTGACTCTGGGAAGCTGGCGGCCTAATCCCATTAGTCTTCCCAAGTAAAACCCACGTCCACCATCCCCTGCGAGCCAGGTGGCCCTGGGCACCAGGAGACCGTGGGTGGTGAGATGTGGTGAGTGGGCAGGAGTCCCAGAGGGGAAGGCAAGCCCAGGGACCCAGGGTCCTGAGGACGGTGGGTGCCAGGAGCAAGAGGGACAAGATCCCCCGACTGGCATCTGGCTGGTCTCTCTGGCCCACCAGGCAGATGCTGCTGTGTCTGTCCCTTTTGCAGATGAGCTCCCTCCACAGAGCTGCTCCCTCCACAGAGCTGCTCCCTCCACAGAGCTGCTCCCTCCACAGAGCTGCTCCCTCCACAGAGCTGCACTGTTGTAAGCAGCAAAGGAAAAGAAAAAGGGAGGACCCGCAGTGCACAGCCAAAGCTGCTGGTCAAGACCCACAGCCGGAGGAGCCAGGGACAGCTTCAACCAAAGGATCACAGCACTTACAATTCTGTTTCTCTACCACAAAAGATCTGCCAGCCCTAAAAGATGGGGTTCCCAAATATGCAATTCTGTAGATAAATTGCAAGGGGGCTAAAAGAGCGAAGGGCAAGATATCACAAACACAGAGAAAAATAAAAACAAAAAACAGAAAAGAAAGAAAGACTGGGAAGACAGATCCTGAAGACCTGACATGCAACAGCAGGAATCCAGGAGATGGCTCAGGAGTAAAAGGAGGACGTGGAGGGAAAAGCAAAGCAAAAGACAGGAAGAAATTCCCTGATCTGAAGACAGACTTGAGACTGCAGACGAGGCGAGTTCACTAAGTTCCTGCCATGCTGACGGGAAATGAAGGCTAATGTGCACTCGCACACCCTGGAAAGTCTGGGATTCCAAGAATAACGTGAAACAGGCATACTCGTATTGACAAGGCCTACGTCACCATGACTGGGAACTGACGCGGTCATAACAACAAAAGCACGCTCACGTCTCCTGGGACTCCTCCAGCGAGCCTTCCACGGGCCTGCCACCTCCAGTATCAATCTCCTCTCCTCTTTCTTTTGGTTTCTCTGTGGTTGGTTCCTCTCCCTTTTCTGGTTTCTTAAGAAGCTGAGAAATTACAACGTTAGTAAAATATCACCTCAAGAGCACATTTTAAAAGAAGCTGTTAAATAAATAATTACAAATATACCCCAATATTGAAGCCAAATGTTTGCAAGGCAAAGAATTAGAGCTAACAGTCCAAAAGTGAGGTTTTTGGTTTAATACATGGTGGAACATTCAGTGAATGAAATATTTTTTAGTCATGAAAAGGTAGGTTAATGTGATGCAAAGATGTTCACGTAACGAATAAAGGGCTAAAAAATAGAACATGCACCACAACCCCACTTGTACTTTTCTTTTTTTTTGAGACAGTCTTGCTCTGTTGCCCAGGCTGGAGTGCAGTGGCGCACTCTCGGCTCACTGCAGCCTCTGCCTCCAGGGTTCAAGCGAGTCTCCTGCCTCCACCTTCTGAGTAGCTGGGACGACAGGCATGCGCCACCACGCCCGTTTAATTTTCTTTTTTTTTTTTGAGACGGAGTTTCACTCTTGCTGCCCAGGCTGGAGTGCAGTGGCACGATCTTGACTCCCTGCAACCTCCTCCTCCCGGGTTCAAGTGATTCTCCTGCCTCAGCCTCCCAAGCAGCTGGGATTACAGGCGCCCACCAACACGCTAGGCTAATTTTTTGTATTTTTAGTAAAGATGGGGTTTCAGTATGTTGGCCAGGCTGATCTCGAACTCCTGACCTCAGGTGATCCACCCACCCTGGCTTCCCAAAATGCTGGGATTATGGGCGTGAGCCACTGTGCCCAGCCCCCACGTCTATTTATGTTCTCGCACACTCACACACACACACTCGCACACTCACACACACTCTCACACACACACACTCACACTCGCACACTCACTCACACACACACACACACCCCACCATCTAAAGGGCTCTGCAGTACTGTTAATAGTGATTATTTCCTTTTTTGAGATGGAGTCTCGCTCTGTCGTCCAGGTTGGAGTGCAGTGGCACAATCTCGTCTCCTGGGATCAAGCGATTCCACTGCTTCAGCCTCCCCAGTAGCCAGGACTACAGGGTGTGCCACCACACCTGGCTAGTTTTTGTAGTTTTTGTTTTTTGTTTTTTTTGAGACAAAGTCTCACTGTCACCCAGGCTGGGGTGCAGTGGCTCAATCTGGGCTCACTGCAACCTCTGCCACCCTGGTTCAAGCAATTCTCCTGCCTCAGCCTCCTGAGTAGCTGGGATTAAAGGCTCCTGCCACCGTGCCTGGTGAATTTTTGTATTTTTAGTAGAGATGGGGTTTCACCATCTTGGCCAGGCTGGTTTTGAACTCCTGACCTCATGATCCACCCACGCTGGCCTCCCAGAGTGCTGGGATTACAGGCGTGAGCCACCATGCCTGGCCAATAGTGATTTATTTCTAGATGGCAGAACTGAAATGACTTTATTTCCTTTCATGTATAGGGTCTAGTTTTCCTAAAATAGACAAGCATTAGTTTTGTAATAAGGAAAAAAAATTTTTTAAAAGGTTGCTTCCTACTGATAATTTAGAATATAGTTTTCAAAACACTGATTATTCTCTTTCCTGAAACAGAATAAATGGACAAATTGCCACGACATATTTCATCTGCCCTGTATGTCCCTGGGCCTTTCTCCCTGCTCTCTGCATAGTTTTTGAAACTAAAGCACCTCAGCTAACTTGGGAAAAGGGAGAAAAACAAACAAAAAAAGCAATGGAAGCACCACAGATCGATCATTTGTAGAACATAAATGGAAGGTGTACTTCTGACAATTCTGTTCTCACTCACAAAGTGGACAAACTTTAACTTGCAGCACAGCAAGACCATACACAGACGCATTCAATTACACATGCTCACTTGGGAACGCAACGCATCATGAAAGGTGGAGCCCCGGACGCGGCTTCTCATCAAGCGTGGGCCCTGTGTCAGCTGTGAACATCCTTTTATTCTGCCTACGTGGAATCTGGGAACTTACACATTTCCTTTCCGGTAACTGTCCATCTTTTATAAAAATCGCAACAGTAATATGTCTGTAACAAATGCGAGCCATAGGGAAGTGCCAATCTCCATCCACCCACTCAACAAATACTCTGCGTGCCTAGGAACTGTTCTCACAACATTTCTGACACTGCATGTCTTTTTCTGCACCAACTCTCCACCTCTCCACCTCTCCGGCACCAGCTGCGTGCTCCACATTCAACTCAACGCTGAGGCCGTCGACCTGCGGTTAGCACCAGAACCCACAGACTGCCCCCTTCAGATGACAGTTCCAAGTCCTGGAGTGTCACCGGTACTTCTGACCAATCAGCAATAAATTCAGAGGTTCTCGACGGCCTCTCCTCAGATTTGATAAGTTGCTGAAATGGCTCATGAACTCAGAAAGGCACTGTCTTCTCGATAATTGGCTTATCATAAAGGATACAACCAGGAACAGCCAAATGGAAAAAATACACAAGGTGGGTATGGGGGATGGCGCAGCAGTGCTTGGAGCTTCCGTGCAGTAACCCTCCCAGCAAGCCCCGCCTTTTTTTTTTTTTTTCCTGGAGACAGAGTCTTGCTGTCACCCCAAGCTAGAGTACAGGGACGCAATCTCGGCTCACTGCACCTTCGCCTCCTGGGTTCAAGCGATTCTTCTGCCTCAGCCTCCTGAGTAACTGGGACTACAGGTGTGCGCCAACACGCCTGGCTAATTTTTGTATTTTTAGTAGAGATGGGGTTACACACCATGTTAACCAGGCTGGTCTCAAACTTCTGACCTTGGGATCCACCCACCTCGGTCTCCCAAAGTGCCGGGATTACAGACATGAGCCACTAGGCCTGGGCCCCGGAAGCCCTGTCTTTAGGCATTATTAAGGTTTCATGATACAGGTGTGATTAAGTCACTGGCCAATGGTGACCTCTCTCTAGGCCCTCTGCCCTCTGCTAGGATGGGACTGAACGTCCCAACCCTCTAGTCCTGCCTTAGTCTTTCTGCCAACTAGTCCCCATCCTGAAGCTGCCTGGGGCCTCCAGCCCCCAGTCCTCTCATTGGCATGTAAGATACTCACATTACTGCAGATGCCCGGGGTCTGAGGAGCTGTGTGCAGGAACCAGGGACTAAGACCCTGTGCTAGGCACTAGGGAATGGCTATGAATGAGACAGGGGTGCCCCTGCCTTGAAGGAACTCGCACCTGATGCTCCACCTGAGGCAACGGTGGTCAAGGGGAGGAAACAAAGGAATAGGATAGCCTCAGACAGCAGCTACGAACACACGAAGGGAGAGTAAAGCAGCAGAGACGCAGGAAGAGGAGGGTCCAGGAGGACTCTCTGCAGAGCCAAGACGGGAACTAAGACCAGATGCCAAGAAGGAGCCACGGGCACATCTGGGGAAGTCCCTGTGGAGGCCTAAGGTGGAATCCGCTGGTACATTCAGGAGAAACCAGCAGGCCAGAGCCACTGGAGACGAGCTGGGGAGCAG
Source organism: Macaca nemestrina (assembly GCF_043159975.1). Lineage (NCBI taxonomy): Eukaryota > Metazoa > Chordata > Mammalia > Primates > Cercopithecidae > Macaca > Macaca nemestrina. Next base: position 83,266 of record NC_092140.1, read on the forward strand.
GCCAGCTCTGCTACGCCCTGAGAGGCTTCCGGAGGCCAACCAGAGTGCACGGGCAGCTGAGCTCCCTCCCAGCCCTTGCCTGTGTGTGTTCACCCATGTGGCCACACATAAGCTCACTGCTTAGCATCCTCAGAGGAACATTAAACAGCTGAGCTGTCTGTGTGCCATATTTCTTTTTTTTTTTTTGAGACGGAGTCTTGCTCTGTCGCCCAGGCTGGAGTGCAGTGGCGCAATCTCGGCTCACTGCAAGCTCTGCCTCCTGGGTTCATGCCATTCTCCTGTCTTAGCCTTCCAAGTAGCTGCGAGTACAGGATCCCGCCACCACGACCTGCTAATATTTTGTATTTTTAGTAGAGACGGGGTTTCACCACGTTAGCCAGGATGGTCTTGATCTCCTGACCTAGTGATCCGCCCGCCTCCAGCCTTTCTGAGGCGGAGTCTTGCTCTGTCGCCCAGGGTGGAGTGCAGTGGCGTGATCTCAGCTCATTGCAACCTCTGCCTCCCGGGTTAAGCAATTTTCCCGCCTCAGCCTCCCGCGTAGCTGGGACTACAGGTGTGCGCCACCAAGCCCGGCTAATTTTTGGAATTTTTAGTAGAGACGGGGTTTCAACCTGTTAGCCAGGATGGTCTCGATCTCCTGATGTTGTGATACGCCCACCTTGGCCTCCCAAACCATATTTCTCTTTATTAAGAATAGCCATGAGGGCTAGGCATGGTGGCTCATGCCTCTAATCCCAGCAGCAGGAGGATCGCTTGAGCCCAGGAGTTCAAGACTAGCTTGGACAACACAGTGAGATCCCCATTTCTACAATTTTTTTAAAATTAGCTGTTCAGGTATGATGGTGCACCCTGTAACGGGAGGCAGAGGCAGGAGGATCACTTGAGCCTGGGAGGTAGAGGCTGCAGTGAGCTGTGACTGTGCCACTACACAGCCTGGGTGACACATTGAGACCCTGTCTCAAACCCCCCCACAAAAACCAAACAAAAAAATAGCAAAAAAGTCATGAGCCATCTGTCTTTAAGCTGTTGATAAACTTTCTTTTGCATTCCTCCACAGATTCCATTTTTCAGGCATTAAAAAAATTTCAATGTTCCACATGATTTAGAAGTGAAAGACCCCCATACTGAGCACAGATGCTTATTAAAAGCTAAACCAGGCCAGGCATGGTGGCTCAGGCCTGTAATCCCCAAACTTTGGGAGGGCGAGGCAGGAGGATCACTTGAGTCCAGGAGTATGAGACCAGCCTGGGCAATATAGTGAATAGAAACAGGGTCTCTCTCTGTTGCCCAGGCTGGTCTTGACCTCCCAGGCTACAGCAATCCACCCACCCTGGTCTCCCAACGTCCTGAGATTATAGGCACGAGCCATCATGCCCAGCCAACTTTTCTGTTTTTGACTGACCATATCAGAAACAAATCTATGGTTCAATGATCTCTTCCCCACCCTTTCCTAACCTACCTTCTTTCCCCAAGTCCTGACATTTTTTTTCCTTATACAATTTTATTGAATATAAGGTATTCAATAAATATAAGTAATATTGAATATGCCTTAAATCCTTCATGGAGTGATACCTTAGGTCTAAATCTAGGTTTAGTCCTGAGAAGACAATGGCTGGTCCCAATTCTGGCCAACACATTTCACACAGAGAAAAATTCCCTCTGTGTATTAAACCACCCTCATCAATGAATGTATCAGTCACAAGAAAAACTCAGCAAGAAATACAGAAACTCATTAGTGCTACCACAACAGAAATGATAAAACCTGGTTCTATGAGTCAGCCTTCACACAGAAAGGCAAAACCATTGGTTTTCAAATGTGTACTTTTTAATCAGGAAAACTTTTTTTTGAGACAGAGTCTCGCTCTGTCGCCTGGGCTGGAGTGCAGTGGCTCGATCCCGACTCGCTGCACCCTCTGTCTCCTGGGTTCAAGCAATTCTCCTGCCTCAGCCTCCTGAGTAGCTGGGATTCCAGGCACACGCCATCACGCCCGGCTTATTTTTGTGTTTTTGGTAGAGACAGGGTTTCACCATATTGGCCAGGCTGGTCTCAAACTCCTGACCTCAAGTGATCCGCCTGCCTTGGTCTCCCAAAGTGCTGAGATTACAGGTGTGAGCCACTGTACCAGGCCAGGAAATTATTATTATTATTATTATTTTGAGATGGAGTCTCACTCTGTTGCCCAGGCTGGAGTGCAATGGTGCGATCTCGGCTCACTGCAACCTCTGCTTCCGGGGTTCAAGCGATTCTCCTGCCTCAGCCTCCTGAGGATTCAAGCGTTTCAAGCGTCCGCCACCACACCCGGCTAAATTTTGTATTTTTAGTAGAGACGGGGTTTCACCATGTTGGTAAGGGTGATCTCAAACTGCTGACCTCGTGATCTGCCCGCCTTGGTCTCCCAAAGTGCTGGGATTATAGGAGTGAGCTCTCATGCCCGGCCAGAAAACTTTTTTCAAAAGGGAAATGTAGAGGGTGGAGAATAGGAGGAGGGTGAAGACTGAAAAACATCAGGTACTGTGCTGACTACCTGGGCAACAAAATTATCTGTACACCAAACCCCAGAGACACCTGATTTACCCACGTAACACACCTGCACATGTAGCCCTTGAACTGAAAATGAAAGCTGGAAAGTTAAAAAAAAAAAAAAAGACAGTGTCAGCAGCAGCCCGACGTGTGCCAGCGTGGGGCTCCTGTGGGGGTGTGCTCCCCACTGCACACCCAGGAGGACAGGCGCCCACAGCAGCCTGAGGACTCCCAAGGCTCAGGACACAGTGTGAAAACCACTGCTGTAGGGTGGAAAAGATGGAAAAAAACACCACCACAATATTAGATTAATTCAGAATGTTTTCAAAATTCTAAAGAACTAAGATACGTAAAAAGTATAATTACTATAGCAGAACTATTTTTGGAAAAAGGAAATGTTTCCTCAGAATTACCTTAATCCTTACTTCTTTCTCTGCAATTTTCTTCTGTTTATCTGTCTCTTTTTTTTTGCATCTTTCTTCTTCTCTTCTTCTTCTTTTTTCCTCTTCCCGCAAACGTTTCTTTTCTAACTCTCTCCTCCTCCGTTCTTCTCGCTTCTCTTCTCGAATTCTCTAAAGACATGGAAGGGTGTGTATATAAACCGCCTGGATGAGAACGGCAGCAGCAGGGAGGGTGTTCATGAGGTAAAGGCCAGACCTACCTGCTTTTCTAATTTTCTATTTTTAATATATTCCAAAAGAGGTGTTGTTCTTCTAGCTAAAACACAAAAGTTGTAATATAGTATTTAACTCCTAAAGAAAGATTATTTTAAATATTTGTTTTCAATTTGATCTTTAAAATAAATAAGGGAACAATATCATTACTTTTTAAATTTACATGATCACATACTGTCTCCAGGGGAGTTTTTATTCCATTACTATCATGTCAAGTAATTTGAAAGTATCAACAATTTTATACATAGTAAACATCTAACTCCTGATTCTTAAGGGAGGCTTAAAGTATTACAAAGATGATATTTTTGTAGGTACCTTAAATCATTAAATAACATATATTTACTTTGATACATCACATATTCTGAGAACTTTTTTGTTTTCCGTTCTCCAAGCAATGGTTTTAAATAACACGGATTCGTATAATGTCTTACAATATACACTCCATAAAATCCCAATGCTAAGACATACAACTCTGGATTGTAGTTTAAAAAATGACTCCATACGGGTTGGGCGTGGTGGCTCACACATGTAATCCCAGCACTTTGGAAGGCCGAGGTGGACAGATCACCTTAGGTTGGGAGTTCGAGACCAGCCTGACCAACATGAAGAAACCCCATCTCTACTGAAAAAATACAAAATTAGCCGGGCATGATGGCACGTGCCTATAATCCCAGCTACTTGGGAGGCTGAGGCAGGAAAATCGCTTGAACACGGGAGGCAAAGGTTGCAGTGAGCCAAGATTTTGTGCCACTGCACTTTAGCCTGGGCAACAAGAGTGAAACTCTGTCTCAAAAAAAAAAAGGAAGAAAGAAAATGACTTCACATGGCACTGCTGATTTCAGAAAAGGCACCAACTACTAGGGAATGAACATGTCTACAAACTCTATCTTGGTCCTCCGCTTTCATGCTGGACCTCTCAGATCTGACCTGGATGTGGGTGCCCAGGCAAGCTGGAGGCCCCACAGGCACTGCCTCTGAGGGACTCACGCTGAGGTGGACAGGCCCCACATCCCACCAACATGAGGACACAAACGGGAAGGGGGAAGATGGTCTGGGTCTATTCTGTGGGTAAGATCTCAGATTAAACAGCGTTCTGAAGAATCCCTGAATGCACCTGAAAACTGACACATCGTCTCTGGAATTCTGAGGACCAGGAATGAATCAGGAATCATAGGAGAAGCCCTGGCTGGGGGTCCCTCACTTGGAACTGAGGACCCTGACACCCTGACATCACAGATGAAATGGCACCTGTCCCAGGAGTCCTGCCCCAGGCACAGTGGTTTAGGGAAGAGATGATTGTCCCAGGAGTCCTGCCCCAGGCACAGTGGTTGTAGGGAAGAGCTGATGCGGGTACAAATGCCACATTTCCTGGCAGACACAGTTGCTACAGAGAACCCACTCCCCAGAGGGGTCTCTGGGCTGACCATGAACTCTGGCTCAAGGTGAGTACAGCACACTGGCTCAGGTAAATAGTCGGCTCTTTATAATGGGCAAATTATCTCAAATCAGCCAGGGTTCTGCTCTGCTCTGTGAAAGGCCTGGACTTGTCAGCCAGGAGCAGGGCGAGACCACCTGGATGCGCGGGGAGGCTGAACCCAGACCCCGCTTGCCCACCTTCCTCTTCCTATAAAATGTCTGCCCCATCACCCACAGAGATCACAGCAAAAGTACGTAAGACCTGAATAAGAAAGTGTTCTACACATCATGAAAGTATGTTATTTATCAGACAGAATACGCACAACCATGCAACAGACCACAAGTAAACAGAAGCCTCAGAGCTGAACCCGGGCCTATCTGCTCTAAAGGCCTATGCACCAGACTAACTCAACAACTCCAGAGTCCTTGTCAGCAAGAGCTTATTAATATTTCCATGTAATACTCGCTTCTCAGACCTGTTCAGAAGACTCCACTGGGCCGGGCGCGGTGGCTCAAGCCTGTAATCCCAGCACTTTGGGAGGCCGAGACGGGCGGATCACGAGGTCAGGAGTTCGAGACCATCCTGGCTAACACGGTGAAACCCCGTCTCTACTAAAAAATACAAAAAAAAACTAGCCGGGCGAGGTGGCGGGCGCCTGTAGTCCCGGCTACTCAGGAGGCTGAGGCAGGAGAATGGCGTAAAAACCCGGGAGGCAGAGCTTGCAGTGAGCTGAGATCCGGCCACTGCACTCCAGCCTGGGCGACAGAGCGAGACTCCGTCTCAAAAAAAAAAAAAAAGAAGACTCCACTGGAGGCCAAAAGCTTAGTAAAGAAAAAGGTAATCTGCCATGAATTGCCTAAAGTTCAATTTTTTTTTTTTTTTTGAGACAGAGTCTCACTCTGTCACCAGGCTGGAGCGCAGTGGCGTGATCTTGGCTCACTGTGACCTCCACCTGCCGAGTTCAAGTGATTCTCCTGCCTCAGCCTCCTAAGTAGCTGGGACTACAGGCACACGCTACTACACACAGCTAATTTTTCTATTGTTAGTAAAGATGGGGTTTCACCATGTTGGCCAGAATGGTCTCGATCTCTTGACCTCGTGATCCGCCCGCCTTGGCCTCTCAAAGTGCTGGGATTACCGGTGTGAGCCACCGCACCCGGCCAAGGTTCAATTTTTAATATGTAGAAACAGCAATCACAACAAGAAGGAAGACTCTACAGCCAAGTCCTGGAATGAATTAGTCGTTCCCATCAGGGATGGTGAATTCTTTTTTTTTTTTTTTTTTTTGAGACGGAGTCTCGCTCTGTCGCCGGGGCTGGAGCGCAGTGGCCGGATCTCAGCTCACTGCAAGCTCCGCCTCCCGGGTTTACGCCATTCTCCTGCCTCAGCCTCCTGTGTAGCTGGGACTACAGGCGCCCGCCACCTCGCCTGGCTAGTTTTTTGTATTTTTTTTAGTAGAGACGGGGTTTCACCGTGTTCGCCAGGATGGTCTCGATCTCCTGACCTCGTGATCCGCCCGTCTCGGCCTCCCAAAGTGCTGGGATTACAGGCTTGAGCCACCGCGCCCGGCCAGGGATGGTGAATTCTAAGCCTCATTCATTCATTCATTCATTCATTCGTTCATTCATTCGTTCAACTCTGGTAAAGCACTGGCTGTGCAGCAGACTCTCGGGAGGTGCCAGGACACGCCCCCCCTCCCCACCCCGGCAGGAGCCACGGGTCTGCCCCAAAAAGGTATGTCTCAAAACAGCCCTAAAGTGACCAATCCTATGCAAGGGGACTTTTAAAACAAAGTGAGATGGAAATGGGAGGGGCAGGGAGGTGAGGCCTGTAATTAACATCTAATTTACTTCTTCTAGCTCTTCTTCAATTTATCAAGTTCTTAAGTGAAGAACATATAGATTCTAACTGCCAGGAAAGATGGATCTTGTGACCTAAAACTTACAGAAAAACCACTCCCCTAGTAAAATCCATCTCACAACAACTCACTTTATCCTTTTAACTAAGAAGAAAGAAAGAAAAGGAAACAAGGAATGAGGCTCAAACTAGCATTGTCTCTAATGTCTAAGTCTCTCATGTCCTTCCTAAATCAAAATACATATTCCACAGTAAGCTAAAAATGATATAAAAGCATTAAATATTTACTGTTCCCATTTGCTATTATTTTTCGCTAGTTACTCAGCTGTAACAGTCACTAACATGCTGAAAAGGAACTTCATGTAAATTCATCACTGGTCTCGACTTTGCCCCCAATACTGTCCTACCCTCATCTTCCCTTGTGTGTAATGGGGCCACAATCCACCCATCTGTTCAAGCCAAACCCTGGAGTCTTAATTCTTCCTGTTCCCTTACCTCCCACACCCTATCCGTCTGTCGGTCCCGTCCAGTCCACCTCCAAAACACACACGCATCTCCTGGCATCCACAATCTATTCCATGTGACACCACCAGAGTGATGGGGACAAATAATCAGACCATGCCACTCCCCCAGTGGCTTCCAGTTGCCCTGGAATGAATCTAAACATCTTGCACAGTGCCCCGACCCTCCAACCGCATTGCCCTCACCCACGTGTGCCAGCCCCACAAGCCTGCAATCCGCACCTGCGGTGAAAAGTGACGGCCGCCGGCCCTGCCCCTGGTGCTTCCTTCCTCCACTGCTCAGCACAGCCAGTCTCAGTTCATCTCCTGACCTCTTTCCCTCCCGTAGCCAGTCTCAGCTCCAGCTCCACCACCATCTTGGAGGGAGTCTCCCAACCTCTTTCCCTCCCATATTCCACTGTCACATCAGTGGCACTGATTACAAACTGAGGGGTCCTGGCTGGGCTATTCCCGCTCCTGCTTCCTACCTGTCATCCCTGATGGCAGGCAGAGACCTTGTGCGACCTGTTTACCACTTGGCCCCACGCTGAGGCCGAGTCAGTGCCCAGGCAGCATGCAGCCTCAGCACATCTTGTTTACTTTAGCGATCAAAAGCTTTATTACGGCCAGGCGTGGTGGCTCATGCCTGTAATCCCAGCACTTTGGGAGGCTGAGGTGGGCGGATCATCTGAGGTCAGGAGTTTAAGACCAGCCTGGCCAACATGGTGAAACCCCATCTCCACAAAAATATAAAAATTAGCCGGGCATGATGGCAGGTGCCTGTAATCCCAGCTAGTCAGTAGGCTGAGGCAGAAGAATTGCTTGAACCCAGAAGGCAGACGTTGCAGTGAGCTGAGATTGTGCCACTGCACTCCAGCCTGGGCAACAGAGTGAGGCCCCGTCTCAGAAAAAAAAAAAAAAAGCTTTATTATTAGACAAATGAAGAAAGTGAGTGGACTATTTCAATAACATTGACCTTTCTTATTAATTCAATCAACATTTACAAAATTCCTGAACTTTTCTTTTCTGTGTGGCAACTGTGAAGATGAAAATATAGTTCCACTGGGGAAACCAAACGAGGGAGTTTATGTGGTGGGAGACGGACAATGTGGCTGTCACGACACATCAATTTCTTTTGTTTGTTTTTTGAGATGGAGTCTCGCTCTGTCGCCCAGGTTGGAGTGCAGTGGTGTGATCTCAGCTCACTGCAACCTCCGCCTCCTGGGTTCAAGCGATTCTCCTGCCTCAGCCTCCCGAGTAGCTGGAACTACAGCCGCCCACCACCATGCCCACCTGAGTTTTTGTATCTTTAGTAGAGACGGGGTTTCACCACGTCGACCAGCCTGATCTCGAACTCCTGACCTTGTGACCCGCCCGCCTTGGCCTCCCAAAGTACATTCCTCTTGATGGGGGGGCAGGGCACAGCCTGGGTGGGAGAGGTGAGGGGTGAAGAACGGGGGCTTTGAGGAAAGGAGATCCACAGAGAGGAGAAACTCTTCCAGGTGTGTCTGGGACTAAACGACAACTGTCTGCCTGATTTTCACGTCAGTGCTACTGAGAACTATTTCTAAAGTACACGACTTGTGGGCATGGGGTGGAAGGCTGGATTTAAACTCGATTCTGTGCTCTGGCCGGGCTTATCCACAAGTTGGCTTGGCTTGGCTCAGGGAGCCTGGCATTGCTGTTGAAGAGCAGCAAGACGACCTCACCACGAGCAAGACATCTCATTCCTACGGGCTCCTGAGGCATCCGTCTGTGACCACTGACTTCAACTCTGTGACACAACGCGCTTTCCCTGACGCTGTCAGGCACATGCCATTCATGTGTCTTCGCCACTGCTCATTCCGAAGCATCACAACTTAAAAGGATCGTAACTAAAAAAATCACGTGCTCTCCATCAACCAATGCTCAGAAATATTTTCCCATGCGGCCATCTTGCCATTCTTTTGTCAAAACTGGAAATTACTCTACATTTCTGCCAAGCCTGTAACAAGTTTCAACTTATCACAATCAAGAAAAAAAAAAGTATATCCTCTACGAGTAAATCTCTCAATAAAGAAAAGAGAAGAAATGAGCACAGACCAATGAGCTCTCTTGTCTTCGCCTCCATCTCCCCCAGCAGAGTCTCAGGGTTGGCGCTGGTCTTCTCTTCCTCCACACAGTAAGTTTCTAAAAACTTCTTATATTCTGGATCTAGACATTAAAAAAAACAGAAAGAAAATAAATATAATCTTTCCCATCTACAGGAGAATTACATTTGCTCAGTGTTCTTAATTTGGCAGCTTCATAATGTAGCACTTGGAAAGGGCTCACCATCTTCGATGCTTCCAGTCTTGGCATCTTTTTTTTTCAGCTTCTTTTTGGCTATCTTCTGGAACGGAGCAAACTCTACCACTGCAGGATATTCTAGGCCTTTTAACAGGAAACATGTTCCAGAAGCCATTCTGAAATTCTACTACATTCATTTTGGAAAATAATGACCTAGCTTACTTAAAGAGTAAGTGTAACAATGACAATGTATTATTACTATTTAAACTATAATTCATCCTTCCAGTAAGAGATTAAAAAAAAAAAAAACATTTAAAAACCTACAATTACATTTTCAAGCACCTGCAACCTTCACATGGCAAACTCCAGACTAAAACAAGGATGAACTCATGGTAGGAAGAACAATTATTTATTAAACAAAACAATCCATCATGTTGTGGTGGTTGTGTAACTGAATTTGTTCAAAATTCATCAAATTGTTCACTTTAAAAGGGTGACTTCTACCATATATAACTTACACCTCAATAAACCTGACCTCCCCAGTCCCATCCCAAATAATTTATTGTTGGAATACCTTTAAATAATCAGATTTCTTAACTACGTTTTATATTTTATTTTAAAAGGTTAATTCAACTATCAATTTGTTATTTAAGAAAATTACTTTGCTTAGAAGACACCATGGCTAAAATTGAGAGCTTCAAAGGGTTTATAGAATATTCCAGGTGAAATCTGCTTCTGATAAAAGTAGAGAATGGAAGCCATTAGAAACTAACTTTGTTGCTATGTGGGGGAAAAATGAATACACAAAGAGAAATGTTCACTAAGAGAACCTGCTATATGCCAAATCATCAAATGGAACACTGCTACCTTGGTACTAAACCCACTGAGTCATTTTTAGACTTGTCAGTAATGGTCAGGTGACTGAATTATAACTCCCTTATCTGGGAGCCATTTTTGTGCCAACCTCCACTATCCAGAATAAAGTCAGAATCAGGGAGACAGTAGGGCACTGGACCAGCAGGGATGATGTCCAAGTCACCGCTCCACCCACAAGGCCTAGCACACAGTGGATACTCATTCAATGGCAGATGACATAGTCCCTGATTCCAAAGCTAAAAGTAATCAGTGTGGTACTGCCACACAGACAGACACATCCATCGAGGGAATAAAATAAAGAGCCCAGAAAGAAACCTTTGTAATATTTGGTCAACTGATTTTTGAAAAGGGTGCCCAGACCATTCAATGGGGAAAAGAAAGTCTTTTCAACAGCTGGTGCTGGGAAAACTGGATATCCATAGCGAGAAGAATGAAGTTGGACCCTTACCTAACACCATATACAAAAAGTAACTCGAAAAGGATCAAACCTAAATATAAGACCTGAAACCATAAAACACTTAGGAAAAAACACAGGGGAAAAAGCTCCACGGCAATGGATTTGGCAATGGGTTTTTGCATATGACATCAAAAGCACAGGCTTAGGCCAGAGACCATCAAAACAACGGCGGGGCGGCAGTTCACGCCTGTAGCCCAGCACTTTGGGAGGCCAAGGTGGGGGAAATCGCTTGATACCAGCCTGGGCAACTTAGCGAGACCCCGTCTCTATTTAAAAAACTAAACAACAACAACAAAGTAGAACCGGAAATAAGGACTGACTTGCTCACTACTGGTGGGAATGTAAAATGGCACAGTTGCTGTGGAAAACAGGACGGTATAAATTTTGTGACTTTTCTTGAGACAGAGTCTCGCTCTGTCACCAAGGCTAGAATGTAGTGACACCTCGGCTCACTGCAACTTCTGCCTCCCAGGTTCAAGTGATTCTCATACCTCAGTCTCCCAAGTAGCTGAGATTACAGGCACGCACAATGACGGCTGGCTAATTTTTTTTTTTTAGTAGAGACAGGGTTTTACCATCTTGGCCAGGCTGGTCTCAAACTCCTGACCTCAAGCGATCTGCCCGCCTTAGCCTCCCAAAGTGCTGGGATTACAGGAGTGAGCCATCACACCTGGCCATGTTACATATATACACACACACACACATATACACGTACATACACATACGTATTTTTTCACTCTGTCGCCCAGGCTGGGAGGCAGTGGCATGATCTCAGCTCACTGCAACCTCCGCCTCCCGGGTTCAAGCAATTCTCCTGTCTCAGTCTTCTGAGTACCTGGGACTACAGGCGCCTGCCACCACGCCTGGCTAATTTTTGAATTTTTAGTAGATGGGGTTTCACGTTGTTGCTCAGGCCGATCTCAAACTCCTGATCTCGTGATCCACCCGCCTTTGGCCTCCTAAAGTGCTGGGATTACAGGGGTGAGCCACTGTGCCGGGCCCATCAACATTTTTTAAGTGAAAAAGGGAAGCTGAGTAAGTTACTGAATAAATGAGCAATGAACACAAAGGTCAGTTCAAGCATCACATTTGCTTCTGGTCACAGGAACTAGCTTGGCTAATGCTTATTTTGTAACAATCTTTCTAGTCCTTACCCCTCAGTGGAGAAAAAGAAAACACTCATCAGTGTCAAAACGCTTGGAGTGCGAAGAGGGTGGCCGGGGAGGGGAGGGCAGAAAACAACTTGCTGTGAAAGGTACACAAACTTGACAGCCAGGAACACAACAGCAGACAGCCTGACAGGAGAGGAGAAGGGGAAAAGATCAAAGCAGAACCCTAGGAGTACCGGGAAGGGAACTATTGAGACTAGAGGTGAAGACTGCTGTCTCCGCAGGCAAAGCTGTTTAACAGCACTCAGTGACTTCCTGGTGACATTATCATAAATGGTACAGTCATGAAGGGTGCTGTTTAGGAAGATAGAAGTCAGTATACATTTTGGAAAATTCCTATCAAACAGGTAAAATAATTTAGTTTTAAAACCCAAAAAGATAAAGTTCTCTCATGCAAAAAACTCACTCATGAAAACCTTCATTCTCTGATAATACATAAATAGACTGTCACTATTACACAGAATTTCTGGGATTTTTTTGGTTTAAATAACAAAATTAAATAATTTCAATTTTTAATATCTGCACATAATTACAGTAACATAATCAAAATTTATCATTTTACTTTAGCCTGAGAACTTTTTAATTACAACGCACAAACAGACCAGATGCTGTGGCTCACACCTGTAATCGCAGCACTCTGGGAGGCTGACGTGGGAGGATCACTTGAAGCCAGGAGTTCAAGACCAGCCTGAGCAACACAGTGAGACCCCTGTCTCTACAAATTTTTTTTTTTTAAATCAGTCGATCATGGGGGCACACGCCTGTGGTCCCTGCTACCTGGGAGGCTGGAGGATCTCTTGAGCCGGAGTGTGAGGCTGCAGTGAGCCGTGATTGTGGCTGCTGTACTCCAGCCTGGGCAACAGAGCAAGACCCTGTCTCTAAAAATAATAATAATAAAAACACGGATATTCTAGCAATACTTCATTAGTATACCTAGAGATTATAATAGATTTTTTAAAACCAATAATCCAACCTTTGCTGTCAAGGAAGATATATCCATCAAAACGATCTCTAAAAAGAAGGATGTCATCAGGATTCCTAAAATTAATGTATGCTCTTGAGTAGAGATGAGGATAAAGACTGAAATAAGAGATAACAGTGAAAATGGTTAGTGAAAAATACAATACTCCATTATTTTCGCCTCTTTTTCCTTTTCTGGGCACAACAAACTACTTTAGATAAAACTTTTGTGCCAAATCATCTCAGTTAATTGTAACAATCTGAATATTCTTTAGCAAAAACAAATGCAAAACGTTAACTTTACGAGGCAGAACTCAGGTCCCTTCTGCACTGCCCAGAACCGGTCCTCGGAGGCTGAAACCCTAAGGCAAAGCCAGGGCGCACTCCCAGAGGAACCCGTGGCGCCGGGGACCCTCTCCGGTATTTAGAGCCGCACTGGCTGTGGCACCGGCGTGGAGGCCACAGGAAGAGCCGGCGCCCTCCCGCCCCGTCCCGTCGCGCCCCGTCCGCGTCCGAGAGGCCCGGGAGGCGCCGGGCGGGCAACGCTGGTCCTTTCAAAGACACCCGTTTTCCTAAGCGTTAGCCGCCTGAAAATCATCCGCATTTCTAATGCAAACCACATCTGTCTCCTTGTTGCTGGTATTTTTCTTTGAAAGGACTTACACGTTTTACTGAAATGTAATTTATTCAAAAAGTTCACACGACTCCCATAAAGGAGAAATCACGGTAAGGAACTTAAGGCAACGAGAAAGCCAGGGGCGCAGAGCTCTGGGTTCTGCCCTCTCCTCCTCCTCCTCGCTTCGGGACGGGCCTCACCTCAGGTCGGCGGCGAAGAACTCGAAGTAGTCGTGCGCTGGCAGCGGGCGCAGCTGCTCCTCCAGCTGCTCCTTGGTGAGGCCCGGGGGCAGGCGGCGGATGACCACCTGCGGGGAGCGCGCGGCCGTTCCCACCGCAGCGGGGCGTGGACATGGAGCTCCGGAGGGACCGCGCACCGCGCAGGGAGGACCGCGCACCGCTCCTCCCCATCCCCTCCTGGCCCCGCCCCGCCCCCTCCCCTCCCGGCCCCGCCCCGCCCCCTCCCCTCCCGGCCCCGCCCCGCCCCCTCCCCTCCCGGCCCCGCCCCGCCCCCTCCCCTCCCGGCCCCGCCCCGCCCCCTCCCCTCCCGGCCCCGCCCCGCCCCCTCCCCTCCCGGCCCCGCCCCCTCCCGCCCCCGCCCCCTCCCCTCCTCCTCCGCTCAGGACCATCCTCTCCTCGCGAGGTTTGCGCGCCCCGCCCCCGTCCCCACCTTACTCAGGGCCGTCCTCTTCTCCTCGCGAGGTTTGCCCGCACCGCCCCCGCAACCGGAGGACGAGGTTGGCTGCGTCTCAGCTTCCCGCTGCGGCGAGTCGCGGTGGAACTGTACTTCTAGGGCCGACAGCTTTTCCCTCCCGCACGGTCCCCGCGCGACAACGGCCGCCCTAGGGCCTCCGGCCCCCTCCTTTTCCGAGCGCATCCCGCACTCTCCGCGGAGCCGCAACCGTCAGCCCTCGACGAAACCTCGCGAGAGCTCGACAGCCCCCGCCCCGCCCCTCCTCGGGCTGCGATGCTCGGGGCCGCCCACGAAGGGGCCAGGAAGCTGCGGGACGGGTCGGGGTCGGGGTCGTGACCTCCGGCCACACAGCCTAGCTCTCCGCGGGGCCGGGCGGACCCTCAGGGAGCGGCGGCCGAGGTTTAGGGCGGCCCCGGAAGCAGAGCTCCGGCGGCTTTGGTCTGGTCGTGGTGAGAGGAGATCGCAGACGAGCCGCCTTCCCAGCCCAGCACCGTTTTTATCCCCCTCCCCCAGGCTCTCTGTGGCCGGGGCTCCATCAGAGCTGGGTTGGCATTTGAACGTTTTTTTTGTTTTTTGTTTTTTGTTTTTGGAGACAGTCTCTGTCGCCCAGACTGGAGTGCAGTGGCGCGATCTCGGCTCACTGCAAGCTCCGCCTTCCGGGTTTACGCCATTCTCCTGCCTCAGCCTCCCGAATAGCTGGGACTACAGGCGCCCGCCACCTCGCTCGGCTAGTTTTTTGTATTTTTTAGTAGAGACGGGGTTTCACCATGTTAGCCAGGATGGTCTCGATCTCCTGACCTCGTGATCCACCCGTCTCGGCCTCCCAAAGTGCTGGGATTACAGGCTTGAGCCACCGCGCCCGGCCTTTTTTTTTGTATTTTTAAAGCAGAGACGGGGTTTCGCCATGTTGGCCGGGATGGTCTCGATCTCCTGACCTCGTTATCCGCCTGTCTCGGCCTCCCAAAGTGCTGAGATTACAGACGTGAGCCACCGATCCGGGCCCTTGCACGTATTTTCTTATGAACACACAGGTAGCAGCACTTTGATTACAGTAATTTATATGGAAGTTATTTTAAAATGACTTTCCCCTTCTCTTCCTCATGTAGGCTGTATATTTCATCTGCAGCACGCTTTCTCCCAAGAATCTCAAGCACACACAGGAAACCAGAGAATAACATCACTGAGGCTTGAACACATCCAGAGACCAAGGGCGTCACTGGCAGAAAAGCTTTTAGGCGGATCCACAGGCCCGAGAGCCACCCCGCCCAGAGACGTGGCTTCCTATGAGCAGTTCACACGCGGCTCTGCAGCACCCACAAGCGGGGCCAGGGGCTGGTTTTCGTAGTTCACAGTCTGCAGGGATCTTAGCAAAAATATGGCCGTGGTAAAAGGGCCTAGACCAGGCTCAGTGAGTAGGAAGACTAGTTAGGCTGATGAAAAGCTCTGATGATGTGTGTGATTAAAAGTAGGAAAATGTGGTTGCCAGATAAAATATTTTACCATATAGTGAGGGGCAGAATGTGGAAACCATTTATTTTAAATGTTTGTTCCTGCAGTGTTTAAAATATAGGAGATATATTCTGATTATAAAGAAACTGCTCTCGGCCGGGCGTGGTGGCTCACGCCTGTAATCCCAACACTTTGGGAGGCCGAGACGGGCGGATCACAAGGTCAGGAGATCGAGACCATCCTGGCTAACACAGTGAAACCCCGTCTCTACTAAAAATACAAAAAATTAGCCGGGTGTGGTGGTGGGCGCCTCTAGTCCCAGCTACACGGGAGGCTGAGGCAGGAGAAGGGCGTAAACCTGGGAGGCGGAGCTTGCAGTGAGCTGAGATCCGGCCACTGCACTCCAGCCTGGGCGACAGAGCAAGACTCCGTCTCAAAAAAAAAAAAAGAAAAAAAAGAAACTGCTCTCAATCTATTTGTATGTCTTCCCTCTAGTTTTAAAATATTAAACAATTAACTCAATATTTAATTTTACCTCTAGTCATGTTATTAGGCTGGGATAATAAAAAGGACTGTTGAACTTCACATCTGCCATCTATAACACATTCTTAATGAAGCAATCTTGCACCAGGGGATTTATCAACTCTGCCAAATTTCCTAAAATTACCAAATGGAGAAAAAAGAGCTGGTCCCGCCTCTCACCAGGCACAACCAGGTACAGTAACTTAGGGTATTTCTTGTGTTCGTGTTTTGCCCTCACCACTGCAAAGACCTGTTCTTGGCTGAAGCCAGGTTGGCCTCAGCCAACGTGAGGGAGCCTTCATTTGACCTTCCCCAGAACCGTGAGCATTTCCACTTCTCCCTTTACTGCACTGTATACGTAAAGGGACTCATGTTTGCTGGATGTGTATATTTTGTAAACATAGCTAGCAAAATGTCCAAATGTTTCTTCCCCCCAAGTCAATTTTTTAACACCTGATTCATTACTTCCTGTTATTGCAAAGTTCTGAAAAATGATTTTGAAAAAAAGGATTTTAGAATTCAGCTGTTTGATGAAATTATCTTTAAATAAAATCTTACATGAATTTTAAGATACAGTGAATGAAATACACTTGTAAAATAGTTTGATTTTACATGACAAATTATATCATAAAGAAAATCTAGCTTCCTACACATTAGCCAGCCTGTTGAAATGTTCTGTTTGATACATGTAGAGAACTTTACAGCCAAAGCAAAGCAGTAAGAAAAAATCTCCAAACCTTTCTTCATGTGGGCTGTATACTATGTAACTTTACTTTTGCTTAACTGAACACTTCCATCTATGAATGTGGCCCCGGGCTACATTTTACTTGGTAGCCCCTATCTCATTGGTAGATGACAGTGACTTGAAGAAGCTGGTGACCATAACACTTCCAAGTATTTCCCTTAAGGATAACATGGCCACTGTAGTTAGCGAGAAGGACACCTTTTTAGGAGAAACTTGTCATGAGATACTGAAGAACTGGGTAGTAACAGGAACAATACTTGGCAGTATGATGACACATTGTTTTTACTCTCAGGAGGCCTAAACACTGATGTTAGCACTGCTGCTAATCTGAATTACAGCTTAGTCAAGTGTCTGAACCCTTTGCATTTTGTGTCGTAAAGCACTGTCAACAGAGTAATGGCTCACCTACCGGACATTCACTTACAGAAACCAAAAAAATCCTAACAGTGATCAGTGAGAAAACTAAATGGTTTTCTTTTTTTTTTTCCTCTGGCAGGAAAAATAAATGTAAAAACTCAGCACTTTATTAATATAATACTTTCATTTTAGTTGTTTTAAAAATAATTACGTTCAGTCACTTGATTTTCTACCCCCAACTCAAGACAGGGGAGGCACACATGATGCCTGACAGAGAGACAGAAAAGCCATTTAAAAATGAAAACAAGAAAACACATTAGTTTGAGTCTAATTTAGCATGGGGTAACTCATGGTCTCTAAGTGTATTACTGTGTTAACTTCCAGCACAGTATCTGACTTTCACTGTGATGACTGCAGACCGGATGGGGTCTGAACGCTGGTCTTCAGCGCACCATACAACAGTGCTAGACCCTCAACTGTATGAAGGGGAAGAAAGCCCTCCTTAAAAGATTTACTGGAGTTAACACCTGGGGATCCTCAAGAAATGAACGCTACCACTGTTCTGCTTCAGAAGGTAGAAATACAGGGAATACACTTTAGATAGGTTAAGATAAAAAGTTTTGTGTTTAAGGCAGTTCAGTTGCCTGGAAAATTCACTTCTGTATAATGCCTAATTTGTTAATGATGCTGTGAGTAGATGCTTTGTAGTAACTATACAAGTTTGTTTTTCTTTTATGAAAAAGTAATGTGTCCTCTGACGTTAGGAGTAGGAGCGTTTGAATAAAGGACTTTAAACCAATGAAGCATATAATCCTCTCTCTTTATTAGAATGACGAAAAGAGTGGCGGCGGTGTTTGCTTGTACAGTTATCACCTAGGAGTCATATCAAGATTCTAAAATAGTTTGATTTTACATGACAAATTATATCATAAAGAAAATCTAGCTTTATGATTTTCTGTTACAATGGCTGTTCGATTCTTTGAGCTTTTTAAAGCATCACAAATGTATTAATGTTTATTATCTTAAATACTATGACTTTCAAAAGTAAAACTGAATTTTGATAAGTATTGCAAACAATTTTATATGACTATTATTTAGCTATAGTTTTTTTTGTCTTTTTTGAGACAGTCTCGCTCTGTCCCCCAGACTGGAGTGCAGTGGTGCAATCTCAGCTCACTGCAAGCTCCGCCTCCCGGGTTCCCGCCATTCTCCTGCCTCAGCCTCCCGAGTAGCTGGTACTACAGGCTCCTGCCACCACACCTGGCTAATTTTTTGTATCTTTAGTAGAGACGGGGTTTCACCGTGTTAGCCAGGATGGTCTCGATCTCCTGACCTCGTGATCTCCCTGCCTCGGCCTCCCAAAGTGTTGGGATTACAGGCGTGAGCCACCATGCCCAGCCTATAGTTTTTTTTTAAATATGACTAATATTTAAAGAGAGCAGTGACGTCATAGAAAACGGCAGGGCAGGAAGCTTCGGGGATTGAATTGATTGGTTCTTCTCCAAAACAACCATTAAGCTGGACAAAAAATTAGCAGAATCAACTGTTTTCTAACTCTGTCACCTCATCAGATGCTTACTGCAACCCGGGGAAGGCTTGATGATGCAGAGGCTGCAGCTTTTTGGTTCAGAGGGTGGTGTGGATGGACAGCCTATGTACCTGCTGCAGCCTGTCCTCAGCGAGGACCCTGTGCATTTTGGTCATATAATGGTGCCCTGAGGGACCAGCGTAGATGCGTGCCTTTGTCTCGACCCCTTAGGCTGCAGCAATTTCCCCAGTACCATCTGTCAGAAAATTTAGAGACATACACTTTAAAAAAAGAAAAAAAACACGAGGTCAGGAGATCGAGACCATCCTGGCTAACACAGTGAAACCCCATCTCTAGTAAAAAATACAAAAAACTAGCCAGACGAGGTGGCGGGAGCCTGTAGTCCCAGCTACTCGGGAGGCTGAGGCAGGAGAATGGTGTGAACCTGGGAGGTGCAGCTTGCAGCTAGCTGAGATCGCACCACTGTGCTCCAGCCTGGGTGACAGAGTGAGACTCCGTCTCAAAAAAAAAAAAGATCCAGATATTGGGCCAGCCACGGTTACTCATGCCTGTAATCCCAGCACTTTGGGAGGCTGAGGCGAGAGGATCATCAGAGCCCCTGAGTTCAAGACCACCCTGGGTAACATAGTGAGACTGCGTCTCTACAAAAATAAAAATAAATAAATTAGCCAGGCATGGTGGTGCATTCCTGTAGTCCTAGCTACTTGGGAGGCTGAGGCGAGAGGACCCCTTGAGCCAAGGAGTTAGAGGCTGTAGTGAGCTGTGATCATGCCACGGCACTGCAGCCTAGGTGACACAGACCTCATCTCAAAGAAAAGAAAAGATCCAGACACTTAAGGAAATCTCTGTCAGGTTACAGGCTGACCAGAGAGACAATAAAAAGACCAGGAACCTCAGGAATACAGACTTTGCAAAAATAACTTGGAAAATTCACTACACAAATGAACTGCAGCCCTCAACATGTAACAGAAGCAATCCTTGAGGAAAGGGATACTGTGATTTCCAGAGCTACTGCAGTGTCATATTCAAACTGTACAGTTCTCAACACAAAATTACAAAGCACACAAATAAAATGGAAAATATGGCTGACTTATGGGAAAAAAAGAGTATGACAGAAACTGTCCCTGAGGAAGCCCAGATATTAGAATTACTAGTCAAAGATGTTCATCAACTGTATTAATATGCTCACAGGGCTAGCAGAAACCCTGGAAAACGGACTAAAGGAACCAGGAGAGTGATGTATGAACAAACAGAAAATGTGAACAGAGACAGAAATGATAAAAAGGAACCAAATAGAAACTCAGGAATTGAAAAACACAACAGCTGAGATCACAGCATTCACTGGAAGGATTCAGCAGCAGACTTGAGCAGGCAGAATTAGCAAAGGTGAAGAGAAGGCAGTTGAACTTATCCAGTCTGAGGAGCACAAGAACAGAACCTATGGGACACCATCAGAAATACCAACACACGCATATAGGAATCCCAACAAGAGAGGAAAAGGGCAAACAAACAAAAACAACAACAACAAAAAAACCCTAAAGAAATAATGGCCGGAAAGTGAGGAAGCACATCAAAAGCCAAAATCGGCCAAATGCAAGGCCTCTCGCACCAAACAGTTGGTCAAGTTGTGAATGCAAAGGAAAAGTTATTGAAGGAAATTAAAAGTGCTTCTCCATTAAACACACAAAAGAAAGTGAAACAGCCTCATTGCTGATAGGGAGAAGGTCTGAGTGATCTGGATACAAGACCAAACGAGACACAACATTGCTGTAAGCCAGCCTAATCCAGAGCAAGACCCTAACTCTCTTCAATTCTATGAAGGCTGAGAGAGGCGAGGGAGCTGCAAAAGAATAGGTAGAAACTAGCAGAGACTTTTCATGAGGTTTAAGGACAGAAGCCATCTCCACAACATAAAAAGTGCAAGACGGAACAGCAATTGCTGATGGAGAAGCCATCTAGATGGTCTAGCAAAGATCATTAATGAAGATGGCCACATTAAACAGCAGATAATCAAGGCAGACAAAACAGCCTTATATTGGAATATGATGCCATCTAGGACTCTCATAGCTGAAGAGGAGTCGATGCCTTGTTTCAAAGGACAGGCTGACTTGTGAGGGGCTAATGCAGCTGGAGGCTTTAAACTAAAGCCAATGCTCATTCACATTTTGAAGAAAATCTGAGAGCTAAGTCTATTCTGCCTGTGCTTTACAAATAGAAAAAGTTTAGGTGACAGCACCTCTGTTTACAGCATGGTTCACTATTTTAAGCCTACCCTTGAGACCTACTGTTCAGAAAATGATTCCTTTCAAAGCGTCACTGCTCACTGACAGTCTGACAATGCACCTGGTCACCCATGGGCTCCGTGGGAGATGTACAAGACGAATGCTGTTTGCATGCTGCTAACACATCCATCTGCAGCTCACGGATCAAGGAGTCATTTTGAATTTCAAGTCTTATCTTTTAGGAAATACGTTTTGTAAGGCTATAGCTGCCATAGAGTGATTCCTCAGACGGATCTGGGCAAAGAACACAGAAAACTTTCGGGAAAGGATTCACCATTCTAAATGCCATTAAGAACATTTGTGATTCATGAGGAGTGGTCAAAATGGGAGTTTGGAAGAAGTTGCTTGCAGCATGTGGTGATCCAATAGCAAGATAACTAAAATCAGAAGTGGAGCTGGGCGTGGTGGTGTGTGCCGGTAATCCCAGCTACTTGGGAGGCTGAAGTGAGAGGGCTGCTTGAACCCAGGAGTTCGAGATGAGCCTGGGCAACACATGAGACTCTGTGTCAAAAAATATACAAATAAAAAAAAAAGAAATCTAAAAATGGAGCCTAAAGATGTGACTGAATTGCTGCAATCTCATGATAAAACTTTAATAGATGAGGAGTTGCTCTCTATGGATAAGCACAGAAAAGAGTTTCTTAAAACGGAATCTACTCCTGGTGAAGATACTGAACATTGCCGAAACAACAACAAAGGATTTAGAAGATTCCATAAATTTCGCTGATAAAGCAGCGTTGGGGTTTGAGAGGATTAACTCGTTTTGAAAGACGTTCTACTGTAATACGTTGTCAAACAGCATCACATGCTACAGAGAAATCTTTCATCAAAGAGTCAATCAATGCAGCAAACTTCACTGTCTTATTTGAAGAAGTTACCAGTCACCCCAGCCTTCAGCAACCATCATCATCAGCCACCCACATGGAGGCAAGACCCTCCGTTAGCAAAAAGATTACAACTTGCTAAGGGTTTCAATGTTAAAGGCATTTTTTTTAACAATAAAGTGTTCTCTTTTTTTTTTTATTTTTATTTTTAGATGGAGTCTCACTCTGTTGCCCAGGCTGGAGTGCAGTGGTGGGTGTGCTGTCCAGCTCACTGCAATCTCTGCCTCTGGGGTTCAGGTGATTCTCCTGCCTCAGCCCCCCAAGTAGCTGGTATTACATGCACGTGCCACCACGCCCGGCTGATTTCTGTATTTTAGTAGAAACAGGGTTTTGCCATGTTGGCCAGGCTGGTCTCGAATTCCTGAAAGTATTTTTAAATTAAGGTGTGTACACTGTTTTTTGGACATAATGCTATTACGTACTTAATAGACTACAGTATAAACGCAACTTTTATATGTACTGGGAAACCAAACAATTTGTGAAACTTGTTTTATTGTGATATTTGCTTTATTTCGCCAGTTTGGAACCAAAACTGCAATGTCCCCAAGACATGCCTGTAGGTACACCAGTCCATACTGATAAATGACTGAATAAACAGGAGAGAAGAAACAAATCTTCAAGAAGAATAACATGCACAGATACTGCTCTCTCCCGGGGTTGGAGCTTAAACCTCCTCAACCCACAGAGTATGGAAAGGGAAAAACAGGAACTTGACAGTGGAGAAACCTGGCAGACACCACTGTGACCAGGTGGCCAAGGTGAGCACTGCCTGGGATAGGTGATGTGGTGGTTACAACCACCCAGCAGGATGTGATGAGAAAGGTGCTTGAGAAACATCAGACCAACTCCAATGGAGGGACATTCTTCAGACTGCCTGGCCAGTACTCCTCAGAACTGTCAGGGTCATGAGAAACAAGGAAAGTCTGAGGAACTGTCACAGGCGAGAGACCGCAAAGGAGACGAGATGACTAAATGTAGTGTGTGCCTGGATGGGACTCTGGGACAGAAAGCAGACATTAGGGAAAAACTGGTGAAATCCAAATAAAGGCTGGATTTTAGTTAATGGTAACTACCAACGTTGGTTTCTTAGTCATGACAAATGTTCCATGGTAACGTAAGAGGTTAACAATGGGGGACACTAGGTGAGGGGCACATAGAAGCTCTCTGTACTCTCTCTGCCATTTTCCTGTAAATCTCAAATTAGACCAAAATAAAAGTTTATTGGAAAAGAAAAATAAAAAAAAAGACATAACAGATGGTTTACCTTCTTTATTCCACTATGTATAACTATTTTGTAGGTTCAGAGAATCAGAACACATCTGTTGCAAAGGTGTGCGATCCAGTCTCTTAAGGCGGGTCTCTGTTCCTAAATGTAGAGATGCAGTTTGGAGTCACGTTAGGAAGTGGGACGTTCTTAAGCCATGGAGAGGATGTGAGAGAATACTAACCTACAGCGGGACCAGGACCACTGACTGGAGTCACGTGCTGTGGTCTGACATAGACGTCTCTAACATCATGTCACTTTCATTCATTTCAATTTCAAAAGTTTCTTCCAAGGAAGGTCTGGAATCTGGAGTTTTCCTTGAGGTTTCCAATGGCGTAAGCCCCGTTTCTTCTGCAGTCTGTTTTTCTACTTCAAATTCCCTGAAATCCCACGGAGGTGAAATAATGTTTTTTAGTGTCTTCATTGTATGCACATCAAAGTCATAACATTTTAATTTGTCTTTAATGTCTGCTCCTAAAAAGAAATACTATAATTAGAATAAAATAAGAAATTCCATCATTTATCATTTCTATTGTTATATAACACCATCTCTATCATTTAAGTCAGATTATACTATTTAGAATAAAATATAAAACTCCATTTATCTATCATTTCCATCATTATACACCATCTCTATCATTTAAGTCAAATTATACTTTTAAGAGCACAAGTTGAGAGCAGAAGGAAAACAACATTCCAATCTTTTCTTTTTCATTTGTTTTCCACCATTTGCAATGGAGGTGTCAGGAGACTTTTAGAAGCACAGGCAGTTGCAACTCCAGGGTTTCAACAGCTGCCCTATTTCCAAGGCCTCCTAAATACGGATGAGGCCTGTGGGCAACTTTTTCCTCTGCTATTACAGATAAGACCTGCATTGTGTGGCCGCGAGGGGTGGCTCACACCTGTAATCCCAGCACTCTGGGAGGCCGAGGTGGGCAGGGAAATTGAGACCATCCTGGCTAACACGGTGAAATCTCGTCTCTACTAAAAAAAAATACAAAAAAATTAGCCGGATGTGGTGGTAGGCGCCTGTAGTCCCAGCTACTCAGGAGGCTGAGGCAGGAGAACGGCGTGAACCTGGGAGGCGGAGCTTGCAGTGAGCTGAGATCGTGCCACTGCACTCCAGCCTGGCTGACAGAGCTAGATTCCGTCGCAAAAAAAAAAAAAGAACTGCTGCGCCCACTGGGTATAGTCACCAATCTTATGCACACAGAAGCCACAATGAAATAAAATTCATTTCCCATATATTAAAACCTTAAGGGTGATATAAATTTGAACAGATATGAACAGATATATTAGGTACAATCATTCGACATAAACAAAATGAGTTTTACACGGTTCAAACCAATAGCTTTCAGGAATAGGTAGTTTGGCAGATAATGACATGCAAACCTTCTAGAAATAAAAATGACATGAATGGTAAATCTCTTCTGCAAGGTCAAGGAGACGTCCCTCTGACTCATTATCAACTCTCCAGCCTTTATTTAGCTTCCTATGAACTTGCCTTGAACAAATGACGAAACTAAGGCTCAGACTTGCCTTTCTTGCCACAGGGCTGCCGAGGGGCAGAGCTGAGGTTTCAACCCAACATCTCTAGGAAACCAGAGTTTACATTTGTTTTTTTAAAACTGAGCTAAAACCAAGAGTCAAGTGTGAATCTCCTTAAGCACACGACTGAATGAACGCTACGTACATGCATCCCACATGACCACCGCCAGAAGGGCACAGAACACGCACAGCTCCTTAAGACCACCCTGTGCCCGCTCCTGGTCAATACTGCCAGCTTTCCCAAGCCTGAAATAAGCACTATATGGACTTTTCTATCACTACCAATTAGTTTTGTTCATTACTAACTGATACGGTTTGGATCCGTGTCCCACCAAATCTCAGGTTGAATTGTAATCCTCTATGTTGGAAGGTGGGGCCTGGAGGGAGGTGATTGGATCATGGGGGTGGTTTCTCCTGAATGGTTTAGTGCCATCCTCTTGGTGCTGTTCTCGTGACAGTCAGTTCTAGTTGTTTAAAGTCTGTGGCACCTCCTCCCTTTCTCAATCCCTCCTGTTCCAGATATGTGAAGTGGTGGCTCCCCACTTAGCCTTCTGCCATGATTTCAGGTTTCCTGAGGCCTCCCCAGAAGCCAAGCAGATGCCAGCATCATGCTTCCTGGATAGCCTGCAGAACTGTGAGCCAATTACACTTCTTTTCTTATAAATTACCCAGGCTCAGGTATTTCTTTATAGTAACGCGAGAATGGACTAATACACTAATCTTATAAATGGAAGTAATCAGTAGATATTCATATTTTTGTCAAAAATCTGTGAAATTTGTCAGGCGTGGTGGCTCACGCCTGTAATCCCAGCACTCTGGGAGACCGAGGCAGACAGATCACCCGAAGTCAGGAATTCAAGACCAGCCTGGCCAACGTGGTGAAACCCCATCTCTACTAAAAATACAAAAACTTAGCTAGGTGGGGTGGCATGCGCCTGTAATCCTAGCTACTCGGGAGGCTGAGGCAAGAGAATTGCTTGAACCCAGAAGGCAGAGGTTGCAGTAAGCTGAGATTGCACAACTGCACTCCAGCCTGGGCGACTGAAACTCCCTTTCAGAAAAAAAAATAGTAATAATTAAAAATTTTTAAAAATCTGTAAAATTGATCCATGTTTCTAAATGATTCAGTAGTATGAACATGCCACAATTTATTTCTCCTCTCTCCTACTGGTGGATGTTTGAGTCATTTCCAGTTAGGTGCTATTATGAATAAAGCCATGAATACTCTTGTTTGTGACCTTTAGTGGACAGAAGCACTTGCTTCCGTTGGGCTCACACCTGGGAGCACAACTGCTACATCACAGAATCAGTATGGTCAATCATCACCCTCATACCCACTCCAATGAATCACACCTCCCAGCACCCTCACCCTGGTACAGCCCCTCCCACATTGACTCTGAGCTTATGAGACTTGTACTGATGGAACCGAACGTGATGGAAGTGATGTTGTGCAACTCTGAATTTTCAAGAGGTCCTGAACTTCAGTTCTTGTCCTTTAGAACCCTGAGAACATCGTGCTACAAAGAAACCTAAGATGAAAGCCCCAGAGAAAGAGACTTAGCACCCAAGCTGAGCTCCCTACTGGAAAATGATACCATTTTAGACCATCTACCCAGTCAAGTATCTGCTAACCACAGCTGCATGAGTAAACCTAGAGAAGACCCACAAATGGGTCACTCAACCCACAGAATTGTAAAAATAACACATTGTTGGTTGAGGTTTTGGAGTGGTTAGGCAGCAATAGAGAACTGATATAATAGGCTTAGCTTTACTATGATGTTAAGCAGTTTTCCAAAAAGTCTTTACCCTTTTATAACCCACTAGTAGTCAATCTACGAGAGTTCCAGTTGCTCCACATCACACCAATACCACATACTGTACTTTTAGCCATTCTGGGGGGTGTGTACTGGTTTCTCACTGTGGTTTTATTTATATTACTTTTTTGAGACAGGGTTTTCACTCTGTTGCTCAGGCTGGAGTGCAGTGGTGTGATCGCTGCAGCTTTGATATC
This sequence comes from Macaca nemestrina, assembly GCF_043159975.1. Classification (NCBI taxonomy): domain Eukaryota; kingdom Metazoa; phylum Chordata; class Mammalia; order Primates; family Cercopithecidae; genus Macaca; species Macaca nemestrina. The sequence goes on from NC_092140.1 coordinate 109,885, forward strand.
CTGGGCTCCAGTAATCCTCCAGCCTCAGCCCTGAGTAGCTGGCACTAGAGGCACACACCATCACTATGGTTTTAATTTCATTTCCCTGATAAGTAATGATGTTGAGTGCCTTTATTTGCTTCTTAACTGAGGGAGAATAGGGTCTAAAGACAGGGCGCCTTCACTTCAGCCTCTGATTGGTCACAGTCTTCATTTGCATAGGGTGTAACTTCACTTCAGCCTCTGATTGGCCACAAACCAATCCTTCATTCGTATAGGGTGTGACCAACAGGAAACCCCTAAGGGTACTTAAACCCCAACCGGGGCTCATCAGCTACTTGCTGAAGCCGGCTCCCACTCTGTGGTGTGTACTTTCACTTCAGTACACCTCTGCTTTTGTCTTCCACTGCTTTGTGTGTTTTGTTCAATCTTTTTTCACCATGCCAAGAACCTGGACGACTTGTAGTGAAGACCTTCCACACCAGTAACATATTTTGGTGAGCCAGTCAGGAGGTAAGCCCAAATTTTGGGATTTATTTTTCTTTTATTTTTCCCTTTTTCCTCTCTAGAGAGCCTTCATTTGTGGGCATGAGCTGGAGCTATCGCCATGCGGCGATAGCTGTATACAGGGGAACTCTCCGCCTCGCTATTTCCCTTTTCCAACTCGGGATCCTCAGTGGATAGCACCTAAGCACAGCGACAACTGCGGGTCTCTGGCTGGGGACACTCTGGTGAAGTGAAAGATTTCCGTGTGGAAGTGCCTGGCCACCACTGCCCAGTTTGGATGAGGGACCCAAGTCCTTTTCTTGTTTTCAGTCTTTCAGTGGCCATTTCCTACCTAATTGCTCCTTGGTAACTGAGGGCAACTGGCTGGGGTTACCTAAATTTCTTGAGGTTCTCCTTGGAGGAATGAGAGAGCACCTAAGGCAGTAAACTAGGATAAATTAAGGGAGGTTACACAGGACAAGGAGAAAAATCCAGCCATGTTTCATGCCAGGCTGGAGGAGGACTTTAAAAACATACCAATCTGGACCCTTCCTCTCCCAAAGGCAGTGTTGAGCCCTCTTTTATTCCTAGTATTACTACTTTTGGTATGAACTTTCTTTTTTAGTGATTATGTAGAAGTTTATACATTCTAGTGACTGCTTCAAACAACCTATATTGTATCATTTTCAAGCCCACAGAAATGTATAAGGCATATAATTTTGACACTTCTCAATTATTTTTAAGGTTATAAGCATGTAAAATACTGTTAATATATATAAGAATATGCATAACTACCGACATATAGGTTTATTTTTTTTTTGAGATGGGCTCTGTCACCCAGGCTGGAGTACAGTGGTGCAATCTTGGCTCACTGCAACCTCTGCCTCCCGGGTTCAAGTGATTCTCCTGCCTCAGCCTCCCAAGTAGCTGGGACTACACACGTGTGCCAGTATGCCTGGCTAGTTTTGTTTTTTGTTTTTCTTTTTTTAGTAGGGGCAGGGTTTCACCATGTTGGCCAGGTAAGTCTTGACCTCCTGACCTCTGCCGGCCTTGGCCTCCCAAAGTGCTGGGATTACAGGCGTGAGCCACCATGCCCGGCCTAGATAGCTTCTTTTGAGAGATATTCTCTAAATTTTCATCCAGAGTAGATTCACTACAGTTTATTAGGTGTGCTTCTCGATACATTGCCTGAATGTTTTAAAGTACATAGAAATTTGAATACTGTTTAACCTCATACATTCCTTTGTTTATAGATTGTTTAATATTTCTAAGGATTAAAGACATCACAGCCCCCTCTAAGATTCAGTAATATTAATAAAATTTGAGACACATAAGGATAGAACCCAACACATTCAGAGAAAAATTGTTTATACTGCTGTAGAGCCGGAAATGAAACCCAGGTTCTAAGGGGACAGGGAAACTGTTTGTTAAGTGTGCCATGAGCTACCACACAAGTGCATCAGTGACTGGGCATAGAGCAGGCACAATTACAGGATGGTTAAGAGAGTGAGCTGTGGAGCTTAACTCTATGTGAACATGCATTTTTAAACTATGATGTGCTTCAGTTTATCCTACTTTACAACGGGTATTACTCATTTTTTGTTGTTCTTCTCAGTTGACTGGATTATTTCCCCAGTCTGTCTTCTTGCCACTCTGGATGCCCACATGAGACGACCCAGGGTAATTTCTGACAGCCTCGGACTCCTTGGGAAAACCAGAGGGCACCACAGACCCTGTTTTAGGAGCAACCTCTGTTTCCCTCAGGGAACCCCAAGACACATAAGCAGACAGGTCCTTCTCAAAATCTAAAGCTCTGCTCTGTTTTCTATCACATTACCTGATCTTTTTGACTTTTGGGGAAATTACATCAGACATTACTTTAGTAGGGCCTGGGCACAGTGGCTCATGCCTGTTATCCCAACACTTTGAGAGGCTGAGGCAGGCAGATCACCTGAGGTCAGGAGTTCAAGACCAGTCTGGCCTGAACATGGAGAAGACCAGTCTCTACTAAAAATACAAAATTAGCCAGGCGTGGTGGCACATGCCTGTAATCCCAGCTACTCGGGAGGCTGAGGCGGGAGAATCGCTTGAACCCGGGAGACAGGGGTTGTGGTGAGCTGCGATCGTGCCATTGCACCCCAGCCTGGGCAACAGAATGAAACTCCGTCTCAAAAAAAAAAAAAAAAAAAAAAGAAAGAAATTACTTTAGTAGGAATGGGAGTTAGCAGGCTTGCAACTTCCCTATCCTAGATCTCAAGATTTAACCTCACCACATCCTCCTTATCATGTAATGTTTATAACTAAACGAGTGCCCAAGTACAGCAATTCCATCCAAACTTGTATTATTACTTCTTCACTGTTATGGAAATGTATGGCATCTCAACATTCTATTGAAATGTAAAGATTTATATTGTTATACCCTGCATTTAAAATAATGACAGAGCCCCTTCGATTGTGTATTAGAAAAATGTTGCTAAGATTTCTTTTTCCATTATAGAAACAGACGGGTCCTTCTATCAAAGTGCTTTACACTTACTCTATAGCGGTATTTTCCACAAGCAAGTATTCAACTTTAAACTGAATGTATCCTTGGTGAGTCACTAACTCCCCACAGCATTGTTCCAATAAAATAAATGGAGTTTCTTGTTTTTAATGCAGCACGAATGGTTAGAAAGATAAACTTGGAACCTCAATGAGAATATGAGAAACATAAACAGAGACATATAACAACCTAAAAAATGGAGTACAATACCAATAAGAATAATGATAATCTTACCGATATAAGCTTCGGAATCACCAATGTACATTTCGATGCAATGACCAAGCATTGTAACAGAAAATGTATCATCTCGCCTAAGACCAAGGGCCTGCCATAAAAGATTCAGCATGGTTATTAAAAGAAAATGTATTTCCTTCTCTTTTGTTTAGAAATATTACCACACTGATTCATTTCAAAATATTCCAGAGCATCCAGGGTGGGGGAAGCGGCACTGTTAGTGGGGCCAGAGCTACACGAGCCGATGGCTGGCCATGAGCCGATGACTGTTGAAGTTGGTTATGGGTCATGGAGGTTCATCACACTATTCTATTTTCTTATGCTGGAAACCTACACCAAAAAAGGTTTTTTAAAAAGTTCTATCTCGACTGGGCACAGTGGCTCATGCCTGTAATCGCAGCACTTTGGGAGGCCTAGGCGGGTGGATCACCTGGGGTCAGGAGTTCCAGACCAGCCTGGCCAACATGGTGAAACCCCGTCTCTAATAAAAAATACAAAAATTAGCCGGGCATGGTGGCAGGTGCCTGTAATCCCAGCTACTTGGGAGGCTAAGGCAGGAAAAGTGCTGGGAGGTGGAGGCTGCAGTGAGCCAAGATTGCACCACTGCACTCTAGCCTGGGCAACAAAGTAAAATTCTATCTCAAAAGAAAAAAAAAAGTTCTATCTCCATATAGAGTTCTCTGAGCCTGCTGTATTTGTTTGTTTGTTTGTTTGTTTTCAGACATAGTCTCGCTCTGTCGCCAGGCTGGAGTGCAGTGGCGTGATCTCGGCTCACTGCAACCTCCACCTCCTGGGTTCAAGCAAATCTCCTGCCTCAGCCTGAGACTGAGGCACAGGGCTAGTAGCTGGGACTACAGGCATGTGCCCAGCTGATTTTTGTATTTTTAGTAGAGACGGGGTTTCACTATATTGGTCAGGATGGTCTTGATCTCTTGACCTCGTGATCTGCCCGCCTCAGCCTCCCAAAGTGCTGGTATTACAGGCGTGAGCCAACGTGCCCAGCCGAGCCTTCTGTATTAATCAGATCTCAGAAGAAAGGTAAATTATACAACACTCAAATATACATATTTAAAAGATTATACAGGACTAGAAAATGTGCTTAGTCCAAACTTCTGACGAGCTCAGTGCTCTGGTGACCATCATGGTACCTTCACGACTTCATCTAACCTCAAAATCTCTAATGAACTCCTGAAAATCAGTTACAAACCGCTCATGAGTTTATCTTTGATAAATTTTCTCATATTTTATCTCTTTTTCCAAATAGCATTAGTTCACTGATTCTAAGACCCACATTTTCTCAAATTCGAACACTGCTTCCCTTTTACCTGTGGTTTCCTATTACTGCCATCAACCAGCCACCGCTGCGACGTAGGTAAAACCTGCCTGAGCAGCATGGACTTGGTGGTTATGCTGGCAGCACAGACTAGATCACAAACCACGTGAGGAACACTTACACAGACACAGGGGTTGTGGCTTTCTAAAAACCCTCCGTTGACACTTCAGCAGACTGAGAGGGATGAGAGAGAGAGTTGGAAAGCAGGTGTCTGTGGCTGGGAGGAAACCCAGAGTCAGGAACTGGGAATGTGTGCTAGCATCAGGGCACTATTCTGGGAAAACACAGATACTGGCCCTCTGGGTTGAATATTGCAACCATTTATTTCACTTACATGTACATTTCTAGGTATGTACTAGAGTAATACAAATCTGCCTAAATATGTTCAAGAATATTTTCTCTAAATACAAAAAAATTAAGTGACAGGAAAAAATTATGTTAAAGTTTAATTGGCAGCACTTTTTTCTTTATGGTCATCCTGCTTACTCATGGTCTTAAATTTGATGGAATATGGTACATGGATTAAGGAAAGGTTCTTTCCTTGTGATGACTGCACAGACTGTTTTGTTCATCTACTAAAGTGATCTAAGCGGATTAATTGTAAAAGTCATCAACAGAAAGACTGGGAGTTCCCAAAGGGCCTACGTGGACAGATAACGCTGTGCTCAGCACTCAGATCACTGGCGAGTGCCGCTGGGCACCTGCGCACTTCCCTGCAAACACTGAGGACAGGACTTATGTTTATTTCTAATTTGATGAAAACTGTACAACACCTACATGCTTCGCTCTGCAAAGAAAAGAATAAAACGTAAGGTTGCCTAAAGATTATTAAAATAGTAAGTAAAATATTACCTAGAAAAAATATTTCAAAAAAGGAAGTGGTCAGTGTTAACCAGATTTAAAATCAGGTACAAAGACAAGACATACTGTGTGGAAGTAGTCCACAGCATTTTCAAAGTTGCCCATCAGACTGTGGATATATCCAATAGCAGAGTAGGTGGATGCGTTCTGAGGAATCAACACCAGTGCCTGGCGGTGGTAATCCAAGGCCTCGGCGTACTTTCTGTGGGGGAGAACACAATCACTGGCCACAGTAAAAGCACTAAATCCCTAAGTCTAAGATGAGTCCATCCATATCAACACCCAAGAAACACTATCTCGATAAAAATAGCAGTCTAGACTGGTGAACGTCCTCCACACCTACTCTCACGCATCTCAATATGCCCTCTAAATGCATCTTCCAGGCCTGCTCCCTCCTCCGGCCAAGGGCACTCCTGCAGGGATGTCTGCTGTATTCCTTCTGATGTCTAGTGGGACACTGCAACCAGAACCCCAGTCCCTGCCTCCTGGCTGTGTCCTTCCCACACACCCCCCTTAGGTGACAGTCAGCGTCCCATATCAGGGGTAAATAAAAGCAGCCAAGGTGTATTGCTTTAAGGTCCAAAAGATTTACTTAGAAAAGTGCTCCCCAAAGTTCTCTGGAATACTTGACTTGTAAAGTCTTTTGTGAAAAAAATGTTTTATCCTCAATTAAACTTTGGAAAATACCATAAGCTTGTAATACATAGTAAAGACTCAAAGAAATCCTGCAATAGAAACACTTGTTAAATCTTGAGTAACCTAAAATTGCCCAGACTTATTTAACCAAAAAAACAATTTTTCAACTGTTGCCTGTTTATCACACCACAAAACCTCGAGCAGAAAACAGTTAGAATATGGATAGGATTTTAATTATATCTTACTGTCCTAATTCTTCTGAATTAATTTTGAACACTAAATTTTCATATGAAAAAGCAAAAATCTCAATGTTTCTAAAATAAAATTACACCACAGAGATAAATAATAAAAACTGATTTTGATGATAATTATACCTGAGCAGCCAAGTACAAGAAAGCTAGTGGATCTCATGAAATAAAAATATGACAAAGTATTCAAAATTAAGTAAACTTTGAGTCACAAAGTATATTTCTGAAAATGCTCTACTCCACTTACTTAAGTTTTCTGCAGACATGCCCCAAGTTGTTCAACAAAGGTTCCCATTTGTCAACTGTTACCTAAAACATAGCAACATCAAGCCCACGAGTTATATATGTCACGGTTCAGCCTGATTTGTTTGCACTGAATTATTTCACGCCTTGCAAGCTGGGCTCTCTCCCAGTGTGTGCCTCCAGCACGCCACAAGGCCAGGGTAACTGCTGGTTTATCTATCTCCCTTTCTTCCCTACTAGGAGACTTCTGAGGACTCTGTTATCATTAGGACAAGTTTATCCAAGAGCCAATCCCTGCTGGAGTTCAAATGAGTATCTGCAGCTCGGAGCTTTCCCTCAAACACCAGACCTCTCTATCCATCTGCCTGCTAAATACTTCTGCTTGGAACTGTTACAAGCACTTTAAGTTCGGTGTGCTACGCACCACACCTGTCTCTCCCTGGCCATCCCGCCCCTGACCTAACTGCTTCTGAGTGCCTCTCCAGTCAGTGAATGGCACCCCCATCCCCTCCGACCCTTCCACGAAGCACACCAGGGCTGGTTCCTTCTAATTGCTAGGCATAACTCCAACCTATTTTTAACAGAGTCAAATCTGGGCCCCAATCATCAAAGTCTGACCAGATTGTTTCCTTCTTAAATCCCTTTTGTTTTCCCACTCTCCTCAGGATAAGGTACAAACTCTTTCATTCTGGGCCCTTAGTGACCCACACTTAACCCTCTTGACCCACTCCTTAACATTCTCTGTGAACTCAAAATCCAAGTCATACTGAATTACCTCCAATTTTTGCAAATACTGAAATACCCTTGCCCTAATTTTTGCCTGGCTCATGTGTGATGACTTTCAGGACTGAGGTGTATGCAAAAGGCTCATTTCTGGGTGAACTGCCTTTCTCTGTGGGCACCTTTAGCTCCTCAATTGTACCGTATTTCACCATCAATTTACTTATTTACGTTCCCCAGTTGATCTGAGGTCAGGAAATAGTAAACTCATTGCCCGTTGCATCCCAACGCCGAGCTCAGAGCCTATGACTCGTTAAATATACGTCAACTAAATGAATGAACAGACCTGAGCCACAGATTCTGTCTCTATTGAGACCAGTTCTAGGAGGCACAGCCCATGTGAATGAAAAACAAATCATTTAATGACTCTTAGGCATGACTATTTCTCTTTAACATTTTCTGCAGTTTCTAATAAAGTCAGTATCTTCTCCCTCTTCATATAGCTTTTTAATGGGCATTTTGACATTTCGATAGTATTGTGCTTTCATACTTCAAACCATTAAATTTCTGTAAGACTCTAAATTTACTGCCTCTTAATTATCAAAGAATACAGGTTCAGTTGAACCTAAAGTATGGTTTAGTAAAGTGCTTCTCAAAACTTTTCTGTGTGTGATAATCCCCTGGGGATCTTGCTAAAACTGCAGATTTTGATTCATTTGGTGTGAGATTCTGCACTCCTGGCAGGCTTCTAGGCGATGCTGATGCTGCTAAGCCCGTCTGAAAACTGACAAGGTGGCAAGTGGCAATCCCCATTAACAAAACACTTGGATTATCCAGAACTAACCACGACTATGTGGCAGAGGCACCTGCTTTATATACATGCATGTGCAAACACAGGAATAGTGTTTATAAGTTCAGATAACATGAGAGACCAAAGTAAACAAAGCTGTGTCTATGGGGACAGGCAGATCGCTAGGCAGCAAGGCAAAGCTGTGTCTATAACAGCAGAGAGAGCTAACAGCCAAGGGAGAAGAAAACTGTGGGCAGGTGTGCACAAATAGGAACAGAAACAGGAATAGCAGGAAGCTGAGAAGTGAAAATCAGAATAGAATGAAACAAAACAGGCACGGATGAAACAGAAGAGCATCATGCAAATCTCTTACCTATGCAAGTTTATGGCATCTAAAATTGTTACTACTTTTAAGTCATATCAGTATATGCACATCCTTGATAACTGTTACGTTAACTCATAAGCACCAATTCATGGGGTACATCGTTCATGCAACAGAAGCAGTCAAATATTTTAAAATGGAAAGGCCCAAATACACACTCAGTATGCAATAACAGAAACAAAAGGTGTGAATTTCAGTAATAACTATCCCACCCCTATTCTTTCAGAAGTGGGACCTGCCGCTATACTTTATTTACCCTTCAGTCAAAGCAGCTCTCTGAAGTCCTAGAGGAGGAATGTTACATCAGACGCTACAGTGCCCAATAGGTTCCGCGAACCAAAGACTATTCCTAGCTTCAAATAATCATTCAATCTGTTCTGATGCCTCTCACATTTCAAAGCTAGAGCCCATTTAAGAAGCAAACGCCCAACATTTGCCCTCTTAATTAGGAAAAAAAACTCATTTCTTACCACGTGGTAAAACAGTTAACTAACAATGCAAACATTAACAGCTGCTTGTTATGAAAATATCAGCTTATTATCTTTGAAGGCAATGAGATTTCCTCATTTAACAATGAACACTCAGGGGTGTGTATGTGTGTATTTACAGATACAACAAAGAATACCTCGTTCCCAATTGCTTTAATTTTTTCCAAAGCATCAAGAAACCATTTTTCGGCTGTTTTCCATCTAAAATGAACGGAAAAAAGGTTGCAGATTATTCAAAATTACCAAATATAAACTTTTAAAAAACTTTTGATTATCTTTCTAGTAGTACTAAAATGCAATGGGGTAAAATGCTGGAAATAATTATAAAAATTCAAAGTTAAGTCACAAATGATTAATTTTATGGCATTAATATCAAGAGTTCAAGATTTCAAGATTTTGGGAGATGTAGTGTATATATATATATATGTATTTTTTTAGAGTCTCACTCTGTCACCTAGGCTGGAGTGCAGTGGTGCGATCTCAGCTCACTGTAACCTCTGCCTCCCGGGTTCAAGTGATTCTTGTGCCTCAGCCTCCTGACACAGCTGGGACTACAGGCATACAACACCATCCCCAGCTAATTTCTGTATTTTTAGTAGAGACGGTTTCGCCATGTTGCACATGCTGGTCGGTCTCAAACTCCTGGCCTCAAGCAACATGCCCGTCTCGGCCTCCCAAAGTGCTGGGATTACAGGCACGAGCCACTGCAACCAACCACAGTAGTTATGTTCTATAAAGTCACTGTGCACACTGAGTTAGCAAATACTGAACCGCGGCTCCCAGGGGAATGGTAACATTTTCTCTAATCGATCAATGTGTAACCTTGTTTTATGTGTGTTTCTGTTTAAAGACGTCTTATTTGATACATACTGTTGATTCATCAATATTGAAGTCAGGGCCAGCAAGCACTGTAACTGATGCCTGCCTGAATGAGGCTTCCCTAACACATGTGTTTCCTCTGTCAGATACATCACAATTAACACTAGACAGCATTTCACTAAGCTTGGGGATTATTTCAAAACAGTGAAATTAGCAACAAAAAGCACAAAAATGTGAAAACTGGCACTAAATAGACCACAAAAAGTACACTGGTTCATAGTTGAACTGAGAAAAAAGGCAGAGCGTTGCCTTCTTAGACTCCAGCTGGAAATGTGTGTGCCAGGAGACCCAGCTTTCTCCCAGCCGTGGGCATGTCTGCCAATGGCTAGGAAAGCACCTCAGGAACTGATTTGGTTACAAATAAATTTTAGTGAGTAGGCAAATTTGCAAATACTGATGATTACTGTATTATATTAAAAGCTTCAAGCTTCAAAAAAATACCTAGATAACCCATTTTTTAGAACACATACATGCCATAAATGACACTGCAGTAGTATTAATACTAATTTACGGCCGGGCGTGGAGGCTCACGCCTGTAATCCCAGCACTTTGGGAGGCTGAGGCAGGCGGATCACGAGGTCAGGAGTCTGAGACCAGCCTGACCAACATGGTGAAACCCCGTCTCTACTAAAAATACAAAAATCAACCGGGCGTGGTGACAGGCACCTGTAATCCCAGCTACTCAGGAGGCTGAGGCAGGAGAATCGCTTGAACCCGGGAGACAGAGAATGCAGTGAGCTGAGATTGCGCCACTGCACTCAAGCCTGGGTGACAGAGCGAGACTACATCTCAAAACAAAAACAAAAACAAAAAAAACTAAAACTAATTTACCATTTTAAAATTTGTATATCATGAAATGCAAAGGATTACAGACATTTTTCTCTTTGAGTGTAACACCACTAATTCCACAGATATCCTAGGGTACAGTAAAGCCTCCACTGACCAGGAAACTCAGAGATTGGGTCATTCTAATTACTTAAATTTTCTGACTTACTAGTAACTAAATAGAAAACACTTTTGTTTCAAAAACCATGTCAAATGTTTCTCAAATACATAAATTCAACTCCTTATCAACATAGAGATAACTAAGGGTTCCACAGGGCCCCCAGCCACACTGTGGGGTCTGTGTGATCTGAATTGTCCAATCATGTAAGAAAACAAGTGGTAGCTCAGGTCAAAAAAGACCAAAATCTGGGTTTAGAATTTTTAAGGAAATCCAAGATAACAGCTTCTCTCTTTTTTCTATCTCCTTCTCCTAAAATAGAACACTTAACAGTACAAATCTACTGAAGAGTCCCTTTGGTCAGTTAACTCTAGTAACCGTCTCCTCTATTTACAATCACTAGTTAACAGAAGGGTTTCTAGTCTTCCAGTACTTACTCTCCATTCTGAAATGCAACCACGCCGACCTCATGCATAACAAAAGGGTCTTCCGGTGCAATGCTCAGAGCTTGGCTGAAGAACCTTTCAGCTAGTTTTGAGTTATTGGTCAAACCATATTCTAATCCAATATACAGCATAGGCAAATGACACCTAAAAAATTGGAAAATTTCACATATTCAACACCAAAAACTGTGATTTCGCAGAAATTAATCTGTCAACTCCAAATCCTATCTGCAAAATAATTTAAAGGTAGCCAAAACACAGCATTTACTTTTTTCTAACTCTTAATTTACAAATATTTAATGAATGCCTAATGGACTTTGGACTAATCAGCTGCCACTTCTAGAATCTATCTGCAACGTATTTACCTTTAATTTTCATTTTATTCCACATTAAAAAAACAAAAACTCTCTAAAGCAAAAGGGCATGTCTCTGTGGTGCTGTCTTCCTCCTTGATGCGAATGTCACGCCACAGCCCACACTGGTCTTCCTCTGATTTATTCACACCATTTATCCTTCAAGACTGTGTTCAAGGTCTACTTCCCTTTACGAAGCTACCTCTGACTTTTCTAACATAAATGCTCTCCCTTCTGTGAATTCCCATGATAATCAGTTCTATGCAGAGGAGTTATGAAGAATGCTCTGTGTATTGATTCAATTTTCCCACCTTCTGAGACAGTTCTAGGCAGAGTCAGAACTACTTTTTAATTGAATTTTCATCTGTTCACACGACTGGATCAGCGATTGCATTAAAGCAAGTATAATAAGACAATCTTTCTTTGATGATGATCTCAGAACATCAATAAATACTGATTGCTTGGTATGTGCTTTGGTTCTAATCCAGAGCCATAACTCAAATTAAGATTATATCCTCTACAGAAGGTCATGACAAATTCTTTAAAAGTGTTTACAACTAACCTCTTGGAAGTACTTTCAAAATGGCAGCGTCAGAACCTCCAAAAATCTATTCATCCATAGAAGCAACAAGAACACTGGCAAAAATTATCAAAACCAACTTTTTCAGAACTTTGGAAGGTAATCAAGCTCTTAAAACAATCTGAAGAGTGTATATTCAAGAAAAATGGCTAAATCTCAGTAAGAACAACAAACTTCATGTTGCTTTAATTTGTCTTATTCCCATCTCCCTTTCCCTAGCTTTGCATTAACCTTGAAAACAAGCAGCCTCATAACCACAGTAGCTGTAAAGCCATTAGCCTGGCAGCCACTGGAGAAAGCAGAATTAATTTAGAGTTCCTCAAACACCCCACAGAGAACTGCTGCTATTTGACCTGTCTGGTAGCTCCTAAAAGAGCCCCACTCATAGCTTGTCTTCTACTAACCTCCCAGCCCACTCAGTGAGAAAATCTCTATCCCCAGGAGATTTGTTGGAAACAACCAACAGCAATTATTTAGCATTGGCTGCCGCCTCAGGCAGCTATCCCAGTCAGGGCAAACTGGATGCAGGCCACAAACTTAAAAGGAAACCTGGGGAATAAGATGTTCACAGGGGGCTATAAAGAGCTCTGACACATTCCTGGGGATTGGGAAGGCCATACACATGCATAGGGCTATATGCACGCACAGAAAAGGCCTGAGAAGGCCCTATTATCTCATCTCTGGCCGATCTTGAGAAGGCTAAGGCAGAGTTGTCAACAATGCTGAGTGTTGAAGGTGTGCAGAGTCCTTCCACAAAGGGTGGAAGACTTACTGGTTTAAGATATCAAAGCTGCTAGTTAACTGAGCAGAGGCTTCAGTGGCTTCATACAACAAAGTATATAAACTAGAGAATTAGTTCTGGAAAGTCACTAAACAAACAGTGACAATGACCAATAAATCCTGGGGCTGTGTGGGAAAATCTCATTTCCTGAACTGCCCCATTATGTGACTTTACATATCTACTTTCAACAAAAAAAGGACATGCAAAGAAACAGGAAACTATGGCCCATACACATGAAAAAAGCAGTCAATAGAAACTATTCTGGGAAAAGCCCAGATGTTGGACTAACAAGACAAATAGCTTAAATAAGCCATGTTAAATTCTAAAGAACTAAAAGAAATTATGTCCACAAAACTAAATTATGAGAACAATGTCTCACCAGAGAACACCAGTAAAGATACAGAAATTATAAAAATTAAGCAAATAGCAAATCTAGAGTTACAAAGTACAAAAATTAAAATAAAAAATTCATTAGAAGGGATTAAGAGCAGACATGAATAGGCAGAAATAAGAATTATTGAACTTAAAGATTTCAACTGAGATTGTCCCATCTGAGAAACAGAAAAAGAAGAAAACTGAACAGAACCACAGAGGCTTGTGACACACTATCAGGTATACCAACACATGTATAATAGGAGTCCCAGAAGACAGAAGAAAGGAGCAGAAAGAATATTGAAGAAAATAACAGCCAGAAGATTTCCAAGAAGCTTTAAGAACTCCAAGAAGAATAAACTCAAAGAGATTCACACCTAGACAAATAATAGTCAAACCACTGAAAAAGATGAAAAAAAGAATGTTTAAAGCAGTTACAGAAAATCATTAATTACATACAAGGGCAATTTCTGTAAGATCAACTGCTGACTTCTCACCAAGTATCATGGAGGCCAGAAAGCAGCTGATGACATTCAAAGTACTGAAAGAAAGTTGACCAAGAATTCTACATCTAGCAAAATTATCTGTTGAAAATTAAGACATTCCCGGGGGGGGGGGGGAAATGAGAAAATTTATTGCAAATCGCCTTACAGAAAACACACAAAAAAGCTCTACAAGCTGAAAGTACCCCAGACAGTAATTGAAATCCACAAGAAAAAGTAAGAGTACTAGTAAAGATAATTATGTAATTACAAATGACAATTTAACAGGTATTTCTTTTTTCTCTTGATTTAAACAGCAATTGTATGCTGGGTGCAGTGGCTCATGCCTATAATCCCAGCACTCTGGGAGGTCAAGGTGAAAGGAATGCTTGAGCCCAGAGTTGAAGACGAGCCTGGCACACAGTGAGACCCCATCTCTAAAAAGTAACAAAAAACTAGCCAAGCATGGTGGTATGGGCTTGTAGTCCCAGACACTTGAGAGGCTGAGGTGGAAGGATCCCTTGAGCCCAGGAGTTTGAGAACGCAGTGAGCTGTGATGGTGCCACTGCACTCTAGCCTGGGCAAGAGAGTGAGACTCTATGTACAGGTTGAGTATTCTTTAGCTTGAGACCAGAAGTGTTTGGGATTTCTGATTTTTTTTTTTTAATTTGGGAATTTATGCATCACTAGTCTGAAAATCCAAAATGTTCCAGTGAGCAATTCCTTTTGAGTGTCAAGCCACTGCTCAAAAAGTTTTGGCTTCTGGAACATTTTGAACTTTAGATTTTCTCATTAGGGATACGCAATATGGAATTATATTGTTGGGCCTATCACATACAGAAATGTAAGGTTTACCAATAACAGCATAATAGGAAGCGGGTGACAGCAAAGCTGTATTACAGTAAGAAAGTAACACTGGATGGTAACTTGAACCCATAGGAACAAATACAGAGAACTAAAAATGGTAAATAACAGAGTTAATATAACAAATGATATAAATTACACACTTCTCACAGCTTCTTTGAAAAACAAAATTACATAAATAATAACAATGTATCATTGAGAAAATCTGTCATTAGTACATCTGCCCAGTAAGAAATACTAAAGGGAGTCCTTTATGCTAAAATAGAAGGATACTACATAGGAATTCAAATCCACATTGTTGAAGAAGAGTCAAACTCTAAGAACTCGAAGTGCAGGCTTCCAGGTTACAGGTAGATTTAAGATTTTTCTGATTGGCAACTGGTTGAAAGAGTTATTATCAACAGTAAGCAATATCTGGGTTGTAAGAGGTTGCAGAGACCAAATTTTATCATGCAGAGGAAGCCTCCAGGTAGCAGGCTTCAGAGAGGATCGATGGTAAGTGTTTCTTCTTATCAGACTGAAGGTCCATTAACATCCATGTTGATGTTAACGCTGTAGGGTGTAAAGAGGCGTGTTGGACCCCCACTTCCCATCATGGCCTGAACCAGTCTTTCAGGTTAAATTTAGAGGGCCCTGGCCTAGAGAAGGAAGCCCATTTAGATAGTTGGGGAGGGTCTTCAAATTTTATTTTTGGTTTCCAACATGAAGAAATGAGAGTCTGATAAAAATAGCTATATTGGTAATTATGAGACAGTATAAAATGTGTTTTTGTTTTTAACTCTTCTATCTGATTTAAAAGACAACTAATAAATAATAATCACAGATCTGTGCTGATGGACTTATAATATGGAAGATGTATTCTGTATGACAATGACAGCATAAGGAGGCAAGAGGAAACAGAGCTATATTGGAGTAAGGTTTTGGTATACTATTAACATTAAATTGGTATTAATTCAAAGTAGGTCGTTTTAAATTAAGGTGCTAATTATAATCCTAAAGATAACCAACCTAAGAAAATTACTAAAAAAATATAGTATAGGCCGGGCGCGGTGGCTCAAGCCTGTAATCCCAGCACTTTGGGAGGCCGAGGCGGGCGGAACACGAGGTCAGGAGATCGAGACCATCCTGGCTAACACGGTGAAACCCCGTCTCTACTAAAAATACAAAAAACTAGCCGGGCGCGGTGGCGGGCGCCTGTAGTCCCAGCTACTCAGGAGGCTGAGGCAGGAGAATGGCGTAAACCCGGGAGGCGGAGCTTGCAGTGAGCTGAGATCCGGCCACTGCACTCCAGCCTGGGTGACAGAGCAAGACTCCGTCTCAAAAAAAAAAAAAAAAAAAAAAAAAAAATATATATATATATATATATATATATAGTATAATAAAAAAAGGGATTAAAATGGGACATTATAAAATATTTACTCAACACAAAAGAAGGCAGTAATGAAAAATACAGGAACAAAAGATGTGATGTATAGACAATAAAGAACAAAACGCCAGACATAAATTCTATCTTGTTAGTAACTAAACATAAATGGGATAAACAGTCCAAAGGCAGCAACTGGCAGAATAGATTTAAAAACTTGATTTAACTATATGTTGTCAACAAGAGACATGCTTTAGATTCAAAACACAAGTTGGAATTAAAAGGATGAAAAAAACCACACCATATAAACAGTAACAAAAGAGAGCTGGTGTGCCTACAGTAACATCAGATGAAACAGACTTTATCAAAAAGTACTATTAGAGATAATTAGTGATATTTTATGACGATAAAAGGCTCAATCCATCAAGAAAATATGACAATTATATACACACCTAACAACAGAGACTAAGAATATATGAAGTGGAATGTACCAGAATTGGAGGGAGAAATAGAAAATTCAACAATAAAATTTGAAGACTTTAATACCTCACTTGCAATAATGCGCAGAATCAATAAGTAGAAGATCAATGATGAAATAGCAGACTTCAACGACACTATGAAAAGTAGATACAACAGGTATCTATGGAACACGCCACCCAACAAGAGCAGAATTCTCAAATACATCTGGAACGATCTCCAGAATGGCTCATAAAAAAGCCTCAATAATTTTTTTCTTTTTTCTTTTTTTTTTTAAGATGGAGTCTCGCTCTGTCGCCCAGCCTGGAGCGCAGTGGCGCCATCTCAGCTCACTGGAACCTCCGCCTCCAGGTTCAAGTGCTTCTCCTATCTCAGCCTCCCGAGTAGCTGGGACTACAGGCGTGAGCCACCACACCTGGCTAATTTTTGTATTTTTAGTAGAGAAGGAGTTTCACCATATTGGCCAGGCTGGTCTTGAACTCCTGACCTCAAGTGATCCACACCCCCCTGGGCCTCCCAAAGTGCTGGGATTACAGGTGTGAGCCACTGTGCCTGGCCAGCCTCAATAAATTTAAACGGACTAAAATCACAAAGTATGTTCTCCAACTATAATGGAATTAAGATAAAAAACAACAAAAGAAGAAAATTTGGGAAATTCATAAGTATGTGGAAGTTAAATGTCAACATATTCTTAAATAACCAATGACTCAAAAAAACAATTATAAAGGAAACGTAAAAATATTCATCCAATTTCAAGCATTTATCCAAACACAGACAAGAAAGTGCAGGCTGCTCTGACAGATAAGTAAACTTGAAAGAAAAATAATGCTTATCTTGATGAGTTATCATGAGGTTTTTGAGACGGTGTCTCACCTGGTCACCCAGGCTTGATTGTGGTGGCACAGTGACCATCCTGCCTCAGTTTCCCACACAGCTGGGATTACAGGCAGGCACCATCAAACCCAGCTAATTTTTAAATTTTTTTTGAAACGATAAGGTCTCACTATGCTGCCAGGGCTGGTATCAAACTCCTGGCCTCAAGTAATCCTCCCACCTCAGCCTCCCAAAGTGCTGGGATTACAGGTGTGAGCTACCACCCCTAGCTTAATGGAGAATCTAATGACAAAGTTTGTTAGATTTGGAAACACCGAAGGTATAGTGTCATTAATTATCATTGATTCTGATTCCCAGCTAGGAACTAACAAATGACTATTCTGTTTCTGGGCACCCAAAATGTCAAATCAAAATTACCAGACTGCAGCAGGTGCCCATAAAAACCAACTCAGTGAATTCTTGGGATTTTTTTTTTTGGTAACAAATCATCAGATTGAGGCATACGGGAAATATGCAGATACTGGAGTTGAGCTTCAGAAGAGAACTGGAAAAGGTCTCACCCATCTTGGTGAACAGGATGGAAAGACCTGGACTGAGTATGAGGATCATTTAGGTGGATCCGTAACTGGGTGTACAACTGTAATCTGGAAGGTTATTTCTAGTAATATGTTAGTGCTATGGACTGTTTGTGTCCCCTCTGTCCCCCAGATTCATACATTAAATCCCTGACCCCTACTGTGCCTGTACTTGAAGATAGGGCCTATGAAGAGATAATAAAGGTTACATGAAGTCCTAAGGGTATGGTTCTTACCCAATAGGACTAGTGTAGGGCTCTTACCCAGCAGGGATAGTGTCAGGCTCTTATCCAACAGGGCTAGTGTAAGGCTCTTATCCAACAGGGCTAATGTAGGGCTCTTATCCAACAGGGCTAGTGTAGGGCTCTTATCCAACAGGGCTAGTGTAAGGCTCTTACCCAATAGGGTTCGTGTAAGGTTCTCATCCAATAGGGTTAATGTTTTTACAAGAGGAAAAGACACCAGAGCTCTCTCTGTCATGTGAGGACACAGCAAGAAGGCAATTATCTACAAACCAGGAAGAAACCCCTCAAGAGGAACTGCACTGGCCAGCACCCTGATCTTGGACTTCTCAACCTGCACAACTATGAAAAAATACATTTCTGTCCTTTAAGTCACCCAGTCTGTGGTCTTTTGTTAGGGCAACCCTACTGACTAATACAGCTAAGGAGCTATGTCCTTCACAATATTTACTTGGATGCTTAGATATAAAATTCATACTTACCAAATTTAATATGACTATTGACTGAGGTTGATAATAATTTGGATGCAGAACTGAGTGCCAAAAAGAGTCTAACAGTTTGCAAAGAGATCAAACCTAACAGGATGAAATTCAATATAGATAAATATATGATTCCACCCCTGCATACTACAATAAACAAAGGTAGCTAACTTTCATTGAGTGCTTTCTATGCGTAAGATACTCTTCAAAGTCTTTAATTGGTATTATCTCAATTACTTCTCACAATAAGCCAGTGAGTAAATTTTGCTATTATTCCTATTTCTCAGGAGGCTAAGAAACTTGCCCAACATCACATGGCTGGGAGTGGAAGAGCCAGGAAGAGTCCAGGAGGTATGACTCCAGACCAGGCCTCTGGACCACTGCACTCCCACTACCTCTCCAGGCAGGGATGGAGTCACCAGTCAACAGAAGCAGTCCACACAAACAAACCCTGTAAGTTGTAACCGATGGCGAGACCAAACAGTCAATGTGAATAGCAGTGCTCTACTCCTCAAAGTAACACACTCTTAGTATCAACACATTTAATATTGATATAAATCTAGAATATTGGCAAACATAGTCCTGCACTTTCCACTAAGCCACATCAAATACCTTTTGGTAATAGATAAGAGATAATAATTTTGCTCATGAATATTTTTATTCTTGCATGAGCATGTGAAGAAGGGCTTTCATAACTCATCTCCACTGGCCTAATTTCCTAGTTCCTTCTTGCACTGGTTGAAATCAACTGCTAGGCAAATTCACTTCACCAGCCTCTTTACCCCTCCACTTTCAGTTATTTTACAATCACAAGCAACTAGATTAAAAGGCAAGTAAAATGTTTTTGTTTAGTTTAGCAACCAAATAGCAGTGATGATAATAACAGAAATTTCATTTCTATTAGGAAAAACATCCCTTCATGGAGTCTGATGAGTTTGCTCTGCCGTACCCTTTCATCAGCTGTGCTGCTGTGAAGTAAGCAGCCATCGCTTGGTCATGCTCACTCTCCACCGCAAACGAATGTCCATAGGCTATCCATGCAGGCCCGTAGGTTTTCTCAAGTGTTGTGGCTTTGCTAAAACAAGAGAGTTAATTTAAGAAATATAATATTTATTTATTTTTTTTTTTTTTGAGACGAAGTCTCACTTTGTTGCCCAGGCTGGAGTACAGTGGCGCCATCTTGGCTCACTGCAGCCTCTGCCTCCCAATATCAAGCAATTCTCCTGCCTCAACCTCCCAAGTAGCTGTGATTACAGGTCGCCACCGTGCCCAGCTAATTTTGTATGTTTAGTAGAGATGGGGTTTCACCATGTTGGTCATGCTGGTCTCGAACTCCTGACCTCAGGTGATCCACCCGCCTCGGCCTCCCAAAATGCTGGGATTACAGGCACCGGTCTATTTATTCTTTTTTATTTTTAGAGACAGAGTCTTGCTCTGTCGCTGGAGGCTGGAATGCAGTGGTATGATCATAGCTCACTGCACCCTCAAAATCCTGGGCTCAAGTGATCCTCCCGCCTCAGCCTCTTGAGTCACTGGGATTATAGGCATAAGCCACTGTGCCCGGCTAATATTTATTCTTAAATTATTAATTTTATATAAGGAGATGGCCTCAAAAACATTAACATTCATTTAGCAAATAAATGAACTGTCAACATATTAAACACTAATGTAACATCTATGTTGAGTCATTTAAACTAAAACTGTTTAACAGTATAGCAAAATTTTAAGAAATCTTAGGAGAGAGTGTCACAGCTTTTTATGTACAGTAGCAAACCCCATTAGCATTCTAAATAGAACTTACAGATTTTACTTAATCCAGAAACTCCACTATGTAACCTAGTAGATACATCCTCTCATCCTAATAACTTGCAAGATAAATTCATTTATATTTTAAAGACAGGTATACTGAGGCTTGACGGATTAAGCGATATCCTGTAGATGGTGGTCAACAGATGTACCCTGGTTACACGGACTGGACTCATATATATCAGCAAATAACTGTATAATTATACAGTGAACACTGTATAATCAACCCACAAGGAATACAGAGAACATACCACAAAACGTGGAAAACATATGGGGTGATACCTTACTTCCTTGTATTTTAAGTTTTCTTTTATCCAAATGTTTCCTGTTTCATGTAGAGCAGGGGTCCCCAACCCCTGGGCCACGGACTGGTATATCAGTCCCTGGCCTGTTAGGAACCAGGCGGCACAGCAGGAGGTGAGTGGCAGGCAGGTGAGTAAAGCTTCATGTGTCAAGAAAGAACTTGCCATTTGAAAAAAGAAAAAAAAGCTTAATCTGTATTTACAGCCACTCCCCTTCACTTGCATTTCCGCCTGAGCCTCTGTCAGATCAGAGGCAGCATGAGGTTCTTGTAAGTGCGTAAACACTGAGCTCTGCCTCCTGTCAGATCAGAGGCAGCATGAGGCTCCCCTAAGTGCACAAACCCTACCGTTAATCACACATGTGAGGGATCTAGGTGGCACACTCTTCATGAGAATCTAATGCCTGATGACCTGTCACTGTCTCCCATCTCTCCCAGATGTGACCATCTAGTTGCAGGAAAACAAGCTTAGGGCTCCCACTGATTCTTCATTATAGTTGTATAATTATATACAATTGTTGTATATATTGTACATTGAGTTGTATAATTATTTCATTACATGTTACAATGTAATAATAACAAAAATAAAGTACACGATAAATGTAATGCACTTGAATCATCACGAAACCAGTGCCCCCACCCCTGGTGGGGGTCCCTGGTGCCAAAAAGGTAGGGGACCACTGATAAGAGTCCATCACTGAATTGTACACTATATTAAAGCAGCATAGCTCAAAAGAACTTTTACAATACTAATCATCTTTCTATGTAGAAGTTCTTCTAAAATGCTAACCATACAACCAACCAGGGAACGTTCTCGTTTCCTCCTAGTACAGGGTACTTTCGTGGCATCAGTTTTTCTAACAATCCTGGTATATGAACATGACATCCCCCCACCCCCCACCCCTTTTTTTTTGAGACAGAGTCTCACTCTGTCAGCCAGGCTGGAGTGCAGTGGTGCAATCTCAGCTCACTACAACCTCCGTCTCCCAGATTCAAGCAATTACTCCTCCCTCAGCCTCCCAAGTAGCTGGGATTATGGGCGCATGTCACCGCGCCCAACTAATTTTTGTATTTTCAGTAGAGACAGACTTTCACCATGTTGGCCGTGTTGGTCTCGAACTCCTGACCTCAGGTAATCCGCCTCTCTTGGCCTCCCAAAGTGCTGGGATTACAGGTGTGAGCCACCATGCCCAGCTGACATCCCCATTTTTAAAGAAAGAGAGTAGGAGAAATTAACTTTCCCAAGGAATTTCAGTTGGTAAGTCACAGAACTTGGATTAGAATTCAAATTTGACTCCAAAGTTTATGCTCTTTCCCTTAGAGATCAATTGTTTTGTTTGCACAGAAGAAATCACAGAAATTAGAACATTTAGAGTTTAAGCAATTAATTCTTCATATAGTTGACATTTTTCTAAACTTGAATAATACTGGTTAAATAGCTTCACTAGGCTGCATGACTTTCCTTAAGTTAAAACCACAGCAAATCATTATATGAACCAGTTCACCCTGCTAAGAACTCTGTTTTATAGTCACATTTAGTGACCCCAATTTTACGTAAAGTTTTGTGTAATTTCACAACTAATAAAAGAAATCCTAAAACTAGAAGGTTAACAGGATCTCTGCAAGTGAAAAAGAGAAACTTTCAAACTACATTATTCTCTATTGTTTCATATTTATTCTCATTTATTAATTTTTAATTACTATTATTACTTTTTTGAGACAGAGTTTTGCTCTTGTTGCCCAGGTTGCAGTGCAATGGTGCGATCTCGGCTCACTGCAACCTCCACTTTCCGGGTTCAAGCGATTTTCCTGTCTCAGCCTCCTGAGTAGCTGGGACGCATATGCCCACTACCATATCCGGCTAATTTTTTGTATTTTTAGTAGAGACAGAGTTTCACCATGTTAGCCAGGCTGGTCTTGAACTCCTGACCTCAGGTGATCTACCTGCGTTGGCCTCCCAAAATGCTGGCATTACAAGCATGAGCCACCATGCCTGGCCATTTATTCTCATTTATAAATAAAATATATAGGTTCCTTGAAAATAGGGTCTACATCACTGATTTTTTTTTTTTTCTCTCTCTCCCCGTGGCATCTTATAAAGAAAAAACCTCTTGAAGAAAACATTTATTCAGCCAGGCATGGTGGCTCATGCCTGTAATCTCAACACTTTGGGAGGCCGAAGCAGGAGGACTGCTTGAGGCCAGGAGTTCAAGACCAGCCTAGGCAACACAGTGAGATTTGTCTCTATTAAAAAAAAATGTTTAAATCAGCTAGGCATGGTGGTGCCTATAGTCCCAGCTACTTGGCAGGCTGAGCAAGGGGATCATTTGAGTTCAAGGTGAGCCACTATTGTACCACTGCACTCTAGTCTGGGCAACAGAGTGAGAACCTCTTCACAGAGGGGAGCGGAGGGGAGAAGAAAAAGAAACAGAAAGAAAAGAAAGGAAGAAAAAAAAGAAGAACATTTATTCTTTCACATTGCTTTTAAAGTACTAATTACTACTTGAAAGCTTATGAGCAAGACATCAATTCTGTAGGTTACCTGGAGAGGAAGAAAAGAAGTTCATACCTGAGATATCTTCTGGCATGTTCATTTTTATGACCGACCATGAGATAGTAACATCCCACTGCAAACCAAGACACCTAAAAAGTTCAAAATGTACCATAACCAAAGACTGCAATTGGAATATCCAATTGGAATCTGCAACAAATTAGGGTAGACAGAGGGTACACTAGATGTTTCTTATCACATATTCTAGTTACGTTAGACATTTCTCTAACACAGTCTACTAAGGTCCAAAAGAAGAAGAGGGCAGACACTCCGTGGCTCTTTCTCAAGGAGACGTCTACAAAAGACAAGGCCCCTGGAGTCCCTGTTTCAAAAACCAGCCTGAGTCCTGACCCCCTGCACTGCTCATCTCCTCCAGCGTCCTGACCCCCTGCACTGCTCATCTACCCCAACGTCCTGACCCCCTGCACTGCTCATGTCCCTTAGTGTCCTGACTCCCCTGCACTGCTCATCTACCCCAACGTCCTGACCCCCTGCACTACTCATCTCCTCCAGCGTCCTGACTCCCCTGCACTGCTCATCTACCCCAGTGTCCTGACCCCCTGCACTGCTCATCTCCTCCAGCGTCCTGACTCCCCTGCACTGCTCATCTACCCCAGCGTCCTGACCCCCTGCACTACTCATCTCCTCCAGCGTCCTGACTCCCCTGCACTACTCATCTCCCGCAGCGTCCTGACCCCCTGCACTGTTCATCTCCCCCAGCGTCCTGACTCCCCTGCACTGTTCATCTCCCCCAGCGTCCTGACTCCCCTGCACTGCTCATCTCCTCCAGCGTCCTGACTCCCCTGCACTACTCATCTCCTCCAGCGTCCTGACCCCCTGCACTGCTCATCTCCCCCAGCGTCCTGAACCCCTGAACTGCGCATCTCCCCCAGCGTCCTGACTCCCCTGCACTGCTCATCTATCCCAGTGTCCTGACTCCCCTGCACTGCTCATCTCCCCCAGCTTGACCCTGGCTCTTCCTTGCTCTCTGACTGCGTTCTGACTATTTAGCTGGTTTTCTCTTGCACTGGTTTCACACTGGGATAGGGTGCAAATTCTTGTCTTGACTGAGTCTTACACCCTGATTCCCAATTTTGTCTTTAAAAATGCAGTCCCTGATTCCATTTTCCATTCCTAGTTCTCCATTCCAATCCACGACAGTTTGGAATCAGTACACAATTCAATAAGTTGTCTTATATGTGCAATGTGAGAAAGCTACCAAACAATTATCAGCATTTCCTAGGAAAGGGATGCGTGACTGTCATGGTCAGTATTTTATATTGCTAGATGCTAAGTATTTTAAAATAAGCATGTATAATTTCTATAATCAGAAAAGAGGGTTAAAAACCCTTTTTGCTTTGTTATAATTAAAATATACCTTCATGGGTGGAAAAGTTAATGCTGCTTTGTAAATACGTTAAACACTAGGAGATTCTGCTGCAACACTTTCATAAAACAGCACTTGCTTGAATTTAAGCTATTGTCTAAATACAAGTTAAGCATTTTCTTAAAGTTCAGGTAAAAAAAAAAAAACTACGACTAAAAGTTGTATTACTTACAGGATTACTAGGATATAAATCCACCAGTTTATGAGAAAGATAGAAAAGTTCTGTTAAGGAAAAAGCAGAAAAAGAACAATTGTTCGTATCACATGTGATTTAAGACATGACTTCATTACAACTCTTCACAGTCACAGAATTCTGTTCTTACAGCAAAGTAAGAATTTTATACTTGTCTTTCCTTCTAGATACAAAATTGACTAACTGGAGAGATAGATGAAGGACACATGGTGCGCAAGGTGGGAACAGACAGCCCCTAAGAAACCACTTCCTGAATACTGCAGAGGATACAGCAAAGCACCTCACCTCTCTCAGAAGCTCATGCCTGTCACACCAAGGGCCTATTATGGACCATCATAACCACCCACAACCAATTTGGTTGAACAAACTTTTATCAGATCAGTGATACTATGTAATCTTGAGAAATGTGTAAATCCTGGCATTTCGAGATGACGCTTCCTACATGCAGACTTGGATTCAGCAGACCAGGGCAGCTGGAGATGCTGCATTTCCAACCAGCTTCCACAAATGCGACGTTGCTGGTCCACAGACCACACTCTGAGCAGCAGGGATTCGGTGACGGTTTTCCTTCCTGACAGAGCTCACCATTCGGTTTAGAAAAATTTAAGGACAAATGCATCCCCAAACACAGCTAAATGTCAAATGTTAAAAATACGGAAAACACGAGCAAACAATCTGCTCCCCTCCAATTTCTAAGTAGTTATCGACTCTTACCATATCAGATTTCCAATGGAATTTACAAAACAAAAAGGAAAAAAATGGCAGAACTGACACCCAACAATTTAAAGTTAACAAACCTTGAAACATAAATGGTATCTGAGAAAAGGTAGTAGGAAACAGCAATAAAGAACTAATTGTTCTGATGAGAAAACAAAATTGGCCATTTGCTACTTTCCTAAACATTTCCTCCCCAGTTGTTACTCTTATAGTAGAGTTCCATTATGTTACCTGCAATCTCAACTATCCAGAATTTCAAAGACAAAATTTCAAGGTACAGAAAAAAATTGTTTTATGTCTAAGAATTACTTTAATTTATAAAAAATCTTACCATTGGCTTTATTCAGCTCTACAAGCGTCCCTATATGTACAGGTAAACAACTTGCATGGAAAGGATCTTTCTCCATTACTCTGAAAGTTAAAAAGCAACACATTACTACCCCAAAACAGTAGGTGACGGCACTCATGAGGATCAGCTATGTGCAGTCATCACAGCATCACGTATGATGCTGTGGGTTATAATACTGCACTTTCTTCACTCCATTATCTTCAGGTTGATTCAGTTAAGGCCACAATTAAGTGACAAATTAAAGAAAAAATTCTGGTTTGTTTGAAAGGAATAAAAATAAACATTATCACAAACATTTACTTTAAGTCAACAGAATTATAATTTATAAAATAAGTAGGCCGATTATTTAAAAGAATCAAAACCAATAGGAAATACCATTAGGTTGGTGCAAAAATAATTGCAGTTTTACCATTACGTCCAACAGCAAAAACTGCAATTACTTTTGCACCAACCTAATAAATAGGTTACGTGTTTTGTCAATTAAAATTTTTGTAATTTCAAGGATTTAAAACCCAACCAAGATCTACAAAAAACAGTATATGTCATTTAGCTAAAGTTTAAATTATGCACACTGGAAAACTGATGCATGTGGGAGATGGCTTAGCTACCGAGTGCAGCATATTGAACACCCAGCATCCACAGGGTGAGTCTCTAATTGAGAATGAATTTTACAAAACAATGTGCCAAAATGGTATTTTCAAACTTGCAAATTATCAAGATCAGTAAGAGCAACGTGTATATCCCTCCCAAGTTAATGTCATAAATCTACAAATATGCATAAACTCATGTCTGCAAACTGCTCTTTTAAGACAGCACCCTGTTCTGCGCTCTACAAACGGTAAAGGTAACTTAAATTATCATCTAGTTCAGGATGATTCAGAGAGCACGTCCATGAATCACTTAGGTAAGATGGAGTGAACTCCATGTTCCTACAGAAAAACTGATGGATATACTTACACCGAAGTAAGTTTGTAGCACATTTTAAAATCACAGTTATAATAATGTCTCTCAGCTAAAGACACTACCACATCCAGATTCTCTTGCAAGCCATTTACAGACTCAGGGATGACCGTTTCACTAGGTTTATTATACTGAAACACAGAGAAATGTAAACATAAACGCAATGAGCAAAAACAAAATAAAATGCGATTCAATTTGTGTTTGACCCAAGTGGTTAAAACATTTACAAGAACAAATGTGAGCCTCTGAAAACTTATAACTTTAGGTTTTATAAGTACTCCTCTCAGTAAGTTTTACTCCCTTCTCAATTTTATCACAGAATTCCATAGTGGGATGTATTTCTCAAAGTAAACATTTAGGAAGCATAACAAAAAAAAATGCAACACCATTCCATTCACTTGGTAATTCAATCTTTTAGTATAAGGAGTTTTTCAGAGGAAGACAGGTATTTTTGGAAGTGTTTTTTTGGAATCTTATGTATTTTAAATGCTCTATTCTTGAAAATGTGCTAAATTTAAAAAGTTTTAATTTTGAAAATTTAATACAAGACTAGATGCCAAATTTAATGGAATACGATATTTACATAAAGCAAATGCTAACTCTTTGGTTTTACTTACTTTTTTCAATTTGTTCTCAAATAGAAAACGCAGCAATTCCTGTTCTTCATTACCCAGCTTGCTAAGAGGTAGTGATTCAAGAAGTTCTTTTTCTTAAAAATGGTAAGAAAAAAAAGAATATCCTCATAATATTTATAGAGGGAAAAAAGCCAACAACTAAAAATATTATTCTATAGTTCTTGGTCTAAGTAAATCAAACTCAAAAGAGAACATAAGAAGATCAAAATGTGCTACAGAAGCTGACACAGCAGTTCCAGGCCTGAAGATGGGAATCATCTGGTAGGTGGAGGCCACTCTTCTAGGGCTGAAGCCAGGTCCCAGGTGGCTCTTGTCACCTAAGAACCACCAGTCTCTGCACTCCTGACGCTGCGGGGATCTTGCTCTGCTGGGGACGGGGGAGCCCGTGCACTGCAGGTGCTAAGCAGGACCTCTGGCCGCCAGCCGCTAGATAGCAGCAACCTCTCAGCCTCCCTCCCTGACCCTCAGCTGTGACAAACAATGTCTCCAGACATTGCCAAATGTTCCCGGGGGGTTGGGGGGTGGCAAAATCACCCTGGTTGGCTGAGAACCCCTGCACTAGGCTAAAATACGCTAGAATCCCATTAATTCAACCACTCTATTTTCTGTTTCCCTTCTTTACCCACCTCACATTACTGCCAACATACTTGGGACTGTGATTCTCAGTGCCTGTGGTACATTAGGATCACCTGGGAGCTTTAAACCATCTGATAGGATCTCACCCCGAGACACCCACTCAACTGCTCTGGAGTTGGGAACTGGACATGGACGTTTCTCAATTTTCCCAAGGATTTAAAGAGCAACACGGTTGAGAATCACTGAATGAGATACTGAAATCCTGGTTTATACTATCTCAATCACTTCTCAAAAAGATGGTCTCTTCCTATTACAATCCCTGGATTCGGACAGCACAAGGCACCGTACAATACTGCATTCTGCAATGTGCTTTACATTTGAAGACTAAGAAAGTCAGTAGGTCTATTTAAACCCGTACGTGGCCTGCTGTTGACTTAGAAGATTTCAGAGGCAAAAAATCCAAACAATATTAATTTTGCTAAACATAAAACACCTGAGTTTCCAAACCTTCTTGTGCTGTCAACATGTGGTGTGATGTTAGAAGATCAAATGCTTCAAAACAGTAGACATCAAGCTTCAAAGCTTCTTTGTAGCTGTAGGTAGCCAGAGTTCGGTTATCTAGAGCATCATAGATTTTCCCACGTAGAAGACAAATAGAACTCTTTATCTGTTGGAAAAATAATGAGTTGCATATTAAGTCAGTATTTTTAAACTTAACTTTTTTTTTTTTTCCTTAGAGGCAGAGTCTCACTCTGTCTCCCAGGCTGGAGTTCAGGGGTGCGATCATAGCTCACTGCAGCCTTGAACTCCTCTGATCTCAAGTGACCCTCCTACCTCAGCCTCCTGAGTAGCTAGGATTACAGGTGAACACCACCACGAACAGCTAATTCCTAAAATTTTTTGTACAGACAATCTTGCTGTGTTGCCTAGGCTGCTCTCAAACTCCTGGCCTCAAGTGATCCTCCCACTTTGGCCTCCCGAAGTGCTGAGATTACAGGCATAAGCCACCATGCCTGGCCCTTAAACTTAACTTTTGATAGAGAATTGTGTCTTAGAATACTGAGAAGTTTTTATTGCATTTAAAGGGATTTAATCACAACTCTCAAGGCATGAATAAAAACACACACACATATACACACAAAAAAAAAACCAGCAAAGTTTCTTCAATTCACCTTCCCTGGGCTCTAACCGCTCTGTTCCAACACATCTTTAAAACAAAAGTCCATGTCACAGCTACTAGGTTCATTACCTGTTTTGTCCAAAACAGTGCAATGATTTAGAGATGGCAAACAGAGTGTGTATGCATGTGTATAAAACTCCAAGATTGACAGTGTGATAGGTAGACACCCCTCAAAAGGATCTTCATGAGCAGAAACCGGCAGCAATGCAGCACAGTGGTCAGAGCAGTCAGCATAATGGCCTGCTGGGGCAGGACAGACCCGAGTTCAAACCCCAGCTCTGCCACTTGTAACCTTGGACAAGTGATTGAACCTCTTTTGGCCTCCATTTCCTTTCCTCGTCTGTAAAAGGGTAAAAACACTAACTTATAGAACTCTGAGGTCTAGAGGTGCTACCCTCTCTGTGGTGCTAGCACACGGTAAGGTGTTCAATGGCCATCTCACGACTACCATCAACAAGAAGATATGGAAATCTGATGCCCATTCTAGACTCTGGACCTCAAACACATAACTGAATTGAAAGATGATCCAGCAACAGGCAGCTAAAATCATTAAGGATATGAAGAAGATTCGTAAAGTAAAATTTTAGAAAAAATAATTATGAGAGTCTTCAAGATAAGCAATATCCTGGGACTTGCTTTTTTTAAAAATATAATTTCACAAAATCGATAACAATCATTACAAATAAATCACACATTTCGTGGCAGGTAAGTTAATGGATAAGAGGTCCTAAAATAATGACTGTACCAGACACTCTCATAAATGCATTTCTTAGCAGAAGAATGTGCTTCCCAACACATAAATTAATGAGTGGCCAGAAAAAAAACAGACAAAAAAAAAACCTAGAATGTGTAATATTTTTATGCTTAAAAATAACTATCTAAGGTGAAAAGTAGACGAATAAAGTTCTACCAAAAATATAAAGAATAAATGGGCCAGGTGCGGTGGCTCATGCCTGTAATCCCAACACTTTGGGAAACTAAGGCAGGAGGATCACCTGAGCCCAGGAGTTTGAGACCAGCCTGGGCAACACAGTAAGACCCTGTCTCTACAAAACATTTTTAAAAAAATTAGCTGACTGTGGTTGCATGTGCTTGTAATCCCAGCTACTCGGAAGGCTGATGTGGGAGAATCACTTGAGCTTGGGAGGTTGAGGCTGCAGTGAGCTGTGACTGTGCCACTGCACTCCAGCCTGGGCAACAAAGCAAAGACCCCGTCTTAATTAAGGAAAAAAAAAAAGATGTGGGAAAAAAGATAAATTGGTAGGTAGGTCAGATAAGGCTTACAGGGATTCTTTCTGAATAATAAAAATATTCTAAAATTGACCATGGTGAGGTTTGCAAAGCTCTGTGAATATACTAAAAGGAATCAAACCATACAGTTTAAATGGGTGAACTGCATGGCATATGAATTAAACCTCAATAAGTTTTTATTTTTTTTTTTAAAAATCCAGATTAGTGATCTATAAATGTCACTTAATAAGTTATTATACAATTTCTGCCAGCAAGGAATGTGCAATTTCATGGAGATATGAAGTATACAAACTGAAATACACAAAATTACATAGCAATGTACTTTGAAGCAAACAGGAACACAAAACCATTTCCTGGAAAGAAACAATGTAAGCTAATCGAAGTTTCTTGGTGTAGGTCCAAAACACTGTTGAAACACAGAAAGGAGAAAAATTATTCCACTTTTAGGGAGTAGCTTAAGACATCGGAGAAGGAAGATTTCAAGGCAGCCTATTTTGGATGCAGGCATCTGCAGATACAATTACAGCTTCCAACTGAGGGCTCAGAAATGTCTCAGAATCTTTTTTGGTTTTGGCGGGCAAATTAAATAAATTGGCAACCACAATTGTTTTAATAGAGTAACACGCCGGTAAAAGAAAATAATGTATTTCTACCACGTAATGGGGGCAATTCTCGCTGCCGTTACTGAGGTGTGCTAACAGTACTACTTACTGAAGACTGTGACATTTCCCAGTCACTGGAGGGATCTTTGAAGCCACTTTCATCCTTCAAGTATTTTTCAAATAATCTTTTGTTGATTGGCTCTTCCATATCAAGAATATCAAGGGCCTGCTGGTGCTCTTTTGCAGCATACTATGGGGAAAACAGAAATGCCACTCATCACCCACAATTTCTAACACTAAACATATGATCCAGATTTTTAAAGGATAATATATATTATATCCATTACTTAAATATAAAATGTCTAAAGTAGAATTTTCTTCATGCATGTCAGCTTTTAGTAAATGAAGAATCAGTATTTTACAGCAAACAATACTAAGGAAAAGAACACTTCCTCGTGAAATACTTTACTAACCTGCTAAGCTACATCACTAAAATTCTCACACATATATAAGGGATGCATAACACTCATTTTATTCAACCAAATAAAAATGAAATTGTGAGCATACTTACATGACACCTAGCTGCAAGGTAACGACATGCTTCATACAACTAGGAAAGAAATTAATTTGTTTAAATAGTGGTCAAAATAATACGTATTTTCACTTTCAAAGCAAGCCATAAGCATAAAATAGAGCTAATTTCATAATTTCTCGTTTTACTCTTGCAGTTAAAAAAATAAAATTCCAGTCTTGTTAAACCATATTTATTATGAACCTACTGTTTACTAGGCACCAAGGATTCAAAAAGGCCCTGCCCCAGGAGGTTACGGTAGGGAAGACATGAACTAAGCACAACAGGTAAGCATGATGAAAGGGGGTCACAGAAAGCACCAGCCAGGTGGAGAAGGAAACATCTGCAGGAGAGCAAGTGAGGCAGCGAGTAAGTGGTCAGAGGAGTGGAGCGCTGGGCAGCACTTCAAGCACTGAGTGTGAATAACTGCTGGGTGTCCAAGGAGCTCACAGCAGCCCCACGTGACTGGAGCACGTGCTCCAGGTATTGATGGTGGTGGATTAGACGCAGACTGGAGAGAAATCATGGAGGGCCTCACAGACCTACTGATGCATCTGACTTTATCCTGTAGGTAATGGGAAGTCACTGAATGACCTTGTGGGAATATAATCACATCTGTGTTTTAGGAAGACTACTCACCCCTGTAACAGTTCACAAGATGAACTGGACACAGGGAAGGTGAGCAGAGAAAAACTGTTACTGTGGAAAAGAGACAAGAAGAGAGGCTGTAGCAGAACAGACAAAGAATCAAAGGCCTGACACGTATGAGTGGGGAGGAAAAGGAATATCCATGATTTCACAGCTGTTTAGAAAACAGTCTTCAGAATTTAGACTAGACGGGAGATGGGGAAAAAGAAGGTGACAGATGAGGTGTAAGACATTTTCCCTTCACATTCGGTAAAAAAAATTGGGCCTACTGTGATGACTCACATCTATAATCCCAGCACTTTGGGAGACCAAGGCAGGAGGACTGCTTGAGACCAGGAGTTCAAGACTAGCCTGGGCAACATAGTGAGGCCCCGTCTCTACCAAAAAAATTTTAAAATTAGCTGGGTGTGGTGGCATGCACCTGTAGTCCCAGCTACTAGGGAGGCTGAGGCAGAAGGATCACTCGAACCCAGGAGTCTGAGGCTACAGTGAGCCACGATCATCCCACTGCACTCCTGGGTGACACAGAGACCTCAAAAAAACAAAAACAAAGAAAAATTGCATAAATTTAAATAACTTCAACATAATGGAATATACACCTAAAACACTAATGACTTTTTTTTGAGACGGAGTCTCGCTCTGTTGTCCAGGCTGGAGTGCAATGTGTGACCTCAGCTCACTGCAACCTCTACCTCCAAGGTTCAAGTAATTCTCTGCCTCATCCTCCCGAGTAGCTGGGATTACAGGTGACTGCCACCACGTCCAGCTAATTTTTGTATTTTTAGCGGAGACGGGGTTTCACCATCTTGGTTTTGAACTCCTGAGGTCGCGATCCACCCGCCTTGGCTTTCCAAAGTGCTGGGATTACAAGTGTGAGCCACCGCGCTCGACCACTAATGACATTTTTTTCAAGCTCTGAAGAGCTTTACAGTTCATACCATTACTTACTTTGTCCAGTTTCCGTGACCGGAGTGCATGGGCGGCTCTGTGATATTGTGCTGGGATTACAGGTGTGAGCCACCGCGCTCGACCACTAATGACATTTTTTTAAAGCTCTGAAGAGCTTTGAAGTTCATACCATTACTTACTTTGTCCAGTTTCCGTGACCGGAGTGCGTGGGCGGCTCTGTGATACTGTGCTGTCAGGTAAAGACACTGAGCCAGCCAATAGATGTCCTGGGGTTCCTCTGGAGGGAAAAATTCACAGAAGTGGTCAGAGGTACAAGGTGAAATAGAAAAAAATTTAAGATTAATCAGAAAAACAATTAGCATTGTCACTTACCATGAGAGAGTGAAGCTACTTTATCTGCCCAAAATAGAGCACTTTGATACTGTTGCTGCATATCAAAAAAAAAAAAAAAAAAAAAAAGTGGTAACTGCCCTGTTATTTCAACACTCTTAAACTGGTATCTAATATCATTATAATTCTATGTAATAAATCTACATCTCAAAACAACAATTTGTTACATCTCTATCTTATATCTCACATCGGGTGAATTTTAGTTCAATGTCACAATACAAATATTACTGTAATATCTGTGTATATACAACTCATGAAGACAATTTTTTAAAACTCATACACTGTAAAAATGTATCGCGAAACATACAAGTGAAATGCAAGTGAAACAGCAAAAACTAGTCTAACAATTCTTGTGCTATTTATATAACACTTTCAACGATCTGTTAATGGATCCCAAAGTGAATTTTAGTAGATAGAACACTATACGCAAATACCTTATATAAAACAGTTGCAGTTTTAATAACACTCAAATTTAAAAACACACACACATAAATTAACTAAGCTTCACTGAGCATGGGGAAGAACTCGCCTCCTCCAAGTCTAACAAAAATTAAGGAGCCAACAATGAGAACCAGCCACCCAGTGACCTACGGCTAGCTTTAGTCCCTGTTCTGCTCCTCGGTCCTCAGTCTTCTACAGTCTCTGCCTCAGTTCCCCTGGAGGCAAGCCAGGACCACTGCTGCCAGCCCGAGGCAGGAGGAATGGCAACGGGATGGTTACAAATATGCTCAATACCGGAGTCTCCGTCTGGAAACCAGGCCTGTCATGTTCCTCACTACGATCACAAAACACTGAATTCAACTGACTTATGGTAAACAAAAACACTGCCCTCCAAATGGACTGCGAACATGTGGCCACGTCATTTAGCACCCAATTCCGAAAATTCTGCATTACCATGGCTTTTCTTTCCCTTCCTTTCCAATTTCCTGAAAGAGCAAGCATTTCAACAAAAAATAAACGACATTATAGATAAAACTGATGCTGCTGATTCTCGAAGACACTTCTTTCCTTTAAACACTGTTATTCACTCAAAGGTAGTGCAGGGAACACAGACATAGTTAACGAGAATTTTTAAAGTACTGATTTCAGACAACAGGCTTCTGCACATCTTTATTCACTTAAATTCAGTCCAATAAAAATTACAACTAAACCTCTCAAAAATGTTTTATTCGCTAGCCCTGCAACTTTCCTTCAAAAATTGTCCTTCAACTTGCACTGAATAGTCGGTGTTTCTTGGGCACCTCCCCAGGCGCAGAACGAGGCTCAGACCCGAGTGAGGCGCCCCCTGCGCTCCGGGGCCTCCACTCCCCAGGCTGTGAAGCGGCGGGGGCCGCTCCCTTCGGGGTAAGGCGGAGACAGCGATGCTGGTCCCACATGAAGGCCCAGGGCCGGTCCTGTCCTTCCCCACCAAGAGCCCTGACGGCAGTCAACCCAGCCCCACGCCACGCGGAAATGGACCCGGCGCGGCCTGCCCGGGCCCCGCACTCCCAGTCCGGGCCGCCCACCTGGTCGAGGTACTGCCGGACGCGCTTCCGCAGCCGCTCTAGGTTCATGGCTGCGCGGGCCCGGCCTCACGCCGCACTCCGCCGCCCGGCGCGCGCCTCCTGCCCGCTCCGCGCCACGCCCCGTGCCCGTGCCCGTGCCCGCGCCCGCCGCCGCCGCCGCCGCCGCCCCAGACCTCGAAGGCCGCAGACCCGCACCTCCGCCCAGTCCCGGTGCGCCGCCCAGGCTCTTCCGCTCCAGACAGGCCCCGCCCCGGAATTCCCCAGCAAACGAGTCCCATCTGGCGCGGGAAACCGGCCCTGAGTTGCTGGTTCCGATGCCTCTCCTGGCACGTGGGCTTCTGGCCGCCGTGGGGCGAGAGCGCGGCCTCCCCGGAATCACTGCGGCGCGTTTGGGCATTGGCGAGAGACTCAGGAGGGCTCGGGGCCGGACCACCCACACGGGCAAAAAGCAGGTGGCTGAGCAATGGAAAGTGGGGCTTTAGCTGAGCCTTCCTTCCCCAGAATGTAGTCAACATTTTAAAAACAAGAGCAACGCACTCTCATTACCAAAAAAAAAAAAAAAAAAAAAAGTGTGCACAAACAGCAAAGGAAGTCAAAAGACAACCTAGGAAAAATTGGAAACCTATCACAAAATGCGAATTTCCTTATAACGTAGAGCCAGTATTCCCTTTACATATATGTAATAAGTAAGTGGGAAGAGATCAATGGTTCAGGAGAAAGACAAAAAACAGTTCACAGGGAAAGAAATGCAAATAGATTTTAACATACGAAAGAAAGCAACTTAGGTTGTTTATCAAGAATTTACATTAAAACAACATAAGCTATTGACTGACTATAGATTTTTCTTTGTCTCACAGACTCCAGAAACGTGAAAATAATGGGTGACGCAGCAGTAAGGAACAAAATGCCTTAAACAATTGCCCCCGTGGCATGGGGAGCAGTGACTGAAGTGAGTCTCACACTCACGTCCTGATAAATTTTGCATCCTTCAAATAGTTCAGACTGCTCTGAGCTATTTTTCTTTCCTCAAAACCTTCCATCATTGTATTTCCTCTACCACACTTACTAACTGGTTAAACTGATAGGGCTCACAAATATTGTGTATTACCTCACATGACAAAATGGACTTTGTAAGAGGTGATTAAGTTAAGATGGGTTGTGTGGCTGGGTGTAATGTAATCACAAGAGTTCTTACACATGAAAGTGGGCAGCAGGGGTGAGAGTCAGAGAGACTGGAAGATGCTGCTGCTGGCTTTAAAGATAGGAAGGAAGGAGGAGAAGGAGGGAAGGGAAGGGAGGGGAGGGGAGGGGGAAGGTGGGTAGATGAGCCGGGAGTGCAGGTGGCCTCCAGAAGCTGAGAAAGGCCAGGGACTGGATTCTCACCTAGATGCTCCGGGAGCACAGCACTGCTGATGCCTTGATATCCTGCAGAGACCATTTCAGGTAGTGATCAGAGGTTAGCAAACAAAATTAGAGCTCTGCCAAATATGTACATGCCTGAGGCTGGTTTGTCTAACAGAATGTTCTGTTAATTTTCCTCTCCTTACATTCTCTCCCAGTATTTGCCCTTGTTAAAGAAGATAAAATTTCAGGACCCTCTAAATTTACTACAAGGGGGAAGTTAAGCCCTGGAGACTGAGTCACAGAGCATGTTTGCAATTCTGCAATACTGAGTTTTGTGAAATTGAGTGTGTAAAAATCTGTGTTTTGTGGTTTTAAAAGATAATCCTTCCTTAAACTAGTTCCTGAAATATGGTCAGGAAAACAAGACTTGGATTTTCAGTATGACCAGAATATTAAATATGCCAAGTGGTTTCTCAAGAATTTAAATGACTCTGAAAGGAAGAGAGAACAATCACCCTTCTCACTGATTAGTGAGGTGGTATTGTCGCCACACGAGAGCAGTTTACAAAGTTAGAGAATTCTGTTGGCTGAAACTGCAAAATGTTGAAGCTTTTAAAGAGCAAAAGCCACGATTAAGAAGTCAATGATTGGCAAATATGTCTTTGTTGTCATTTTGCAAAGACAGTTCTAGGGTTCAGAATTAACATCTATCCAAACGTCAAATCTCGATCTACCTTGCGTTTCTCCACATCCTGCAGCTGCAGGTCTGCTCCGGTGCTGCCTTGGAGACCTCCAGGTCCACTTGGACCCCACAGACAGGGGCTGTAAGCGTCACCTGCAGAGTTGGGCAGAGGAAGTTCAGAGCTTCCCCGCCGGGACATGAGCACCCCACTAACACTCTTAAAAAGAAAAACCTTCTGGGTTAATACCTTTTTTTTAAATTAACCTCCATCCAGGTAAAAAATGATTGATAAGTAAATGTTTGTTAATTAAAATTGAGGCTTTCTGTTGGCTTAGAAATGTTAAGCTTTGTGGCACTTACTGATGTGGAAAGTAAGACCCAGCGAGGGTAACTTACCTAACCGAGGTCCCAAAGCTGCAACTAAAACCAAGTCCCTGAGCTGACAATGGCCTCTTGGGTGTCGTACCCATTCGTGAATATACCTGGGGTTTTAAGGCAAAAGCAGGCTGTGGGGACACCGAGAACATCAACCTGGGGTTTGCAGCTTCCCCCCTCTCCCTGCCTCTTCAGAGACGATGCCCTCTGGGTGGCAGTGATCGAGTTCTGCCAGTGTGGGGAAGCTCTGCGGGGTGAAGGGAAGCCTGGAGAGGAATCTGCCGGGCTCCGCGTCGCCAGCATCACCTCCTGAAACTGCAGTAAAAGGACTGGGAGGCTACGAGAAGCAAGCTGAGCCACCCGGACAGAGCATCCTGAGGTGCCGGACGCCTTTTCTTTTTTTTTTTTTTTTTTTTTTTTTTTTTTTTTTTTTGAGACAGAGTCTTGCTCTGTAGCCCGGGCTGGAGTGCAGTGGCCGGATCTCAGCTCACTGCAAGCTCCGCCTCCCGGGTTTACGCCATTCTCCTGCCTCAGCCTCCCGAGTAGCTGGGACTACAGGCGCCCGCCACCTCGCCGGCTAGTTTTTTGTATTTTTAGTAGAGACGGGGTTTCACCGTGTCAGCCAGGATGGTCTCGATCTCCTGACCTCGTGATCCGCCCGTCTCGGCCTCCCAAAGTGCTGGGATTACAGGCTTGAGCCACCGCGCCCGGCCGCCGGACACCTTTTCTTCCTAGCATCCTGTCCCACCACCTGCAGGACACAGCAGCACTAGTCATCCTGCACAGGCTCCCTCTGCAGCTTCTCAAAGACTGCTGTCCGCAGACATGGGCCCAGCCCTGCGGACATGAGGGTAACAGCCAATTCAGAAACGTTGTGATCTCTAGCTGGTTATCTGATTATCTTTCTCACTATTAAATTAACTGAATAATGCCCTCATTTTTTGTTAGGTGGATATGAACTTTGTCATGAGCCATGAAAGTGTTCACTGATCTCAATTTTGATGTCAAATTTGGGAAAGCACTTTCTAGTACAAGTTGTTCTTCTGATTGACTCATTCACACGTGCTGTGGTCTCCTGTGCCAGTGTTCTGCCAGGAGCGGGTGATGGAGTGCAGATTGTGGAGGGCCCTGCAAACACAGGCTTGATGTCTGTGGAGGCCACAGTGGCAGTCCTCAAAGGGATGCCAAAACGGAACTGAAGGATGGGTTGGCCCAGTGGATGGGGAGGGAGTGGGGGTGGGAGAAGGCCCAGGGCATTCAGGGAATGCAGAGAACCTCGTCTGGCTGGAACGCAGTGACTTAGGGCCCGTAAGATGAATGAGGAAAAGCTCCCCACAGTGATATGTGAAAAAAAAACTGCCTCTGGATAATCTACAATGCTTACAGGTGTTATTCAGTGCCAAAAATATTTTATTAACACACAGTTTGCTTATGCCAAGACGAATTATCATTATCGCCTGAAACATAGTGCTGAGGATAATTTTTTAAAATGACAGCAGTAGTTCACTGAAAAAA
This sequence comes from Macaca nemestrina, assembly GCF_043159975.1. Lineage (NCBI taxonomy): Eukaryota > Metazoa > Chordata > Mammalia > Primates > Cercopithecidae > Macaca > Macaca nemestrina. The sequence continues at coordinate 148,941 of NC_092140.1, forward strand.
GCATGAAATATCTAATCTGGAGATAGACACACACCACACACACACACCACACACTGGTGCACACCCCCCCACACTACACACCGCACACTAGTCCACATACACCACACACAACATACCACACACCACATACTAGTACAAACCCAACAGACATACTCCACACAACATAACACACACATACCCCACAGACACATCACACACCACACACTAGTGCACACAACACAGACCACACACACACACTACAGCCCCCCCGCCCAACGCCACACAGGTAACTATGCTTACGAACTGCTGATTCCAGTGAATGTGGCACTCGGTGATTGGTGACATTCTTCTTGATCAGTCCTCCTTATTCTGGGTTACTTTGTATGTATTGAGAATTGGACATTATTTTGCCACAACTTATGATTTGATGAAAACATGGGGAAAAACATGAGAAAGAGTGATGGGGTGTTGGAATTGTGGGCTCCTTAAATTTTCCCCTCAGCCTCGTAGAAAATGAGAAAATCTCCAAGTGTCTGGTTAATTTGCCCGGGTACTTCAGTCAGCGGCATCTTTTTTATTTGTTTTTGAGACAAGATCTCCCTCAGTCACCCAGGCTGGAGTGTGTTGGTGGGATCTCTGCTCACTGCAGCCTAAACCTCCCAGGCTCAAGCAATCCTCTCATCTCAGCCTCCTGAGTAGCTGGGACCATAGGCACCACCACACCCGGCTAGTATTTGTATGTTTTGTAGAGATAGGGTCTCACTGTGTTGCTTAGGCTGGTCTTGAATTTCCAGACTCAAGCAATCCGCCCCGTCCCCCACCACCCCCCGCCCGTATCAGCCTCCTGAGGTGCTGACAGGTGTGAGCCACTGCAGGCCGCATCTACTTCACAGGACGTCCATTCTGGAGATTGCCGCTAGTGGGCACCATTTCTCCATGCGTCCATGGGCTTTTCTCTAAGGTCCTTGTTAGGCGATGGCTGCTGGCCTGGGGCATTTCATTTTTTGAAAGTCTCTCGCCAGACACCCACTTACGCAGGCGAGGGACTCTGAAAGTTGTCTTGGGGCCCAGATCACAGAATCTGAGAGGCAGTGGGGTTTTACAGATGGATTCCCTAAGGGTTCAGTTTAAGGTGTTCTTTCCATTTCGCCACTGTTCTGAGGGTCAGTACAATTTGTGGTTCCCCTTCCCCAACCTGTGGGTTACATAAAAACTAAATCTGATCTTTAAAGAACTATTTATTGTCTACAGAGTTTTAGGACATTATAGTTACTGTTGAGGAGAGAAGACAATTAAACAAATACCTGTACAAGAAAAGTCCTAGTTGGTAAATACTGAGAGCTTTACAGCTGCGTGAACAGAATGACATTTCAGGAGTGGCTCCAGCCCAGTGTGGCACATCTCTGGACCTGAAAACAAGCTCAGTGTAACATGGGACAGACGTCACCCTCCGCTGCCTGTGTCAGTCTTGCTGGTTTTAATAAAGTTTCAATGTGTGTTTCCTGACCAGACCCATGTGCTGAACCCAGCTGTAGTTCAGTGGAGTTTGCCTTCTCTGCTAAGCAAGTCTGACCTCCAGGCTTGGCAACCATTTCTGGAACAGAGACGTTTCACAGTGTTAGCACCCGAAGGGCCTGGACTCCATCAGCTGCCCAGGTCGCATTTCTAGAACATTCCCTCACATCTGGAGCTCTATCCACATAGCAACCAGAGGGGCTGACATGCACCCTAAGGCCAAAGACATCGCCCTTTTATAGTGGCCTCCTTCTTCTCTGAGACAGAGGAGGTCTGGGAGTCCTGAGAGTGGCCTTGTGTGACCCTTCTGGTGGCGCTGACTGATTTGGCAGCAGGGAATAGTGTGGCAATCAAACCCGGCAGAGCCACGGCCAAAGGGCCGCGATGTCCAGCAGGCCCATGTCCTACTGACCTGGAGAAAACACACAGCAGCCACTGCTGTATCGACTTTGGCTTCACCATTGCAGGGTGGGGATGGGAGTGAGGCAGAGGCGGCGCTCAGGGCTCAGAATGAAGGAGGCTCCTCAGGTGAGCCCTGCACACCCGAGGGCAACACCCTCCTGTTCTGCAGGAGGCACTCCCTTCCCTCACCCCAGTACCAGCCTGGGCCACGCCTGCAAGTCTTCTTCCTCCTCCTCTTTCTCCTTGTCCATCCTCCCCTGTCCCCTCCCCTCCTCATTTATCCTCCCTACTCCTCATCTCCCTCCCCTCCCTTTCCCCCTCCCCCTTCACTTCTCCTCCCCTCCCCAGCCCTTCCCCCTCCCCCTCCCCACCCATTCCCCACTCTTCCCCCTCCCTCGTCTGTCCTCCTCCTCCTCCTTCTGTCTCTTCCCCTCCTCTTCCACTATGGGACTACTTTTCTTCCTTCTTTCCCCTTCTCCCTTCTTCTCTCCCTCCTTTATTTTCTTCCTTTCTATATTTAACACATATTTCCTGTGTGCCCACCTCACACAGGATAGGCTTCTGTTCTCACTGCTCCATCCATTATATTTATGATGGTTTTAAAGTATTTCAAAGTTCTATAGGTTTCAATTAATTTGATACCCAGTGTAACATGGGACAGACACATCTCTGGGTCTGAAAATGCAGCTGGTACTTGACCTTTTCAGGTCATCAGAGCTCGTGGGTGGCTGGTTTTTACACTAAGGCTGCTGACAGGATGCTCGTTTGCCCACTAACTCTCTGAGCCAAGTCCAGGAGGGAACAGAGCTGACATCATGGCTCTTCTGTGTAATGGGAAGATTTTATCTACTTCTTGACTATTTGTCAGTCTTTATGAACTGTTTGCTCTCTGGAAAGAGACAGATTGAAAAGAGAATAATGTTCTCAGGACCAAACAGCAGCCTTTCTAGTTTTGTGGTAGATCCTTTAAAGTTCATTGCATTAGGGCCTATCAGGGAGGGCTGGCAGGGCTGGCAGAGTACAACCCTTGTGGGGTGGAACAAGGTGGGGACACACAGACAGACACATTCAGAAAACGCTGCCAGAGTCAACCCTAAACTGCCACCTCAAAAAAGAGGTGCAAATTCGAGGCTTGCAAACCAAGGACACAATCGCTACGGAGAGGCCATTTTTCCACCAAGTTTAGCGCAGACGTGGACTGTTCGTGGACGTCCTGTGCCCGGTTGGGCCACCTGGAGAGGTCATGGCCGCAGTGGGCAGAGGCTGAGCACCCCCAGCCCGATGCAGGCATCTCAGGCTCCAGCACCACCTGCCGCACAGGTGAGACTTCAAGAAGTCCACTCGGGGGATCAGCAGGAGACCCAGAATCCACATCCAGGCCTGTCTGACCCTACAGTCTGTGATTTTAAACACTGTCGATGGAAGGTCCACCCTACGGAGCGCTGAGGAACCTGGGATTGCCAGATTCCGTGTGGAGGAGCTGGAGGCAAGGCCGGCTATTCATGTCAAGTGTATTTTAAAGCGGCTTGTGCATAAAGGAATGAAATAAGGAACAAAATTAGCTGCTGCTTTTTTTTTTTTTTGGTAGAGATGGGGTCTTATCATGTGGCCCAGGCTGGTCTTGAATTCCGGGGCTCATGTGACCCTCCCACCTTGGCCTCCCAAACTGCTGGGAATGTAGGTGTGTGACACCGTGCCCAGCTTGAAATTACCTTCTTATTCTCAAACAAAACAAAACAAAAATCTAAATCTATAATATGGGTTAAAAATAGCAAAGAGTACTTTGGGAGGCCGAGGCGGGCGGATCACCTGAAGTCAGGTGTTCGAGAATAGCCTGGTCAACATGGCGAAACCCCGTCTCTACTAAAAATACAAAAATTAGCTGGGAGTGGTGGTGCATGTGCCTGTAATCCCATCCATCTAAAAATAAATGCATAAATAAAATTAAAATAATAAATAAATAAATAAATAAATAAATAGCAAGGAGAGGTTAGGGACCATGACATTTCTGAAGGGTCAGCTATCAGTTCCATGAGGCCGAGACGACATATGCAGAGTTTTGCTGAATGAAGGTGTGTGAGTCTTTTAACTCATTTTTAAAAGGCATTGCCCATGGGCTAGATGTTCATAGCTGTGGAACGGTTTAGGCAAGATCCTACCTGGGGCTGATAGAGAACATAAGCAGATCCCAAGGGTTCTCAGACATACCCTTAATGTCTCCAACCGAGACTCTCTGGGTTTTTGGTTTTTTTTTTTTTGAGTTGGAGTCTCGCTCTGTTGCCCAGGTTGGAGTGCAGTGGTGCATTCTCAGCTTATTGCAAACTCCATCTCCCAGGTTCAAGCGATTCTCCTGCCTCAGCCTCCTGAGTAGCTGGGATTACAGGCGCATGCCACCACGCCCGGCTTTTTTGTATTTTTAGTAGAGATGGGGTTTCACCATGTTGGTCAGGCTGGTCTCAAACACCTGACCTCGTGATTCGCCCACCCTGGCCTCTCAAAGTGCTGGGATTACAGGCGTGACCCATGGTGCCTGGCCCTCTGGGTCCTTTTATATCTTAGGTTATGTGCTCTGGAGTCAAGCTGTAGTTTCACCATGTTGAAAAAGTTTAATGATTTATTTAGATATTTGTTAAAGGAACAATCACAGAGCTTTTAAGCTAAGTACACAAATCCACCTAGGAATTATAGACAAATCCACCACAGCTCAAAATATGGTAACAGAATAACTCTTCATAGCTAAAGAAAAAAATCTAATTCAAAACCCTTAGCTCCTAATATTACTCTGCATAATTTGTTTTCAGTTATCAGTCCAAGAAGCACAGAAAATAGCTTTGCTGCATCATCTGGTCAGGCACATTGTTGAAACACCATTTTAGGAGCTGCCTCATGGGCACTTCACAGCTGCTCTGGCTGTGATAACAGTGAAGAGAGGAAGAGAGCGGGGCTGCCCTGGCCCTGGCCTCGGGCAAGGCTGATACTCCACACTGCCCTGAGACCAGTGGCTGTGTTAGCCTGGGGAAGCTCACGGTGGCCTTGTGGGTCTTCCTTGTCACCCCCTCATCACACTTGTCTTCTTTCTGGATTTGTGTTCTGAATCCTCACCCTTCCTCACTTCCCTTTTAGGGTCCAGGCTTGGCTGTGCGCTTGCTAAATTCCAGTTTCAGTTCCTGCTGGATCAAAAATACATATTTGAAACTAACACTTTATTAGGCAAGAACAAGAAACTATCAACTTACTTGGGAAATTATTTCAACTCATTGACAATTCTTTACTTAGAATTAAACATACAATCTTTTAAATAACAGCTTTATTTAGATACAATTCTACACCCCTTTATAGTGTATATTTTAGGGTGTTTTGGTATATTCAGAGTTGTGCAACTATTGTCACAGTATAATTTCAGAACATTTTCATCACATCCCCCTCCAAAAATCAAACTCCTTAGCGATCACTCCCCAATTTCCCTTCCCCCAGCCCCTGACAACCACTGATTGCTTTTTGTCTCTTTGAATGTGCCTATTCTGGTCGTTTCATATAAAAAGAATCAGACAACATGTGGCATTTAGTATCCAGCTTTTTCACTGAACGTAATAATGTCTTTAAGGTTTATCTATTCTGTAACTAGTATCATTCCTTTTGATGGTAGAATAATATTCCGTTGTATGGCTATACCACGTTTTATCTGTTCATCAGTTGATAGACATTTGGGTTATTTACACCTCTTGGCCATTGTGAATTATGCTGCTGTGAACATCAGTGTATGGATTTTTGCATGAACGTATGTTTTCAAGTCTCTCGAATATAGACCTAGGAGTGGAGTTGCTAGGTGATTTGGCAACTGTTTAACTTTCTCATGAACTACCAAACTGTTTTCCAAAGTGGCTGCACCACTCTTTATCCCTACCAGCAGTCTATGAGGGTTCCAATTTCCACACATCCCTATTATAATCTGCCTTTTGATTGCAGACAAGTTAGTGGCTGTGAAGTGACATCTCACTGTAGGCTTCGTTTGCATTTACTAGTAACATTGAACATCTTCTCATATGCTTATTGGTCATTTGTATATCCTGTTGGGAGAAATCTCTATTCAAATGATCAGATAACCTTTTGTCAATTTTGTTGTTAAACATCTTTCTGAAATGCAGCAAGGTACTTTTACCCAGAATCAGTAAACTGAGCCATGTTGGCTTGTTGCTGGATGGTAAAGGGCCTTCAGGAGGAAAAAGGAAAGAAACTCAAATTTATCTTTTGCCAAGTAAGTGTGAGTCACTTTTTTTTTTTTTTTTTTGAGACGGAGCCTCGCTGTCACCCAGGCTGGAGTGCAGTGGTGTGATCTCAGCTCACTGCAACCTCTGCCTCCCGGGTTCAAGTGATCCTCCTGCCTCAGCCTCCTGAGTAGCTGGGACTACAGGCACATGCCACTACGCCCAACTAAGTTTGTATTTTTGGTAGAGACAGGGTTTCACCATGTTGGCCAGGATGGTCTTGATCTCTTGAAATCACGATCTGCCTGTCTCGGCCTCCTGAAGTGCTGGGATTACAAGCATGAGCCACCATGCCCAGCCAAGTGTGAGTCACTTTCACAGTCATTTTTGCAAATGCTATTCACTTAACCCTGACGCGAGGTCTAGGAGGTGGTTCCTGTCACATCTTTACAAGTGAGAATGGGGCTTCCCGAGGCTGAGCTTTTGTCTAAGATGATGGTTGGAAGCCAAGGAGCTCAAAGCCAACTCACATCCACTGTGTGTCCTGTGCCAAGCTGCACTGAGCCAGCTGATTATTTAAACAGCTAATTTTGCTCCTCCAGATCATTTGTGTTTAATTTTTGCTTCTTTCTCATGTGCAGGAGTTATTGGGGTTGGGGCACTAAATTAGAGCAATGCACACTTCCAGTTAGCTGGGGGCTCCAGGAAGTGCCAGGATGGCCAGTGGGTTTTGTTGGATAATCTTATAGAAATTCTTTACTAGAAACAGGTACAAAATTAGTATCTTCTCATTTTGGAGTTAGGGATAAATGAGGGATGACTTGAAGGGGTAAGGAGGATGGAAAATTGAAATCCTTCCTTTAAAACGCTTGAGAAATTTTGCAAGTTAATATTTAAACCAGATTGAGATATCCAGGAGACTGGCAGTGCAGCCTCCATCAGGTGAAGCTCTGGGGCAGAGGAGAGGGGCCCGGGCTCTGGAGAGCTGGGCAGGGTTTCTCTGCCAGTGTCATGAATTTCTGGGACCATAAAGGTAAAGTGGTGTGTCCCATCCATGCGAGCCCAGCAAAGATCCCAGAGCAAAGATCCCGGATCCCAAAGGTCTGGCAGCTGGACAGACCACAGGGAGGTGGTCCAACAGCAGGTCAAGGCGGCCCCTGGGCCCAGGAGGGTCTTCTGAAGGCTGTGTTTCAGGTTTCTGGTCTTATAAAACTTAGCATTTTTCTTTCCTAAAACTGCAGTTTTCAAATAACTTAACTTTGTTTTTCTTTCTAAAAGGAGAAGACCTGTCCTAAAATGTGCTGTGCTCCCTCCATCTCAGCTTGATACATGGCTAGTCTGTTTCCAAGGTGGGGAAGCACCACTGAGAGACGCATTCACATTCCAGTAGTTCAAAACTGCAGACCCCATGGCAGGGAAGGGGATTGAAGACTGAGGTACCCTATGGCCCTGGGTCCATCGCCTCCTTCCTCCCTCACACACAGGAGCCAAAGTCTCTAGGAGCTTAAAGTTGCTGCTGAGAAAGCCATCTTCTTGGGACACACAGACCACAATTCCAGCTTGAGGTTCAGAGACAATGAGTCGTTTCCCATGTTTCCCGTTTTTGTCCAGGTACAGGGAAGTGAGGGAGGGACGCCTCTGAGCCAGTGTCCTGCAAGAGCCTGCCCCTCCCCAGCTCTGTCTTGGAGCCTACACTTGAACCATGTTGCCAAAGCTGGGGACTTCAAATAAAGTGCAGTGCCTGGTCTGTGGCTGCAGAAAACTCTTTCTAGGGCTTCTGTTTTCCCTTTTTTTGTTTGACTTTATCTTAACATTGCTCTTGTGGTGGGCTTTATCTGTTTCCTGTTACATAAAGCAGGAAGAATAAGAGTCAAAGAAAGCAAATTAAGTATAAATTTGAAACATTGGTTGCAAGCACTGTCTTGACGTTTGCTGAGGAATAACTCAATAGTATTAATATAAGAGGAGAAGTAAGGAAATGAAAACAAAAGAGCCAGAAATGAGAACAAACACAATATACTTATGTCAATATATAAGAATGGATAAAACTGAGTGGGGAAAGCCTCTGGGACTAGGTTAAAATGCAAAATTATGCTATTCTGTTTATGAGACAATGTAAAATAAAATGACTGAAAGATATTAAAAAGTAAAATGATGCCTGAAAACAAGCCGGGAGGAGGGCAGTGGTGACAATGTGGATGAAAACACTGAGATCCCTGGAGGAGTGTCACAGACACAGATGGGCTGGGAGAAGCACACCTGTGGTGACTTCACAAGGGCAAAGCCAGCAGAAGAGGTGGGAGGCCCTGGGAGGCTCTCATGCACGAATTCAGTCCACTAGTGAGATTCTGACTTGTGTACTTAGACCCAACATATAGGAGGGGTTGACTCTCATAACTGGAAACAAGATATGTGCGGGATTGTTAAATCTCATCCCCAAAACTTTCTGCAGGTTTGACTTTGACATAAGCCTCTGCCAAGCACCTGGGCAATTTAACTTTCCTGCCTGAGCCCAGACCACAGATGGAATTGTGACATGTCACCACAATGATCTGTCATTGTGAGGGAGAAAGTGTCTCACCTGTAATTAAAGAGGGGCAGCATCAAACCAGACACTGCTTTTGGCAGTGAAATGAGCAAAGAGTACCCCCACGGGTAACCCTTCATGTTGGCGAGGACGTGGGAAAGCACTGCTACAAACCTCTGGAGAACAATTTCTGTGAAGTGTCAAGAATAGAGTTTTTGACATTGTAAACTGATTTTTAGTAACTTGCAATAAATTGAAAAAAAACTGATCTCTAACTTGCATGATACACAATTCCATAGTTTTTAAATTCCATATTTACTAAAAACTGAAAGGTAATCAAGAAAATTTACAGTATTGTAAGACAATACAGGAGAATACTTGCATAATCTTAGTGAGAGGTAGTTATTAAATTCCATATTTACCAAAAACTGAAAGGTAAACAAGAAAACTTACAGTATTATAAGACAATACAGGAGAATACTTGCATAACCTTAGTGAGAGGTGATAATGTGGTAGCAGCCCTCACTCTTGGCGCCTCCTCAGCCTCGGCGTCCACTGTGGCAGCGCTTGAGGAGCCCTTCAGCCTGCCACTGCACTGTGGGAGCCCCCCTCTGGGCTGGCCGAGGCTGGAGCCGGCTCCCTCTGCCTGGGGGGAGATGTGGAAGGAGAGACAGGGGCGGGAACCGTAGCTGGGCGCTGGGCTCACAGGCCAGCCCGAGTTCTGGCAGGCATGGGCGTGGGCTCAGTGGGCTCAGTACTCGGAGCTGCCTGCCGGCGCTGCTGGCCCCAGGCAGTGAGGGGCTTAGCAGCTGGGCCATCAGCTGCAGAGGGTGGGTGGGCCAGATCCCCCAGCAGTGCCTGCCCTGCGCTTGACTTCTCACCGGGCCTCAGCTGCCTCCCCACTGGGCAGGGCTTGGGACCTGCAGTCTGCCATGCCCAAACCCTCCCCCAACCCCAGCGGTGGGCTCCTGGCCGCCCCCTGCTCCGCGGTGCCCTGTCCCATCAACCACCCAGGGGCTGAGGAGTGTGGGTGTATGGCATGGGACTAGCAGACAGTTCCACCCACGGCCCTGGGGCAGGATCCACTAGGTGAAGCCAGCGGGGCTCCTGAGTCTAGTGGGAACTTGGAGAATTTTTACCTCTAGCTAAGGGATTGTAAATACACCAATCAGCACCCTGTGTCTACCTCAAGGTTTGTGAATACACCAATCTATACTCTGTATCTAGCTAACCTAGTGGCGACTTGGAGAACGTTTATGTCTAGCTAGAGGATTATAAATGCACCAATCAGCACCCTGTCAAAATGGTCCAATCAGCTCTCTGTAAAATGGTCCAATCAGCTCTCTGTAAAATGGACCAGTCAGCGCTCTGTAAAATAGACCAATCAGCTCTCTGTAAAATGGACCAATCATCAGGATGTGGGTGGGGGCCAGATAAGGGAATAAAAGCAGGGTGCCGCACACCAGCAGCAATTTGCTTCTGTCACTTTGTGGAGTGTGATAAGTTAATTATTTTACTGTTTACAATAAATTTTGCTGCTGTTCGCTTATTGGGTCCACGCTGCTTTTAAGAGCTGTGACTCTCACCGAGAAAGTCGGCAGCCTGACTTCTGAGGCCTTGCAAGATCATGAACCCACCAGAAGAAAGAAGCTCCGGGCACATCAATGTCTGAAGGAACAAATTCCGGACACACCATCTTTAGGAACTGTAACACTCACCGCGGGGGTCCGCGGCTTCAGTCTTGAAGTCAGCCAGACCAAGAACCCACCAGTTCTGGACACATTAGCTTGAGAGAGCCCTTTCTGTGTATAGCACAAAGACCAGATGCCATGAGGGAAATTATTGATGGATTTGAGTACCTTAAAATAAGTTTATGTGAATTGATAAGCAATAATGTGGAAGAAATACTTATGACATTGATAATAGAAAAAAGGTAAATACAGATAATATAGTTACTGTAGATTAATAACTAAAAGGAACATACGCTAAGAATTTGGTCAAAAGCTATGAAACAGACAATTCATACAGGAAGAAATCAGATGGTCCAAAATTAAAAAATATATTTACTATCCAGGGTTGGCAAAATTACGAGGAGACAGATACTCTGGGACCACTTTAAGCAGAGGTGAAAATCGCTAGACTGTGGGGGGCAATTTGGTGGTATCCATTGAAAACCTAAATGTGCTTACCTTTTCTTTTCACAATTTTACTTCTAGGAACATAAGTTACAGCATAATTTTGTGTAAAGATACATGTGGGTTAAGATCATAGTTTCAACTTGGAATAGCGAAAAACGGAAAACAACCTAAATTTCAATAATTGGGGGACTGCTTAAGGCAAATCTGTACAAAATATTTTGTAACTGCTCAAAGGAATGAAGAAGCCTTTCATGTATGGAATGAAACTTTGTATGATACATTATTGAGTGAAATGAGCAATTTACAGAAAACTACATAGGCTAGGACCACATTTTTATTCAAACAAATATGGTGGGGCGCAGTGACTCACGCCTATAGTCCCAGCTGTTGAGGAGGCTGAGGCAGGAGAATCACTTGAACTCAGGTGGCAGAGGTTGCAGTGAGCTGAGATCGAGCCACTGCACTCCAGCCTGGGTGACAGAGCGAGACTCCATCTCAAAGAAAAAAAATCAAAATCTCGAATATGTGTACTTGACAAATAAAAAAAGTTCAGTGAGTTGCTGACAGTGATTACTTCCAGGGGCTGCCATCCAAGAGAAGACTTCCATGTTCCTTACATCCTCTATACTGTTTGACATCTTACGGTTTACAAAAAGCAAGTATTAGCTTTGTAGTTAAAAGATTTGAGCAAATTTGATTGGACAGGATATGTTCAAATTTTCAATGTAAATTGCAAAGCAAACTAGATTTTCTGAACGCCTTCGGAGTTAGTAGTTGTTTAACGGTCATGTGTCTTTGCACAGGTACTTGTTCTCTTCACTCTTCGGGATTCTGTAAGAGGTGTCTAGCAAGCAGCAGAGCTTACAATGTTCTACTAGGCATGGAAGGAAGCACTGCAAAGCTGACAGTGCAAACACCAGTGGAAACTGCAGGGGCCAAGGCAATGAGGTGCTACTTCAACTAGTTGCGCAGGGATAGAGCCTGTGGTCCTAGAACTTGTCCAGGGGTCGGGTCTGTGGTTCTGAAGCTTGTTCAGGGTTAGGGTTAGGAGCTTGTCCAGGGGTGGAGTCTGTAGTCCTGGAGCTTCCACAGGGGTGGGGTTCATTGTCCTGGAGCTTGTGCAGGGGTGGGGTTCGTTGTCCTGGAGCTTCCATGGGGTGGGGTTCCTGGTCCTGGAGCTTCCACAGGGGTGGGGTTCGTTGTCCTGGAGCTTCCACAAGGGTGGGGCTCGTTGTCCTGGAGCTTCCACAGGGGTGGGGTCTGTGGTCCTGGAGCTTCCACAGGGGTGGGGTTCATTGTCCTGGAGCTTCCACAGGGGTGGGGCTCATTGTCCTGGAGCTTCCACAGGGGTGGGGTCTGTGGTCCTGGAGCTTCCACAGGGGTGGGGCTCATTGTCCTGGAGCTTCCACAGGGGTGGGGCTCATTGTCCTGGAGCTTCCACAGGGGTGGGGTCTGTGGTCCTGGAGCTTCCACAGGGGTGGGGCTCATTGTCCTGGAGCTTCCACAGGGGTGGGGCTCATTGTCCTGGAGCTTCCACAGGGGTGGGGCTCATTGTCCTGGAGCTTCCACAGGGGTGGGGCTCATTGTCCTGGAGCTTCCACAGGGGTGGGGCTCATTGTCCTGGAGCTTCCACAGGGGTGGGGCTCATTGTCCTGGAGCTTCCACAGGGGTGGGGCTCATTGTCCTGGAGCTTCCACAGGGGTGGGGCTCATTGTCCTGGAGCTTCCACAGGGGTGGGGCTCATTGTCCTGGAGCTTCCACAGGGGTGGGGCTCGTTGTCCTGGAGCTTCCACAGGGGTGGGGCTCGTTGTCCTGGAGCTTCCACAGGGGTGGGGCTCGTTGTCCTGGAGCTTCCACAGGGGTGGGGTTCGTTGTCCTGGAGCTTCCATGGGGTGGGGTTCCTGGTCCTGAAACTTCCATAGGGTTGGGGTCTGTGGTCCTGGAGCTTCCACAGGCTTGGGGGTCTGTGGTCGTGGAGCTTCCATAGGGGTGAAATCCATGGTCCTGGAGCTTGTGCAGGGGTGGAGTCTGTGGTTTTGGAGCTTGTGCAGGGGTGGGGTCCATGGCCCTGGAGCATTTATTTAATCATTGGTGTCTATGCATTTTTCCTTATGGTGGACTGGATTTTAAGGAAAGCAATCTTCCACATTATAATGTTCCACAATATAATGGTTATATATGCAGGTAAAGAGAGTGATAGAAGATTTTTAAAACTAATTAATTTGATTTATTGGGGGTATTTATAAGCAGTATAATTAATGACAACATTTAAATCTCATGGTTCTTCCTGTACAATTATAATTTTGCCAATGAGAATAAAATGAAGAGAGTTTAGAGTTTAAATTGTGGGGCAAACTCAGATTTTTAATTCCATTATGGACTCTGTGGGACAGCTGATTGAGGATCATCACAAGATTTCTCTCTTCTCCTTTTCTTTTTAATTTTTGTTTTATTTATTTACTTTGAGACGGACTCTCGATCTGTTGCCCAGGCTGGAGTGCAGTGGCAAGATCTTGGCTCACTGCAACCTCTGTGTCCTGGGTTCAAGTGATTGTCCTGCCTCAGCCTCCTGAGTAGCTGGGATTACAGTTTTGTGCCACCACGCTTGGCATTTTTAAAAATTTTTTAGTAGAGACGGGCTTTCACTTTGTTAGCCAGGATGGCCTCTTATCTCCTGACCTTGTTACCCACCAGCCTTGGCCTCCCAAAGTGCTGGGATTATAGGCATGAGCCACCACGCCTGGCCTCTTTTTTTTTTTTTTTTTAAGTAGAGACAGTGGCTCACTATGTTTCCTAGGCTGGTCTCGAACCCCTCAGCTCAAGTGATCCTCCCACCTCGGCCTCCCAAAGTGCTGGGGGTTATAGGCGTGAGCTACTGCGCCTGGCCAAGCTGGTGTTAATGATGTTTTATGCATGCTATTTGGCTAGGTTATTTCCACCAAATCTTTCTCTCACAATCTACAATCAATCAGCTGAGCTTATTTTAATTCCCTCCATTTTGTGAGCAGATGCATGGTGGGTGAGGTCATCAGCTGGGTGACTGTTCTGCACCTAATGTTACTAGGATGTGACCATTTGACATATTCTTGCTGACAATTGAACAAAATGCTCTAATACGGCAAAGAATCAGTGAATACATAATTTTGATGAATCTGATGAAGTAAGATGGGAAATTTCAAATAGCTATGGATTTTAGATGAAAAAGAAGGTCCGGGTACCTTTCTGCTGGGCGCATTTGCTGTCTCCGGGGAGATTCCACACCAGCACCCAGGACTCCTCAGCCCTGCCCCAGTCTTCACACCACCTTTGAGCACCACGCCATGGTTCTGAGTGTGTGAATCCTTCCAGAACGGCCGTATTTTCTTCCGCAGTCTGTGAAGTTCCTGTTCTCTCTTCCCCCTGTGCAGACTCCGGGAAAGAGTACACACATTTTGAAATTTGGATTTTATTAAAGCGTGTGTGTTCGCAATTCCCTCGACAGGGCAGCCAACAGGCTCCGGAGCAGGAAGGGGTCCCGGGGTAGAGGTCTGCTCCTGCTTCCCACTGAACCAACATTTAAGAAACTGGTTCGGCCGGGCGCGGTGGCTCAAGCCTGTAATCCCAGCACTTTGGGAGGCCGAGGCGGGCGGATCACAAGGTCAGGAGATCGAGACCACAGTGAAACCCCGTCTCTACTAAAAATACAAAAAATTAGCCGGGCGCGGTGGCGGGCGCCTGTAGTCCCAGCTACTCAGGAGGCTGAGGCAGGAGAATGGCGGGAACCCGGGAGGCGGAGCTTGCAGTGAGCCGAGATCGCGCCACTGCACTCCAGCCTGGGCAACAGCGTGAGACTCCGTCTCAAAAAAAAAAAAAAAAAAAGAAACTGGTTCTCCAGGTGCTGGAGTGGGAGCTGCTGGCTCAGAGAGGAGCAAAGGGCACGCTCAGCCCCTGCGCGCTCACTTTGTACTGCGGGAGGGGCGTTTCCTATGTTATACATGGGGAAACCAAGGAGCAGAGAACCTGACGGTTGGTCCAAGGTCACACAGCTGGAAGGCGTGAAGCCCAGGTCTAAAGCTGGGAGAGACTGCAGAGTGAGCTGAGGTCCCGCCAAGAGCCTGGCTCAGATCTTACCAGCTCTATGGAATGGTGAAACTGCCCAGTGACCCAAGGAGATGCATTGATCACAGATATTTTATTTTCCGGATACAGCTTCTCCTTGCTTTCTGGCCAATGTCCTCTCTTAGAGGAAGAGTATGGGACATATTTTGGACCTGAGTTGTAGAGCCAAAATGGGATTAAAAGCCACCACAAAGCCTCTCTAAGGAAAGAAATGGTGGTGGTGACAAAGTCTAGTTGGCTGCATGAGAACATTGACAAGCACAGAACAATGATCTAATCAGTTTTCCCTGAAAGGCAGAGGTCCCCAACCCCCGGGCCATGGACTCATACCAGTCTGTGGCCTATTAGGAACCAGGTCACACATAGGAGGTGAGTGGCAGGCGAGGGAGCGAAGCTTTATCTGTATTCACAGCCACTCCCCACTGCCGGCATTACTGCTTGAGGTCTGCCTCCTGTCAGATCAGCAGCGGCATTAGATTGTCACAGGAGTGTGAACCCTATTGTGAACTGCACATTCGAGAGCAGTGTTACATAGTCCTTTGTTGAAAATAGATTATAGACACATGGACTTATTTCTGGACTCCCATTGATTTATATGTCTATCTTTATGCCAGTGTAATGCTCTCTTGATTTATTATAGCTTTCTTAGTAAGTTTGAAATAGGTGTGGAGTCCTAATTAGAAAAGAGGAGTCAGGCTGGTGGGAGCAGGGGAAAGCAAAGAGATAAAGCAGGTAAGTGACAAATCTACCTTTCTTCATGGTCCAGAACACACAGCCCTCCCACACAAACAGCTCACAATTTTCCTGTGCTGAGCTATCACCAGACACCTGCAAGATAGCTCACTCTTCAGCATAAATGCCACCCTATAAAATGCCCAGCAAGCCTTGGTCTCCTCTAGTCAGCCTCTCTCCTATGGGCTGCCCACTGCCTCCTCAAAACATATTTTCCTACTTTCTCTCATAAATCTGCCTTTCTTTACCTACAACTGTCTTGGTAAATTCATTACCCCCATGCCACTGGCTGAGTTAGCCATTGCTCCCCAGCAACAATAAGGACATGTGAGTCCTACTACTTTGATCTTCTTTTTCAGGATTGTTTTGACTAAAACAATCCATCGAATTTTAGAACCAGTATGTCAATTTCTACAGAGAAATTGGCTGGAGTTCTAATTGGGATCGTATTGAATTTGTAGATTGGGTTTGAGACAGCCAAATGCCCAGAATCTCTGCCCCATCCCACAAGTGTTTACACCAGATGCTTTTGTGCAGATGAGGGAACCTGCCCAGGGCCTTGTCTGCACATGCCCACATGCGCACTGGGGAAACGAGTGAAGCCACGGGCAGGGGAGGAGCCTGGCCTCTTCAGTTCCAGTTGAATCCCAGGCCACCACACAGCCTGGGGTTCAATTTGTGAGGTGGGAGCCTGTTAGCAGGACTCCATCTCACTTTGCTGAGTTTTTTTCTTTTCTTTTTTTCCCTTGTCGCCCTAGAAAATCCTGCTCTGCTCACCCTTCAATGTGTTCGTGTGCCTAGATTTTCCTGGTCGTGTGACAAGAACCCAGTTTTAGCTGAACTAAGGAGAAAATTCTGCAATGGTTTGTATATTGCTATCTTAATATAGCAAGACTTCTGAATCCATAAACATGGGATATTTTTCCATTTGTTTAGATCTTCAATTTTTGTGGATGACGGTTTGTGGTTTTCGGAGTATAAATTTTGTACTTCCTTTGTTTATTCCTAAGTACCTATTCTTTTGATACTTTTGAGTATGGAATTGTTTTCTTAGTTTCCTCTTCAGATTGCTCGTTGCAATTATATAAAAATACAATTGATTTTTGTGTATTGATCTGGTATTCTGCAACCTTGTTGAACTTGTGGATTAGTTCTACAGCTTTTTAGTGTATTCCTTAAGATTTTCTATATGCAAGATCATATCATCTGTGAATAGAAATAGCTTGCTTCTTCCTTCCCAATTTGGATGTCTTTTATTTTCATGTCCAGTGAGGCTTGCACTTTACTAAATTCTGTTGCAAATGGAACCATCCCTTTGGGAAGAGAATGGGAGCTGTTACGAGGGTCTGCTTCTTCCTCTGGGCAAAATCTCAGAGCCCTGGAGTGCAGAGTGGGGACAATGGCAATCTTCTCTCTGAGTGACACCCCAGGCTCTGTGCTCTACTGTGTGTGTGTGTTGGAGGGACACACGGTGTTCTGGGCTTGACTCTCCCAGCCTGGAACCAATGCCTATGAACCAGACCAAGGAGATCTAGGCTCCTGCAGTCTTAGGAGCACCATTCCCAAGGCTGCAGGCTGAGCATCCATTCCACAAACGGGTTGGGCAGAACAAGAGCATCTCCGGTGCGGGGCCACACTCACCTGGGATTTAGTCTCAGCAACAGGCAACTGCAGACAAGATGAGAAAAGTAAGGCCCTGCCCCTTCCAGGAGGAAGGCCCTTCGACTAGGAGCTGTGGGCAGCAGAGCCCATGTGCTTGGCTGCAGCTTCTGGAGTGCATCTGCATTGCTGAGCTGGAAGCAGTTGGGAGAGAGCAGGTTTTAGCTCAAATACCAGGGACATTTGCTGTTCTTGTCGAATTATAATAGTAATAGTAGCTTTTCTTGAATAAATGTTTATTCTTAGGCTCATACAGCAGAGACTTTAAATGACTGGTTTTAAACCATTTTCAAAAGTTTTGCTGGGGAGTGGGTTGAGAGAGCTCCTCATGCAGTCATTCTGGAGGTCTTTCACGTGGGTCCCACTTGAAATCCATTTGTCATTGAGTTTTCAGTCTTGGGCAGAGGTGTTCATCTCTGATTTTCTTTTTAAATAAACTCTCATTGCAGCCTTCTTTGTAATAGCCGAAAACTGGACATCACCCAAATGCTCATCAGTAGGTGAATGGATAAACACATTGTGACAGATCCGTGCGATGGAGCACTACTCAACATTATGCTAACTGAAAGGCAGACAAAACGCAGGTACTTGATGAACCTACACACATAAAATCCAGAAACTGCAAAGGCACCCCACAGGGAACCTTTGATGGGCAGAGGGTGGTGGGTCGGGGGACCGACAGGCTCAGGGAAACCTGGGGAGTGATGAATGTGTTTACTGTCTTCACTGGGGCGCTGGTGCCATGGGTGTATCATACGACAAACCTATCACATACACTTCGAAATGTGTTTACTATATGCTACTCGCATCTCAATAAAGACATGAAAAATGAAATCAGGAGTGAAAGTCCAATTGTTGACTTTATAGTTCCTCTCATGTTGAGTTTTATTACTGGCTGGCCAGCTAGCTAGATATATTTATTCCATCAACCAACTGGTCTGCAGTGCTCCAGAAGCAGCTGAGACTCCCCTGAAAACGAACTGTTTCTCTCCAGCATTGTGCATTAACTTGGCAAGTGTCCTTTGTTAAAGAATGGAGTCAACTGAGGCATGACGGAGACAATGGAGATGATAGAGATGATGGAGTGACGGAATGATGGAGATGATGGAGTGATGGAATGATGGAGATGATGGAGCGATGGAGTGATGGAGATGATGGAGATGATGGAATGATGGAGATGTTGATGATGGATTATGGAGTGATGGAGTGAGTAGTGATGGAGATGATGGAGTAATGGAGACAATGGAGATGATGGAGACGATGGTGTGATGGGGTGATGAAGATGATGGAGTAATGGAGATGATGGAGATGAGGGTGGGGTGGAGATGATGGAGTGATGGAGATGATGAGCAATGGAGACAACGACATAATGGAGTGGTGGAGATGATGGAGTGATGGAGATGATGGAGTATGGAGTGATGGAGATGATGGAGCAATGGAGACGATGACATAATGGAGTGGTGAAGATGATGGAGATGATGGAGTGATGGAGATAATGGAGTACGGAGTGATGGAGTGATGGAGTGGGTAGTGATGGAGATGATGGAGTGATGGAGACAATGGAGATGATGGAGTGATGGAGATGATGGAGTGATGGAATGATGGAGATGATGGAGCGATGGAGTGATGGAGATGATGGTGTGATGGAGATGATGGAGTGATGGAGATGATGGAGTGATGGAGATAATGGAGTGATAGAGATGATGGAGATGGTGGAGTCATGGAGATGATGGAGTATGGAGTGATGGAGATGATGGAGTGAAGAAGATGATGGAGTGATGGAGACAATGGAGATGATGGAATGATGGAGTTGGTGATGATGGATTATGGAGTGATGGAGTGATGGAGATAATTGAGATGATGGTGTGAGGGAGTGATGGAGATTATGGAATGATGGAGATGACGGAGTGATGGAGATGATGGAGATGATGGTGTGATGGAGTGATGGAGATGATGGAATGATGGAGATGATGAAATGATGGCGATGATGGAGTGATGAAGATGATGGAGATGATGGAATGATGGAGTGATGGAGATAATAGGGAGGAAGGTATGATGGAGTGATGGAGATGATGGAATTATGGAGATGATGGAGTGAGGGAGATGATGGAATGATGGAGATGATAGAGATGATGGAGTGATGGAGATGCTGGAGCTGATGGAGGTGATGGAGTGATGGAGATAATGGAGTGATGGAGTATGGAGTGATGGAGATGATGGAGTATGGAGTGATGGAGTGAGTAGTGATGGAGATGATGGAGTGATGGAGACAATGGAGATGATGGAGATGATGGTGTGATGGGGTGATGGAGATGATGGTGTGATGGAGTGATGGAGATGGTGGAATGATGGAGTGATGGAGATGATAGAGATGATGGAGTGATGGAGATGCTGGAGCTGATGGAGGTGATGGAGTGATGGAGATAATGGAGTGATGGAGTATGGAGTGATGGAGATGATGGAGTATGGAGTGATGGAGTGAGTAGTGATGGAGATGATGGAGTGATGGAGACAATGGAGATGATGGAGATGATGGTGTGATGGGGTGATGGAGATGATGGTGTGATGGGGTGATGGAGATGATGGTGTGATGGAGTGATAAAGATGATGGAATGATGGAGTGATGGAGATGATAGAGATGATGGAGATGATAGAGATGATAGAGTGATGGAGTGATATAGTGATGGAGACAATGGAGTGATGGAGTGATGGAGATGATGGAGTGATAGAGATGATGGAGATGATGGAGTGATGGAGATGATGGAGTGATAGAGATGATGGAGTGATGGAGATGATGGAGATGAGGGTGGGGTGGAGATGATGGAGTGATGGAGTGATGGAGATGATGGAGATGATGGTATGATAGAGATGATGGAGTGATGGAGATGATGCAGTGATGGAGATGATGGAGATGAGGGTGGGGTGGAGATGATGGAGACGAGGGTGGGGTGGAGATGATGGAGTGATGGAGATGATGGAGTGATAGAGATGATGGAGTGATGGAGATGATGGAGTGATGGAGATGATGGAGATGAGGGTGGGGTGGAGATGATGGAGTGATGGAGATGATGGAGTGATAGAGATGATGGAGTGATGGAGATGATGGAGTGATGGAGATGATGGAGATGATGGAGTGATGGAGTGATATAGTGATGGAGACAATGGAGTTATGGAGTGATGGAGATGATGGAGTGATAGAGATGATGGAGTGATGGAGATGATGGAATGATAGAGATGATGGAGTGATGGAGATGATGGAGATGAGGGTGGGGTGGAGATGATGGAGTGATGGAGATGATGGAGCAATAGAGACGATGACATAATGGAGTGGTGGAGATGATGGAGTGATGGAGATGATGGAGTGATGGAGATGATGGAGATGAGGGTGGGGTGGAGATGATGGAGTGATGGAGATGATGGTGTGATGGAGTGATGGAGATGATGGAGTGATAGAGATGATGGAGTGATGGAGATGATGGAGTGATGGAGATGATGGAGTGATAGAGATGATGGAGTGATGGAGATGATGGAGTGATGGAGATGATGGAGATGAGGGTTGGGTGGAGATGATGGAGTGATGGAGATGATGGAGTGATGGAGATGATGGAGATGATGGTGTGATAGAGATGATGGAGTGATGGAGATGATGGTGTGATGGAGTGATGGAGATGATGCAGTGATGGAGATGATGGTGTGATGGAGTGATGGAGATGATGGAGTGATGGAGATGGTGGAGATGAGGGTGTGATGGAGATGATGGAATGGTGGAGATGATGGAGTGATGGAGATGGTGGAGATGAGGGTGTGATGGAGTGATGGAGATGATAGAGTGATGGAGTATGGAGTGATGGAGATGATGGAGTATGGAGTGATGGAGTGAGTAGTGATGGAGATGATGGTGTGATGGAGTGATGGAGATGATGGAATGATGGAGATGATGGAGTGATGGAGATGAAGAAATGATGGAAATGATAGAATGATGGAGATGATGGAGGTGATAGAGATGATGGAGTGATGGAGTATGGAGTGATGGAGTGATGGAAATAATGGAGTATGGAGTGATGGAGTGAGTAGTGATGGAATGATGGAGTGATGGAATGATGGTGATGATGGAGATAGAGTGATGGAGATGATGGAGATGCTGGAGTGATGGAGATGATGGAGTGATTGAGATGATGGAGTGATGGAGACAATGGCGGCAATGGGGATGATGGAGATGATGGAGTGTTGGAGACAACTGAGACAATGGAGATGATGGAGATGATGGTGTAATGGAGTGATGGAGATAATGGAGTGATGGATATAATGGAATGATGGAGTGATGGAGATGATGGAGTGATGGAGACGATGGCCATGATGGAGATGACGGAGACAATGGAGATGATGGTGTAATGGAGTGATGGAGATGGTGGAGTGATGGAGATGATGGAGATGATGGAATGATGGTGTGGTGGAGATAGTGGAGTGATGGAGACGATGGCCATGATGGAGATGATGAAGATGATGGAGACAATGGAGATGATGGTGTAATGGAGTGATGGAGATGATGAAGATGATGGAGACAATGGAGATGATGGTGTAATGGAGTGATGGAGATGGTAGACTGATGGAGATGCTGGAGTGATAGAGATGATGGAATGATGGTGTGGTGGAGATGATGGAGTGATGCCTCTAGGCTCTCAGAAATCTGCTTTGATCCTAGACTAGACCCTAAATTAAGTGTGTGGGAAGAATAGATATTTTTAGACTCATATGGACTCAGAAAGTTTAGCCCCTGTATGGTTTCTTCAGAGCAAGTTGGCTGAATTCTCACTATCATAGTCGGAAGTCTGGCACAGACCCTATCTAAAATTAGTGAGTAGAGAGTGGTGTAAGAACAGGAGGTTGGAAATGCCTGACCAGAGGAAATAGTTGACGTGGTTGCCATGCGGGTAGACGTAGAGATGGTTGAGGCCAGCACTGCCAACACAAACCTCCCAACACAAACCCTTGGTGTTTTTAACCAAATGCACATGTTGTGCTTTCAGTGTTGCTTTTGGCAGGAGGGTACGCGGAGCTTTCTGAGTACTGACCCCGTTCCCCCTCACACTTGCCTTTTGTTCTCTGAGCTGCCGGCCTCAGGTGGTCCGTGTCTTGTTTGAGTGAGGGAGGCTGCCCGGTTCCTGCTACAAGCGTCTCTGGTTGGCATTGCTGCTGCCTGTGTGACTTCCTGTCTGGTAGCTGTCTGGAGGTTTGCCACCGGCAGCAAGAAGCCCAGGCCCCTCCGATTCTGCTCCAATTAGGCCTAACCCGAGGGGCCTGGCAGCAGCACCATTTTCCCCATTGAGTCTCGACCAGAAGGACAACGGGTGGGCTGTTACTTGCTTTCCAACAAACAGGTGGGGAGGAAGAAAACCTTTTCCTTTACTCACTTATGTTTTTTAGTAACTAGAGTCCTGCAAATTGAACTGGCAAAAGTAGATTAACAGGAGAAAAAGCGTTACTTCATACGCATGTGGGGGCTTCACGACGTGAAACAAAAACCCCACAGAGGCAGTCAGACCAGAGGCTTATTCACGATTTTAACAAAAGGCGATACGCTTGTGAAGTGATGAGCTAAAGGGAAAGGGTGTTCGGTTCCTAGGGAGGTAAACTGTGAGACGGGAATGGCGTGGCGAAACCACGGAAGCCAGGATTATTTTTGTGCGGGTCCTTGCGTGGAGCTCTCTCAGTGCTGTGTGGGGGCTGATGAGAGCCTAGAACCCTCGTCAGTGATGATGACTATTCTGCCCTTCCCAGGACGAGAGACAGGAGGGGACTCCTTCACAAAGCGACATTTATGCCATGTTTTTAGGCAAATAAGGGCAGGGTGGAGGGCCTTCTCTGCAGCTGCTGTTTCTCAAGCGCCCTCAGCTCAAAACGATCTTACACCAAAGCGGCTTGGTGCGGGGTGGCGCATTACAATCCCTTCACACCCCGTATGAACCTATTCAGCCAGGCGAGGGCGGTGTCTCCAAGCACGGACCATGGCCCGGGCAAAGAGCTGGAGCCTAGGACGGTCACACCTGTCACCCGTGGGACTACAGTTACGTGTAGACTTGGGACTGGGGGGCAGGTTCAGACCAAGGCCTGCTACTTGCTGGTGACATCTCCTTAGGCAAGATCCTTAAATTCTCTGTAGGAAACAGCTCCAGCAATAGCATCCATTTCATGGGGTTACAGAAGAATTGAACGACTTAATACATGCTAAGTACCTGACTGTGCCTGGCGTGCAGCTAGCTGCCACCACATGAAGCGCTTAGCACAGCACTGGACAGGGCCCTGGACGGTCAGCCACGTGGCCTGTTTGCTGAGGCTGCACTGACAGTCGTCAGCGGGGGCTGCCTGCTTCAGCACTGACGATGCCGTTCCTCAAGGCGGTTTTGTGCCTCTTCTTCAGAGTCAGCAGCACGTTCTCTGAAATATCCTTAAATATGGCAAATCTTTGTCTTTAAAGGTAAACTTTTTTTTTTTTTTTTTTTTTTTTTTGAGACGGAGTCTTGCTCTGTTGCCCAGACTGGAGTGCAGTGGCCGGATCTCAGCTCACTGCACGCTCCGCCTCCCGGGTTCACGCCATTCTCCTGCCTCAGCCTCCCGAGCAGCTGGGACTACAGGCGCCCGCCACCTCGCCTGGCTAGATTTTTGTATTTTTTAGTAGAGACGGGGTTTCACCGTGTTAGCCAGGATGGTCTCGATCTCCTGACCTCGTGATCCGCCCGTCTTGGCCTCCCAAAGTGCTGGGATTACAGGCTTGAGCCACCGCGCCCAGCCTTAAAGGTAAACTTGAATTTTATTTTTCAATACAGACCAAAGGAATTTGGAATAAAGTATTTTACAGGAAGAGAGTGATTCAGATACACAGTGGCGCTGATGCGCCGCCTGGCTGCTGCCGCGGTAAACGGGGGTGCCTCGTCTCATTCACTCGGCCCTGCCGCCTACTTGGAAGAGCGCCTGGACAACCGCCTCAGTCTCCC
Source organism: Macaca nemestrina (assembly GCF_043159975.1). Taxonomy (NCBI): domain Eukaryota; kingdom Metazoa; phylum Chordata; class Mammalia; order Primates; family Cercopithecidae; genus Macaca; species Macaca nemestrina. Next base: position 173,188 of record NC_092140.1, read on the forward strand.
AGCTGTAACCTCCTCACTGTCCAGTGGGGAGCACAACGCTTAATACCTCACAGGCTGATCTGCTCTGTCAGTTCGCCTCGGAACTGAGAGGCTTCCTTGGACGCTAACACGGGACTTGGGGGGCAAACTGTGCAGTTGCCCCCCTAGAATTAGATGATCTGTGTGCACATAGCACTGATGAGTGCTCTGGAAATAGCTTTTCTTATTTCTTAAAAGTTGTTTTTAAAGATAGTTCAGAAACAATGAGTGTTTTTGTTGAAATGGTGAGTTTGTGATGGTGCCCAGACTTGCCTCCACGCACCGAGCCTGCATGACCCTTCCCCCACGACCGCTGGGCCTGGCCACACGCTGCAGCATCACCAAGGGGACAGAGGCGGCCCCACGACCGCTGGGCCTGGCCACACGGTGCGGCACGACCAAGGGGACAGAGGCGGCCCCATGACCGCTGGGCCTGGCCACACAGTGCAGCATCACCAAGGGGACAGAGGCGGCCCCACGACCGCTGGGCCTGGCCACACGCTGCAGCATGACCAAGGGGACAGAGGCGGCCCTGACACCCGCAGAGACTTGGGGAGTGCTTGGAAAGGCGTTGGACATCCCCACTGTTGCGTGGGAACCTTCTGCTGCCGTGTCGACAGGCCGAGTTGGCCTCCTGAGAGTGAGGGAGTGAATGGCAGAGACCTCAGGTGCCTTGGAGGCCACGTCTCTGCCAACGCCTCGCACGTGTGAGTGAGGCCCTCTTCCACCCCAGCTCAGCCCAGGAGTCTCAACCCCGAGAACCTTCCAGCCAGCCCTCAGAATTTTGGGAAATGATGCTGCTTCCTTTACACCTCTAGGCTGGTGGTGGTTTGTTATGTAACTGATCGAAAGATTTTTAAAAAGTTAATAAATGGAGCTGAAGTTCTTCAGTGCATAAAATCCAGAAGGGGAAATGGTTCCGCATGTTGACGGTAGAAGAGAACACAGCACTGTGTAGAATTTGGAGCCAAGACCTAAAGAAGCGAAGCCTATAAAATTCATCTTTGGCTCGAGGCGTAATGGTCCCTTAAAGTTTTAGGGTTTTGTTTGCTTGTGTGTTTTTCTTTTTGAATGACTACTCTTTGAAAATTCTTCTCTAAAAGTAGAAAACTTAATATAAAAATTCCAAATCCCAGCACTTTGGGAGGCCGAGGCGGGCGGATCACAAGGTCAGGAGATCGAGACCACAGTGAAACCCTGTCTCTACTAAAAAAAAAATACAAAAAATTAGCCGGGCGCGGTGGCGGGCGCCTGTAGTCCCAGCTACTCAGGAGGCTGAGGCAGGAGAATGGCGGGAACCCGGGAGGCGGAGCTTGCAGTGAGCCGAGATCGCGCCACTGCACTCCAGCCTGGGCAACAGCGTGAGACTCTGTCTCAAAAAAAAAAAAAAAAAATTCCAGATTAGGTGTTGAAGACTCATTTGTTATCTCCTCTTGTGCACATACGTCTCAGAGGAAGAAGTCTGCAATAAAAATACGAAGTTCAGCACGATTAACGTCAGCAGTTTTTCTCCATTGTAGGAGTAACAGAGACTCCAGGTAAGTGGTTCTCAAAGTGTGGTCCTCAGGTGAGGTGATCGTCCCCCTTTGCCCCAGGGCTGCTCCAGCTTCAGAACTGAAAGTCCCAGGTTGCAGGAACCCTCCTTCGCCCCTGGCAGACTGAGGGGCTGTCACCCTATTCTGGCCCCAGCAGTAAAGCATCACTTCGGAAGTGGATGAAATGTGAATTCTGGGCCCCACCACACACCCGCTAAATAGGATCTCTGGGGTTTGGGGTTAGGGTCAGGTCTGCTGGGCAGTGATGATGCAGCCAAGGGCAGGGTCTTGGGTCCAGGTTTAATCTGGGAAGGGCCTGGGAGGGACTGGGTTTAACAGAACACCCCTGGTGCCAAGCACGTGGGCAGAGCTGGAATCCCGTCAGACGGTGGGCAGACCTGCAGCCGACCACCACTCTCTGACGAGGGGAGGGGTCCTGACAGTGCCGCGTCCCCCAGACTTGGGAGTGGGCAGCCTGGTGGCTCCAGGGGACGACTTTCCAGGCTTCTCCTTTCGCTGCGGGCGTTGCCAGTGTTTCCAGCAGGTGGCACATGCTAATTGTCCCTGTTGGAAAATTCTCAGTCAAACCAGTGGTTGAGGTGGGTCCCGGAATACCAGGTGTGATACATTTGCAATGCACTTGTGGTCAAATTATGCCATCAGCAGTGGTGAAGGGAAGGTTGTAATTGTAATGAATTAGCACCTGAGCGTAGTCCCATCATTGGAAAGAGCATGGCCTTCAGCCCCAGTAACGCTGAGATTGGTAAGCAGATGTCTTTTGAGGAAAAAAAATAAAAGATGGTATTCTGAAATCCAACGCCTGTCTATTTAATCACATTTTCACATTTACTGTGCTTTGTAGGTGATATGCCAATGTTGTCTGGTCCTGGTAAAAAATGTATGAAATATCTCCAGCTGAACAGACAAGAAAATGTGATGATTAGTGATGTACACGTGTGTGGCTGAGAATGCAAACTCTCTTGTTTTTAATTTCTTAAGGAGAAAATTTGAGACCAAGACCATGGCCCCATAAATTTGTGTGATATCCCTGTTATTTCACAGTTTCCTTACAAGAATAACCGTATCTCCTTTGTCACTTTCTGCTACCTGAGAAACCACTCTGTGTGATGTTGATGTGTGGCCATGTCCAGGTGCAGCTGCTGTGGCCTCAGAGACACAACAAATGATTAGAGCCGTTCTGAGCATGGTGGTGAGCTGCAGCCAGCAGAACACACCGAGCCCTGCCAGCAGAGGAAACTTGGTCGACCACAGCAGCCTGTGTGGACTGCGATGGAAACCATGCTGAGTCCCCACCTTACAGGTGAGAAAAGCAACATAATTTCACACGATGCCCTGGCCATGGCACCTGCTACACATGCGCTCTGGAAGCCTCAGCTGCCCTCTTCACTTCCTGCCATTATGGAAGAAAAGTTAAAATTGGAATTAGCAGTAACGGGCCGCTCAGAGTTTTGAATAAATAGTGCTGTAACTCATCCTAGTAACTTAACTGGGAACCAGGCATCTCAGCTGGTGTTGCAAAGTCATGCAGGGCTGGGGATCCCCGAGCCCTCTGAGTGAGCTGGGCCTTGCCTGTTAGCTCTGTAGACAAGGCAGGCTCCAAAGGGCAGTGTGAATGTGCTTGGAGTTTTACAAAATTCTGTGAGTGCAAAGCCTTTGGATATCTGAGTCCATCTTAAGAGAGCCTCAAGCTAATATTCACACAGTTGTGTGTCTCCATACACAGTGTAAATGCTGGCATTTAGCTTAGAGAATGAAGTCAAAGAAGAAACAAAAGCACTATATCCTGTCAAAAATAACCAAATACTATCCAATCATTTTTAAAATTGAAAAAGTGGCTGCAGACGATGGTGATGCACGCCCAGCAAGTGGAGGAAGTCGGGGGCAGAACGTTGCTTGGGGGCTGGGTGGATTCTGGATTCTCCTTGGGGGCTTGAATAGTTGCTTCTTCTTACCTGTCTTCTCAACTCTGTGCCTTAAACCAACTTAACCATCAAAGAAAACAAATTGTATGTGCTTCCTCCCCTGGGTCTTCTTAATTGTTTGTGGAATTCTGGAAAATTCACAAGCAAGGTCGCTCCCTCTAATTTAGTGGCTCAGAAACTCATTCTAGGCTTTCCATCTTCTTGACATCAAAAACGTGCCAAAGTTTAACTTCTGTGATCTTTGATTCACTGCTTAAAACAGGTCCTGGGTATCAGGTTTAGATCTGCTGCCGAAATGGAAAATCCTGTTCTCAAACACGGTGGTGACTGTGACGCTGAAGACAGTTCTCATGGGGATCCACCTTGCGATTCTCATTTGGGTCTAATAACCTTTCTTTTGTTCAGTTCCTTGTTATTGAGTTGCTTGTTTGAATAGGCCTGTGGGTAATCTGTGTGTGTGCGTGTACGTGTGTGTCTGCAAGGGAGTTCATGCGGGGGGATATGAGGCCGGCACACATGAATGGAAGGGCTGCCCACTGGTCTCTGGGCTGTTCTGAGGCTTCAGAGCGTGACTTCCACTGCCGCCCTCCAGGGGCTCCCTCGCAGACAGCAGAAGGCAGGGGCTGCCTGGGCTGCCATGGGCCATGGCACAGACTGAGAATTCTTTCAAGGATGGTAAGTGAAGCGGGTGGGCACGGGTGAGCTGAGAGCCGGCAGCCCAGGCTCTCCCCAGAGTTCAGTCCATTCTGTCTTCAGATTTGGATTCACTCCCTGTGGTTTAGAAACGAAGCTGTACGAGGTTAAAAACAAAACAAAACTAACAAAGAAAAAGCCTGATTTTCAGTTTTCAGAATGAATGAGAAGACTGCCCGGTGGAGACTGGACTGTTTTTTCTTTTTAAGTGAGTAGCTCAAGGGGAACGTCCAGGAGCCGGCCTTCGGGGGTCTCTGCCACTGCAGCGGGGGCTGTTGTGTCTGCGGAGATGCTGCAAGTTGGTGTCCGAGGGTGGCTGTGGGTTCCCACCACCGTGGGCACCACCATTTCTAGTGCCCGTTGGAGAAGTGCGTTTACCTGTGGAGCAGATTCTCGAGTACTGGGGGAAACACTGGAAGCATCGACCCTGTTCTGTTTATTACTGTTAAGTGCGATGCAGTTAGGAATGAGGTATCTTCACCCCACTGAGTCTGGGAGGTCAATGAGCAGTCACATCAATGAGCAGGCCAGGTGGTGACGCGTGTTACCTGCGTGTTACTCAGGAAAATAAAGCAGGGCAGATGCAGGTAAGGGCCAGCTGTTCGACACTGTGTAGTCGAGAAAGTCTCCCTCGCAGGTGTCCGCGGGGAGAAGCACCGCCCAGATTCCTGGGGACAGAGCGTTCCTGCACAGGGAATTCCTGCCGAGAGCAGGACACAGCGTTCCTGCAGAGGGAACGTGCAAAGGCCCCGGGGAGGGAGAGACCCGTCCTGCTGAAGGGGAAGCAGGAAGGCAGAGGGTTGGAGCCAGGAGGCCTGGAGCTGCTGGGGGTGAGGCCTGAGCGGAGCCTCCACACTCGGGCTCGTGTGTGCACGATGGGGCTTTGCAGTTTGTGCCAAGGGGGACAGGAGGACAGTCCAGGCTTTTGGCAGACGCGTGACGTGGCTCCTTGTCAATCTTCACAGGGCCAGGATAACATCACAACAGGTAGATAATTCACCACCACACATTTGTAGTCTGAGGCCCTTGGACTGTATGAGCTACAACAATGAAAGATAATCCAGGCGACTGCCCCATGAACCTCTGCTGCCCCAGCTCCCACTCATGGCGTTTAGGCCAAGAAGCCCCATTGGTCCCAAGTGGCTCTCCAGCCCCTGCCCTCCCTCCTCCTGCCCGGACCGGCCCATCTATCACACGGGCTCTCCGGCCGCCTGCCTCTCTTCCTCTCCTGAGGCTGCACGGAGCTGCTTGTCTTCGTAGCTGATCACTCAGGCCCTGCTTGGTCATCCAGCCAATCATGGTGGGAGTGGCAAGAGGCAGTGGTGGCTCAGGAGAGCCTGAGAGGATGAGGGTCAGCGGTGCTGTCTTTGGGTCCATGGCTCATTAGAGATACCCTATAATTTGCAGTGTTCTTTCTCCAGGAGGAACAGAGCCCCTCTAATTATATCTGCTCTTATTGAAACCCGAAAAACGCAGGCAGAGTGACGAGAGAGTGAAACTGTGGCTGCACGTACCTGACCTCCCTTGAAATATGTAAAGGGTCCTAAGGCGAGCCCTGGCTGGGGGTCCCGAGCCCATGGCTTCTCCCTCGGTGCCTTTCATGGTTGGTCCAGGGAAAACGCTTGGTGCCCATTCAACTAAACTAGGGAAGGAGATGAGCTACAGCGTCTGCAAGGACGGTGTGGGGCTGTAGCCTCTGGGGCCTTACTTAGAACCACGTGAAACACAAATGCTGGGGAGTAAAACTGCAGGAAACGAACGCGGGAACAGACACGGCTCGGAGGCAGCAGAGGGGATTGGGAGTGATTTCGTTCCAATTCCCCGACGCAGCTTTCACCGCTGCTGGGGCTGAGGTTGAAGTATGTAGCTGAACCTGTGTTGTAAGGGCAGAAGGCCCTGTCAGCCCAGTGACCGCACAGCCATGCAGGAACCTCCCCAGTCAGAGGAGGCCTTGGAGGGCAGCTCACTGCTGTCACTCAGTCCTGATCATCGGATCTCTCCCGACCCCACAAGGTTTTGAAAGGGGCAAACAGGAAGCTCTGAAGCACAAGGCCCCACAAAGACCCCACACCCCGCAAATGCCCCAGGGGCTGCTCAGGGAGGGCACAACGAGGCCCCCAGGAGTCAGCCCAGCCTCTGTGCCTTGCGTCCTGGACCTGGGTGGGCGAGTCCCCGTGTCTGGAGCCAGAACCTGCCCCCAGCCCTTCACAGAGCCACGTCTCAGGGGACCGTTCCAGGAGGGGTGTCAGTTTCCAGCTGCAGAGCCTTGAAGCCCAGGCTGTGGGCAGACGGTCCTTACCTCTGGGGTGGGCATGTATTGAGAGGCAGGACCCTGTGGGGTGACAGCTCTGGACCCCGCGTTGAAGTGTGCACCACTCCCAGCTGAGTACCCACTGGTCACACGTTAGCCCCCACAGCCTCCCTTCAGCTTCCTCACAGGAATCACGAAGGTGGCGTGGGCTGGGGAGGGGAGTTGACTTGAACAGGGCATTTCAAACTGCCAGTCACAAGCAGGGGCCGAGGTTAACAAATGACTCAGGAAAAAAACGGGGTTGGGGGAGGGCGTGAGACACTCCCAGGTGGGAGGAGGTGCAGGCAGCACTCCCTGCGTTCACACTTACCGTGGCTTCGTGGCAGGGATGCACTCTGAGAAATGCATGGCTGGGCGATTTCGCTGTGCGGGCCTCACAGTAACTTACACACGCCTGGATGGCCGGGCCTCCTGTAGGCCTAGGCTGCACGGTGTGGCCGGCAGACCCGTGTGCAGGCTTCTGTACCGAATACCATAGGTGCCTGGAACACAGCGGTGTATGTGTATCCAAACACATCTAACCCGCGAGAGGACAGTTAGAACATGACGCTGCAGTCCGATGGGACCACCTGCTTGACCAAAACATTGTCATGTGGTGCGCGGCTGTATCTCCACCACACCACAGATGTCAGGGACCCCAGAGCATGGGTTTCTGTAATTTTATAAACTCTATAAGCCCGTCCAGTTGAATTTTTAGTAATGGTTCTGTTTAACAACCAGCTTGCAAAATTCTTGAACACGTAATGTGTGGTCGTCATGAGCTGCCACCTTCAGCACATGCACAGATGCTCACACACGTCCTCACGCACACTCCCTCATTCACACGCGCACACATACTCACACGCGCACACACTCCCTCATTCACACGCACACACATACTCACACGCGCAACACTCCCTCACACGCGCACACACTCCCTCACACACGCGCACACCCTCACGTGCTCACACACTCACACAAGCACACACTCCCTCACACGTGCACACACTCCCTCACTCACACGTGCACACATTCCCTCACACGTGCACACACTCCCTCACACGTGCACACACTCCCTCACTCACACGTGCACACACTCCCTGACACACACACACTCCCTCACTCACACAAGCACACGGCAGCTGCTCACGGCATCTAGTTGAGGGGCCTGACACTCGTGTAGAAGCTGAGTACACAAGTTAGTCTAAGAAGTTAGAACAGAATGTGAAACATCAGGATGCAGCCTGTCTAGTCAGGATAAACATCGTGCGTTGGGACACATTTGACCCCCTTCACGCCTGGTGCTGGTCGGCTCAGAGAGCAGTGGGGTGCCAGCCGGCTGCCCTGACAGCCACGCCTCCCGGAGGGTGGAGAGAGCCTGGTCTGCAGAAAGCCTGCTTGCTTTCTGAGGGCCACAGACACAGGTGGCCTGAAAGGGAGAAGGTCCTGGAACAGGGGCCCAGAGGAAAGCCTGCAGTAGGAGCCAGGGTCCCGGTGCCCAGCAGCTGCCCTCGCCCTGGCTCCTCCGGCTGCAGGCGGAGACACCCATCTCGGGGCCGCCGTAAGGCTCCTGCAATCAAACCACGAGGCAGCACCGCGCCCACAAGACTTGAGGTTTCTCCTGGCCTCAGCCTTCCTCTCATGACAACAAGGCACCAATTTCCACGAAGGGCTCTGCGCTCAGGGCAGGGCTGGTAAACACGAGGTCACGCCCTTCCTGTGAGGGAGGTTCCAGTTCCCACAGCAGAGGCCTCGGGCAGGTGGGGGCTGTGGCAAGAGCAGGACCGGGCCAGGGAGCTGGTGTCCACTCCCACACAGTCCTCTTGCTTTAAACAGTTCTTTTTTGAGGGAATGGCAGATTCACACACAGTCATAAGGAATCACACAGAGAGAGCCTGTTCCCTTTGCCCGGTTCCCCCAACAGCAGCATCTTGCAAAGCAGGGAGTGGTCACCGATGGGATCCAGTGCCCTGGGGATATGACACCAGCTGCACATACACTCGTGTGGGTGTGAGCATGTGTGCCAGTGTGTGTATGTATATGGGTGTGCGTGTGAGTCTGTCAGTGTGTCTGTGTGCATGTGGGTGTGTGTCTTGTGTATGTGTGCATGTGTGAGTGTGTGTGTGAATGGGGGTGTGCATGTGTGTGAGAGTATCAGTGAGTTTGTGTGTGAGTGAGGGAGTGTGTGAGTGAGGGAGTGTGCATGTGTGAGTGTGTCTAGACTGGGCAGTTGTGTGAGGCAGTGTGTGTGCATGTGAGTGTGAGAGTGTGTCTAGAGCTGGGGAGTTGTGTCCTGTGTGCAGATCCCTGTGCAGATGCTGGACATTTCCATCCCACGAGCATTTCTCTTGCTCCTTTTCCAGCCACAGCCACCCCTCGCCCCTCCCTGACCCCTGACCGCTGACACCCACGGATCTACTTTCCGTTTCTGTGACTTTGCCAGCTTGAGATTGTCTCCCTTCACTCAGCCCAGTTCCCCTGAGGCTCACCTGCAACACTGTGCACCCGGTCGCTCGCTGCTTTTCATGCAGTTCACCCTTTACCTGCTGGACAGCCTGAAGGTTGCCTCCAGGTTTTTGCCATCACAAATATATCTGCAGTGAACGTTTGTGTTTTTTATGCATCACGTATTTTGAAGGGCATTTTCCTCACTCTCCTAATCCACAGCCTTCCTTGTGGGTGGGAGGAGGCTGAGTCTGGGCGACTGCGGGGGCTCCCTGGGGACGGCACCCACACTTCAGCTTCTCTTCTGTGGCCCTGGTGTGGTTTATGTCTGCACAAGAGTTAGATCTGCAAATCCACCAGGGGCCCGACACACCGTGCAGTGCCAGGAGGACGGCAGAGAGGGAAAATGCCTGCCAGTGCCCTCAGGAAAAACAACCACGAGGAAAGCTACCTCTAGCCAACTGCTTCTTATCTGTTGGACACAGGACAACAGCACATGCAGCTCGGTCCCGGCACAGCCCTGCGGGCAGGCACTGCTGCAGTCCCATTTTACAGACGAAGAATTTGGGAGACAGTCTGGGGAAGTGAGTTAGCTTCACAGGAAACTATTTGAAGAAATAAAATTAATTGACACGGTGGCTCACAACTCCTAAGTGTAATGAAAGCAGCCGTGGTCATCACAGTCAAGGTGCCGGGGATTTGTGGGCTGAGCGGCCTTCAGCAGCACCCACGGCTTCCGCAGGGGGCCGTGAGCATCTCCCTCTGCTCTCCCGCCCTGCCCTGCACAACCTGGAGGTGAATTTCCTGTCCCACCTGCTGCCCCACCCCTCCCTGAAGCCGGGAGGTTGGCAACTGAGCTTGTGAGGCTCAAGGGTACCTAAGACGGACCACTTGGAGGGGAGGGCAGCTCTCCTCGGCCATCACAGCCAGAAAGTGGGCTTTGGGTCCTCCGTGCAGTGCTGCCACCGTGTCTACACCCACCACCACCATCTACACCCACTGCCACCGTGTCTACATCCACTGCCACCATCTACACCCACTGCCACCGAGTCTATACCCACCGCCACCATGTCTACACGCACCGCCACCATGTCTACACGCACCGCCACCATGTCTACACCCACCGCCACCATGTCTACACCCACCGCCACCATGTCTACACGCACCGCCACCATGTCTACACCCACTGCCACAGTGTCTACACCATTGCCACCGTGTCTACACCCACCGCCACCATGTCTACACCCACCACCATGTCTACACCCACCGCCACCATGTCTACACGCACCGCCACCATGTCTACACCCACCGCCACCATGTCTACACCCACCACCATGTCTACACCCACCGCCACCATGTCTACACCCACCGCCACCATGTCTACACGCACCGCCACCATGTCTACACCCACCGCCACCATGTCTACACCCACCGCCACCATGTCTACACCCACCGCCACCATGTCTACACGCACCGCCACCATGTCTACACCCACTGCCACAGTGTCTACACCATTGCCACCGTGTCTACACCCACCGCCACCATGTCTACACCCACCACCATGTCTACACCCACCGCCACCATGTCTACACGCACCGCCACCATGTCTACACCCACCGCCACCATGTCTACACCCACCGCCACCATGTCTACACGCACCGCCACCATGTCTACACCCACCGCCACTGTCTACACCCACTGCCAGTGTCTACACCATTGCCACCACGTCTACACCCACTGCCACAGTGTCTACACCATTGCCACCGTGTCTACACCCACTGCCGCCGTGCGGTGCCGCCACCGTGTCTACACCTACTGCTACCCGCATCGAGGGCTCCCTTCGGTGCCTCTTTCTTGCCTCACCTTTCCACATGAAGGAGCCCCGGCCAGGGGAGAGCGGCAGAAAGACAAGCCGTCCAGCGGGCGGAGGGTGTGTGTGCCGGAGCTCAGCGGCCGTGTTGTCTGTCTCTGTCATCCCAGAGGGCCTGACAGGTGGACACGGCCTGGGTCCTCAGTCAGCTTTGTTAAATAATGGCTGCTAAACAGAGCAAATACTCATTCACACAAATGCGTAACCACTGCATAAAACCGTGTGTAAATATCAATAAAACCTTGAAGGAGAAATAATCTTGGGGTTATAGTGGGAGACACAAGGGCTCAGGTTTGAGGGTTTATTACGATGTTGGATCCCTCAAGCGAACATTTCACAGAAGGAGCAGCTCTCGGTGGCTGTCGATGGAATCTATTCAAGGGCAGTGTGGGGCTTTTGCCACATTCACCGCTGGGTCTCCAGACGGTCCCCTGGTTCGGATCCAGGATTCCACAGCTCCAGGGCTGTCTGTGCTCGCTTGGAGGTTGTGGCAGGCTCTGCTGTGGGAGCTGCAATGTCAGAATAGGGCCTTGACCGTAGATTCCCATCCCAAACCATGTCGACCAGGCACCCCTCTCCTTTTAAAAGACTTGAAGTCCGGTTAATTGCTCACTTCAGGGGTGTCTTCTAAAAGCAACGGAATGTTTGGCAAATGAGGGTCGAAAATAAGTTAACTTTATTATGACAAAAAAAGGTCCTTTGATAGAATGGACTTTATAATTAGCAATCAAGGCATCACACAAACCCACTCAACAGGTGACTCTATTTAAATACATGGGGTTCTATTTCACTATTAGCTCACATTGACATAGTCATTGGAATTAATCAAATAATGGCCCATATAAACTCAATTAAGGTTTGGTATTAGTGAGGCTAGGCTAGGCTTAGGTTATGCCAATGATTCCTAAATTTTATTGACTTTACACAGCGGAAGTTTATATCTCACATACACAAAGACACCTGCAGACCTAGCTGTCCTCCAGGACGGCCGCCGTCCACGACACCTGCAGACCCAGCCGCCCTCCAGGACGGCCGCCACCCACGACACCTGCAGACCCAGCCGCCCTCCAGGACGGCCGCCACCCACGACACCTGCAGACCCAGCCGCCCTCCAGGACGGCCGCCACCCACGACACCTGCAGACCCAGCCGCCCTCCAGGATGGCCACTGTCCGCTTGGTAACTCGGGGGTCTAGGCTGCTTCTTTCCTCTCTCTTTGTGTTTCAAGAAGATGAGAGAGAGACCGTGATGCTCCATGGTAAGGCCCAGCTGGGCCTCCGACTGTAGTTGATAAGCCCAGCAGAGCATTGGGTCTCCTGTCCAACAACACAGACCAGCAAGCCTCGGCATCCACAGGAACCTTGGTGTGGACCTGTCTGCTTCTCTCAACTCTGTGGCTCAACTAATATTTGAGAAAGACTGTTCAGTGGCTATTTATTCATCTCTCTAGATTCTCCAAATGTGTCCTCTTGCAGCTCATCAGGTCACTAGAAAGCTACTTTCTTTGACTTCTAAGTGCCTACATAAGTTTTATGCAAGAATTATGATTGAATGTTATATTTTTACTACATTCATTCAACAAATATCCATTGAACATTAACCATGTTCTAGGGTCATTTGAGATTAAAAACATCCTCCCCTAACTTGTCCAATATTCCTTTGGAAAAGAATTCCCTAAAAAAATTCTTGTATTGCCTTGTGGGCTAAAGTACTGTCTTTCCTGAAAGTCTGACGCACTTCCTTTTATTAGATAAAGTGACTTGTGTAAGATTCATATTTCCGTATTTCCCTTTTCAACTTGGCTATCAGGAAGCTCAGTGTGGAGCTTTATGTTCAGCTGTTCTCACCTTAGATGTGTCAACAAATCCACTAAAAAAAGTTTCTTTTAAAAGGAAAGAGACATTATTCCAGCAAGCAGTTTGCAAAACTGGGAGATGCTGCCTTTGGAACAAAACAAAGGTGCATTCCAGAGAAGAAAGATGGGACTGTCTTCTACAAGGGAAATTCCTGCCCAGGTTCTCATTCTGGTCTTTATGCAGATAAAGGAGGCAGACTTGCTTAGTTCTGTTTGGTAGAGCCTGGTAGCAGTCTGTTGGTTTGGTCTAGAGGGCAAATTGGGATTTTCTGGTCTCGGTTGATTCTGGCGGCATGAACAGACAGCTGTGAAAGTTCCAATGCTTCCGGGAACGCAGAGCTGGCATGTGACCTCTAGTCAGCAGGGGGCTGCGTGCCTCCATTTTGAATTCAGGCCCAGTGAACCACTTGGGATGCACCTGGCAGGATGGACTCTTTCAGGTTCAGATACCTGATACCACCATTCTTCCTTCAGTTCTTACTTTGTTCCCTCCAAAAATTATTCCGTTGTGTACTGGTCATTTATGTGGCTTCAAATCCTTTGCAAGTAGATTGTTCAGACATGATCTGATAATGCTGTTTTGGAAATGATTGAATGTCCACTTGTCGATGGATTGATACATGAACAGAAGAAGAGTATATCAAAGAGAGCAAAGTGTAACTCCAAGGTCACTGAAATAATAAATTATAGAGATTTCCTATTGGGTCATCACCTTTTCCTCTCATCTCTCAATATTTTATTTCCCGGTTCTTCTTATCACAGCTCTAAGGGACAACTTTCTAATTTAGAAAACTAATGACCAATTCCTTCATGTAGAACACAAATTTGAGAAGGCTGGTGCTTGGGCAGTTCTGTGGGGCTGCGTTTTGTTGAGGGAGCTCTGGATGTGTGCTCAGTCCCGGTACTTCACAGCGGGCCGTGGGGGGGGGCGTGTTGCACATACAGATATTTTGCTCCGATGTGCCTGGATAAGCACTGAGAGTGGGTTTTGGGGACCGACTGGGGAGAGATGCATATGGGGTCCAAGTCGACCATCTGTGGGGCACTCTGGTCGTGCCCAGCATCCATTTGTGCAGCACAAACGTTTTCTCTGGGACTGTCCACCCCCCCCAAGTTCTTGTGGCATCATGTAGATGGCCACAATTTCGAGACGTAGGAGTGAAATGGACCGAGGCTGACCTGGCGAAGTTTGTGGCTGGGTTCAGCAGTGAGTCAGGGAGAAGCATGGTTTCTCCGTCACGACCAGGAGAGGAGTGCTCATTTGCTGGGAGGTGAAGGTGACTGTGCACCTGTCACTGGCAGGAGCACCAGAGAAGCCCTGCTCCATCCCTGCTGACGTCCAGGCCTGGGCCTCCAGCAGGTGCAGTGAGCTCGGACCCCAGGAGTGCCGTTTCCAATCCTGACAGACAGCTGCTTAATATGGGACATTGCTTTATTTTACAAGTTCAAAAGGTCATCCTAGCAGCATGGAGCACCTCCCAGGTGCTAAACCCTGTATCATGGTTGAATGTGCCCATGTCAATGAATTCTAACATCTGCCTCCCCTGAATCCAGCATTCTTTGAATCTAGTTCTGCATTTACCCCCGGCTCATGCTGGTGCATGCATTTTGGTCCTGAAGCTCCTTGGCTGACTGTCTCTTCCTCCGTTTTTAGCCTCAGCACTTCTCCAGCTTGATGATGCTGACCTGCAGGAGCTGAGCTGGAGGTGGGTGGCAGGTGTGTCTGGGTCGCCTTGCAGAGGTCTCTGCAGCATCTTCAAGCACAGACACAGCGTTTGCCCTGAACAGAGAGAAATGTGACACCTCTTCCGGCCCAGCAGATTTAGAGGAATCTGGGATTCAAGATTTTTGAGTGCATTCATTCAGATGGCCCCATTCCAAGCCTCAGGGCCTCTCTTCTTCCCAGTCAGAGTCCAGAGCTTGGAACAGCACCTTCCGAGGCCGGGCACCTGGACCTGGAACAGCACCTTCTGAAGCTGAGCACCTGGGCTAAGCACCCAGCCCTGCAACAGCACCTTCCAAGGTTGAGTACCCAGCCCCAGAACAGCACCTTCTGAAGCTGAGCCACCCAGCCCTGGAACAGCACCTTCCATGGCCAAGCACCCAGCCCTGGAACAGCACCTTCCATGGCCAAGCACCCAGCCCTGGAACAGCACCTTCCATGGCCAAGCACCCAGCCTCCTCTGCAGCTCTGCCTTCTATGCAGTTAAGTCCTGCCCTGACCCGGTTTTTCGGTTCTCCTCTGGTCACAGGAGATGAGTGTCTTATGTGGCACCGAGGAGGCCCGTTAATGTACCACCCTTTTGTTTCAGGTGGTGATCTTTCCGTTCTCTTGCCCTCAGCACGAGCGACCTGATTCCATAGTCCATGTATCTGCGACTTTCCCAAACTCTCCAGCACCCGAGATCCTGCCGCTGCCAGTGCATTTCCCTCCAAGGAGCTCCCGTCCCGGCTGCCATTGCTGCAGCCTGGAGATTCGTTCCTGACCCCAGCTGTCCCCTGGAAACAGACACCAAAGCAGAGATCTGCGCTGAGTTTACCAGCAGGCCTGGGAGGGTGGAGGGATGGCAGAGAAGCAGCTTTGTGGCTGGGCTACCACAGAGGACTCCGCTGGTCCTCGGAGAAACACAGGAGCTGGTTTGCTTCCAGTGGCCCCGGATGGAAGCATAGTCTCCATTGTAAAGCAGGGGTGTGGATGGCGCCCACAGCACCCACTGCAGACGCCACCCAGAGCCAGTGCTAGATGCAGAGGCTCTCGGTTGGAACCAGGGGTGCCACCTTAACCTCCTGTTCGGCCCTGGTGAGCACCAGGCATGCAGGGGCTGAGGACAAGAGAGGCCTCTGTGGCTGCAGGCTCCCAGCAATCAGGGAAGAAAGGCCATTAATTCTTTCAACACATGGAACTGCTTTTTAGGAAGTGAAGATAAGCAGTGGAAAAAAATAGGCTTCTTATCTTCATGAAGTTCCTGTTCATCTCTATGCAGTGTGTGTTTGTGTATGTATGTTCATGTAGGTGTGTGTATGTATGTTTAGTGTGTGTGTTTGTATGTATATGCGTGTGTATGCGTAGTATATGTGTGTGGTGTGTATATGCGTAGTATATGTGTGTCTGTTGTGTATATATGAATATATGTGTGCGTGTGTATATATGGTGTATGTATGTAGGATGTGTGTATATGTATGTGTGTATGCACGTGTGTAGTATCTGTGTGGCGTGCCTGTGTGTGGTGTATATGTGTATGTATATGTATATGTAGGGTATGTGTGGTATATGTGTGTATATATGTATAGGGTGTGTGTGTGGCGCTGGGTGCAATGAAGTTTTGCAACATAGGGGAGGGAGTGTAGAGTCTCAGTTCATACACACACCTACATGAACACACACACACACACACACACTCCTCACAGAGGAGGTCAGGGAGGAGGAGACTTCAAGACAGAAGAAAGGGAGGCAAGGGTGGTACCTGCCCATGCCGGGGTCTGCAGGGGGACTGCGGGGTGACCTGTCAATGCTGGGGTCTGCAGGGGGACCAGGTGGGGGGAACCTGCCCATGCCGGGGTCTGCAGGGAGACTGGGCGGGGGGACCTGCCCATGCTGGAGTCTGCAGGGGGACTGCGGGGCGACCTGTCAATGCCGGGATCTGCAGAAGGACTGGGGGCGGGGAAGATCTGCCCATGCCGGGGTCTGCAGGGGGACTGGGGGCGACCTGCCCATGCCGGGGTCTGCAGGGGGACAGGGGAACGGGGGAACCTGCGCATGCCGGGGTCTTGGGTGGGGGGCTGTGCGTGTGGGTGTGTGTGTGTGTGTGTGTGTCCCCGTCCCCCGCCTCCCGCGTGCGTCTGCAGCAGGTGCCTTCCGACCGCATCTCAGGAGCTGGGGCTGCGCGGGGGATTCCTCCCCTCTCCCCTGCCAGATAGTTGTGCGTGAACTTCTCTTTGCAAAGTTCGTCCGCGAGTGAATCGCGCAGCCTCGCTCAGAGGGCCCGGGCCGCGCAGGCGACCTCCCTCCGTGTCTTCCGCCAGGCAGCCCGCGGGGGTCCCTTCCGCTCAGCGGCCAATCCGCGGGGTGGGGGCGGGGGCGGGGGCCGAGGCCTCGGGGGAAGCCGATCCCTGCGCCCCCAGGGTCTCCGCAGCCCGCCGGCGCCGTCCCTGCCAACCCCGCCCCTGCAGGGCCCTGGCCGGTTGGGAGCAGGGGCCGGGCCGCGGGCGGAGCCTCTCGGTCCCCGCCCTCGCCCTCGGCCAACTGGCGGTCGTGCGGGCGGGCGGCGGGGCGGGCGGACCCTCGGCCGCGCTACGGGCTCCGGCGCCGCCGCTCCTCCTGCTCGGCCCGCGCTGCCCGGCTCTGCGCGCGCTTCGGGGCGAGGCTCGGCCGGCGCGGACGCGCAGCATGGCGGTGGAGGACGAGGGGCTCCGGGTCTTCCAGAGCGTGAAGATCAAGATCGGTGAGTGTCCGCCGGCAGCGACGCGTCCGACCCCCGCCCGACCGCGTCCTCTCCCGCGCCCGCCTCCCCTCCCCAGATCCTTGCTGGGGACCCCGGCGGAGACGCCCTCCGGGCGCGGCGCGCTCCCCGGAGAACGGCTGGTCCGGCGCCGCGGCCCCTCCCCAGCTTCCCGCGTCCCCGGGGTTCGGGCTGGGTCGAGCTGGCTCCGGGGGAACGCGGCTCCCTGCGTCTCCTCTGCGCCCGGAGCGGCCCCGGTCCCTGGCAGCGGCGGAGGAGGTGGGGTCCCTGCGCCGAGGGACGTCTGTCCGCGTGTGCGCCCCCGCGTGTGCGCCCGAGCGTGTGCCCCGCGTGTTTGCAGGAGTACGCGCGCCTGGGGCTGTCTGGGCGTCTTCACTTCAGGTGTCAGATCCACTGACGTCGGGGTCTCGGCATCTCTCTTTCCCCGCTGCGCCCAGAAACTTCCTTTCCGGGGAATGTGGAGGCTCCTTCACGCCTCTCCCCAGGGGCGTGAGGCCCGGGCGCGCTGCTGCTGCTGTGCGCGCGCGTCTGTGCCTGTGCGCGCGCGTTTGTGTGTGCCTGTGTGGGTGCGTGTGTTTGTGTGTCCATGTGTGGGTGCGTGTGTATGCGCATGCGTTTGTGGGTGCATGTGTGGGTGTGTATTTGTGTGTAGATGCATGTGTGCACGCGTGTGTATTTGTGTGTGTGCATGTGTGCGCACGTGTGTGCTGGTGGGGCGTTCCGGCTGAGGGCTCCTGCGGGGCGGGGAGACCCCGGACCCACCGGCACCAAGTCCCCTTGCACTGAGAAGTGGCGGGCGACCTGGTGGCCGCCAGGGCCTGCGAGGCTGCGGTTTTTCTCTGGGCTTCGGCAGCTTCTGAAGTGGGCTCCGGGAGGCGTTTCCGGAGAGGAGGCTGTGTCTGGACTTCTGGTTTATCTGGAGGGATCTGCTTTTCCCTGGTGGTTTTATTTTGGGAGAGTGATGTGGAAATCCTCCCCCTCCCCCAGAGCAAGAGCGTTTCCTGGAGTGACTGTTCCATATTCATGCCATGAGTGTGCTGGACCACAGCGCGGTGCAGGCTGGAGAGGCTTCCAGGGCCTGCAGTGTCCGGGTCCCCACGGTCCTTCTCCCCCACTGAGCCGCACTCCGCAGCCGGCCTCTTCCCGTGTGAAGAGGCCTCCGGAACGGGCTGAGTGTCAGTTGTTGATGACATTTGATGCTGCCGGAGGCATTCCAGCTCCTCTGAAGCAGCGGGCTGTTTCCTGTCGGCTTTATTTTGGTTTGCGGATCATCGCTGAGACACTGTCTTGATATTTGGCCCAGAAGCTCTGCAGCTAGGATGTGGCGGCACTTCCGCTTTGAGTGGCCCAGAGAGGAGGGATTTCTTTTGTTAAAATGTGGTTTAAATCTGCTGTCACTTTCATACAAGAAAGCCAGGGTTGGCGCTCCCTGAAGTGTCTGAGGTCGCCTTGCCGTGGGTGGGGAGAGGTCACGGCCCGTGGGGGTCAGTTTGCTGCTCTTTCCTTCGGCCAAGGCTGCTTGGCTCAGCGAGCGAGTCCGGGAGGTGCGAGAAGCACTGGGCTTCCTCAGTCACGGGGGCAGGGGGGCTGCAGGTGGGTGCCCCTGTGGGGCAGTGCCAGGTCTCCAAGCAGCAGGCAGAAGTGGCCTGGGGCTTTGCAGCTCGGGGGTGGGGAGCCCACAGCCGGCACAGCATGCTCACTGTTTACTCCGGGAAGGGCTATGCTTCAGTCCACGGCAGGACCTTACAGAAGGCATGGGAAGTAAAACAGGAGGGCAAGGGAAGACCAGAGTTGCAGACGAGACACTCAGACCCTGAGTGTCCCAGAGGGCAGCTTCCCCGGCCTGCGGGCACTCGGCCCCACTTCCGACAGGCGTGGGGTCAGGCACCCCGGAGGATCCCTCAGAGAGAAGGAGGTTTGGAGATGCTGCTGCTTGGTCAGGCTCTGTGCTCCACTTTAAACAAGTCAGTGAAACCCTGGCTCAGCTGAGGCTTAGGCTGCTAATCCTGCGTGGGGCCTGGATATTATCTGAACCTTTGACCCTCCCAGGGGCAGCAGCAGTGAGGACGGGTAGAGAGGCCCAAATACCAGCTGCCCGACTCTCTGGATGTGGCTCCAGAGAGAAGTCCCCGTTTCCTCTCCCCTCCAGAGGTCACCTGCAGGGCCAGCTGCCTGAGGGGTGTCTGTGCCCCAAGTAGCTGGGGAGACAGGGCACCTCCTGCATTTGAGCGGAGATGCAGTCTGCGCTGGAGACCCTGAGGGTGACCTGTGGGTGTGCTGGTTTGGGGTTAGTCTCATATCACCGTGCTGCTGGCCTGATATCCCCGGGCTCCGGGGAAAAGCCCATCTGTAGAAGCAAAGTGGAGGATGACCCTACGCGGCGCCGGTGCCGGGGGGCCACTGAGCTCCTCAGTCTCTTTCTTTAATCCACATTCATGGCCGACCTTGGCTCTGACTTGCCCTGCCTGAGCCCCTGGTCTTGAAGGTGCAGGCAAGACGGTGCCCCGTGTTAATTTGAGGGCCCTTCGCGGTCATTCACCTCTGAGCCTTGTCTCCGGGCACGCGGGATTTGCGCCTGAGTTTGCCAGTGACTCGCTGCATGACCCAGGGCTCATGTCTTCCCCTTCGTAACCTCATTTTTCCGTTTGCAAAAGGCAAGCAATTATTGTCTACTATATCCGGTGGGAACGTACAAGGCAGTGTTGTTCAGGCTTAACACCCTGCCCCCTCACTCCCCGAACAAGAATTGTCCCTAAAGTTATACCATAAACAATTCTGCTACTACTCTTACTAAGAAAAAAAGGCAGCACATTTTTTGGGGCGATTGGGAGCTTTTTTTTTAAGGTATGGGGCATTGGCCTTTTAAATTCTTAAATAGCTTTGAAATGTGTGGTGGTATGTGGCCTCATTCAGACGCTGAAATTGGGAAAAATGGAAAGAATCTCTTCCTCCTCCCCCTGCCTCTTTCTTTGTCCTTCCACCTCTTGCACGGAGGTAATAAGAGGGAGAGCCACGTCAAAGTGAGGTGTTACGATGGTAACATTTGGAGTCTTTGTCTTGAAGAATCTGGCTTTCTGCCTTTCAGTTTTGTAGAATCATCTGGGATATGTCCTCCTGCACATGTAAACATCTTAAACCCTGTGTCTTTGGAAACAGTCATTAACCTTTCACAGCGGAGTCTGTGCATCATGCATGACTGCGCCACACTTCCTATGTGATCGCTGCTTTGAGGAAGCCGGTGCTTCTGACTTTCCATGAGTCAGGGACCCACAGGGAGGGCACTTCCGCCACGGCCATGGCGTTGTTTTGGGGCCCCCGCCCCCAAGGCGTGCAGTGCCTCCTCCCCTCCCAGTAATGTTTTCGGTTTCCACAGTACTTACTGCTTGTTTTTAAATGCGGCACCTTATCTTGATAAATGTGTTCAATAAAGAGCAATACACAAGGTGTTTCTCTCAATCTATTAACAACAAAAAAAAGCCAGCCCTGTGGTCCAGGATGGGAAAGGCTCTTGCACCGTTGTGATCCTGCCGTCCTGGAGGCAGTCAGCGTCCTGTGAATGCTGTCCGTGGGAGGCCGGGCCTGCCGTGTGCTCTGCGGTGGGGCTTCCTGTGTCTCTGGTCGCTCCCTTCTTTCTCCTTTGGGCTCTCATTCCCTTCCCATGAGGCTGGAGCTTGTGCATGAAGAAGGCCCACGGCAAGTCTGGCCCAACATTGAACCGCTGGTGCCTGCAGGCCTGTGGGGCTCTGCGGGCCGGGGGCCGCCGGCCTCCAACCCCAGCTATCCCTCTCCTGATCACAAACAGAATCCCACCTGAAGCAGGAGGAGGTGGCACCGGGTGAGAATAGGGAGAATGACAAGTGGGGTGCCAGAGGGTGCCCTGGACTGTGCCTCCCTGGCCCCAGCTCCTGGGCTAGGTCAGGGCTCCGGGCCCAGCTCTGCGAGATGTGGCCGCTGACACTCTCAGCCTGACGGACTCCGCCACGGGAGGTGGAGGCCGCTGGTCACAGGGCTGTGGCAGGCATCAAATTAGGTGATGGTCTGTTTAATAAGTGACAGTAGCAACAGTGTCTTCACAGGGCTAGGGCTCACTCAGGTAAGAGAAGTGTTTTGTGAATGTGAGAAAGGGATACCGGCCGTGCTGTGCCACTTCCCTGTGTCTATGTGACAGTGTAAGGAGGGGCCGCGTGGCCACACATGGGCCTTGGCATCAGAGATCTTAGATTCCCCTAACGCTAAAATTAACTTGGATATTTTATTAACCGAGCTCAGCTGAGCTGCCTGTGCTATTTTTAACCCCTGAGAACGAAGGTGCAGGGCTTGGCTGCACCTGGGAAACAGCAGGGGCTCTGGCAGGGGCAGGTTCAGCCTGGGGCCCCGGGCTTTGCCTGGAAAGGGGAGTGGATTTCCTGTGTGTGTGTGTGTGAGCGTGGAGGTGGGATGCAGATGCTAAGGGGGTCGTCTCCATGTATTAGCTTCTTTTATCGAAATTCTCGAAACTCCACCACACTGAGGTGGAGAAAGGGAGACCCACAGACTTAGCTGGGCCCAAGCGGCCCAGCTCCACGGGCTCCTGGGATCCGAGTTCTTCTTCTCCTCACCACTTAGTACTGTCCATTACTTTTTTTTTCTTTGAGACTGGGCCTCACTTTGTTGCCCAGGCTGGTCTCCAACTCCAGGACTCAAGAGATCTTCCTGCTTCCACTTCCTGAGTAGCTGGGACACAGGTGCTGCTCACCACTGTGGCTCAGTTCAGAGAGCCGTTTCTTCTCTGCGATCTTGGATTTGAATGGGGCGAATCACGGAGGGCTGGAGACCAGAGAGACTTGTTGGTGACTTTAGGGACACGAGGCAGTCAGTGTTCAGGCAGGGAAGGAAGGAAGGGGCTGCTGCTCTGTGTGGGTGGACAGTGGCCTGGGAGGCCCAAGACACAGGGTGTGCTGGGAGACTGCTTGGAGATGCCGAGGTGATCCTTTGAGCAGGGCCACAGCCACCCATCCAGCCTTCAGGCATCTTAGCAAATGGTGCCCGTCAGGTTGACTCAGCCGGGGTGCCGGACTGGCGGGCAGAGTGTGGGCCTGGAGGCAGCCCTGGGGGCGTCATCCCTGGAAGGGAATCAAGCATTGGTGGAAAACACTTTGATTTGCTTCTTTGGAGCTAATGGAAGCACATGAGGCATTTGGAGCTAATGAGCAGGTGAACCCCACAGGCACAGAGTGGATTAAGAGCGTCTACCTGAGGCTGTGTCTCCCTGTGTTTGCAGGTGGTGCGTCATGTTTGAAAAGTAGACGTGCGTGTGTTTAGAAAGGAGATGGACGTATTGGCTGGAAACAGCCACAGGCGAGGTGGTGGCTGCTAAGGTCTCAAAAGTGAAGGCTGCTGAGTGATGGTGGGAGGGGCTGGGTGAGGAGGAGAGCTCCTGGGGGCCCTCGGAGGAGAGGCGGACGTAGTGAACCCCCTTGGAATCAGACACCCGAGACTGCGTGCTGGCCACATTTCTTGACAATTCTTTGATTTTGGATGACCCCTAACCTCTCTCTACCTTGGTTTCTTGGTTTGTGAAAGTAGCAACCAAGGCCTTTTTTTGCAGAGATTAATGGGAATCAGATGCACACAAGCACTTCCCTGCTCAGATCTTCATAGATGGGAGGTCTTATGCCAGCAGAATTTGAAGCTATCTGCTTGTCTGTAATGAATTGGCCTTCTGTGTAAGCAAATCTATAAATTGAAAAGAGCTACACTTTAATACGTAGGAGGGTGTCGAGATCCGGGAGAACTCACACTCTGGAGAGGTGGCTTCGGTTTTGGCTGTCATCTGGGAGGGGTGTCTGCGAGGGTAGCTTTGAACTTGCCCTGAAGAGAGAGTGAGGTCTCAGGAAGGGAGGGAATCACATTGGGTTGGGCTGGTGCTAGGAGATGCACAGCCTGGCCTCTGAGGGGCACAGATCATTTGGCTGGAGGGGCCAGTGGGACGTGTGGATGGGCCTCTGGCCAATGGGTTGACAGAAGGGGCACACTGGGTCCCGTGGGGATGTGGTGTCATGCCCCGCAGGTGCTGGTACCTCTGGAGGCTGCCAGGTTGGACAGCAGTTGTGGAACTGTGGTGGGGGGTGGGGGAGGCAGCTCAGTGAGCATGTCTCATCTTACACAGCTGCAGGTCAGAACAGGGGTCTGTGCTCACGCAGGAAAGGAGCTGCTGTGCAACCAGAGCTTCTAGCTTTGAACCGTAAGTAAAGGCGATGAACAGACACGTCTACTGCAGCAGCACCTGTGGCCAGTGGCTGAGTGAGCAAATAGCAAACAGTAGAAGCAACGTTGAGGAGTCCGGGTGTCCCCACCAATCTCCTGTCGAACTGTCATCCCCGTTGCTGGAAGTGGGGCCTGGATCTGGGGGTGGATTGATATGAACCGCTCAGCGCCATCCCCTTGGTGCTGTTCTTGCGATAGTGAGTTCTTGCAAGATCCGGTGATTTAAAGTGTGCGGCGTACCTCCCACCTCACCCTCCTGCCCCCTCTCGCCATGTGAGACACCTGCTTCCCCTTCACGTTCTGTCATGACTGGAAGCTTCCCAAGGCCTCCCCAGAAGCAGATGCCTCCATACGTCGTGTACAGCCTACAGCACCGTGACCAGTAAACCTCGCTTGTTTCGAGTTACCCAGTCTCAGGTGTTTCTTCATAGCAATGCAAGAACAGCCCAATGAGTAACAGCCAACTGAAACGGGGATTATGTCACGTGCATCCTCACGTGGGCTCTGTGACTTTCAAGGAAATATTAAGCCCAGGCCAAACCACATGACTTGCAGGAGGTTCCACGGGATAGGATTAGAAAGAAGCAAAGTGAGAGCGCCTTTGACGCCACCCCCTGGAAGAACGGTAAACACAGGTCAGACGAGTGTGCGCAGATCAGGGATAAGACCCACACAGCCTGCTAACTGGATTACCTGGGGGATGGCAGGAGTGCCGCGGTAGGAAGAGAGACAGGATATACAAGGCCTTCCGTAGCAGCAAGTGTATGTCGATTATACATCAATGTGCAGCTGTGTATGCGGTGGATGAATGAGTGAAGAACAAAGGCGGAGCTTAGAAATCATCCCTTCACAAACTGCAAGGACAGCGTTGGCTGTGGAGGACACCAAGGCCGAGGAAGAAAATGACTTGCCTTCATTCAAGACGGTGTGCTGTGTAGGAAAAGTGTGTTGACAGGTGAGGGACTGGTTGCGTCAGGCCGCAGCGGGCGTCCAGCAGTGACAGGCGGAATGCGGTTGTGGCTGGCCCGGGACAGGCCCCTGGCGGGTTTTGGGGCTCCAGCCTTTGTGTCTGGGAGGCTCCGGCACAGGTGAAGGGGAACTCGGGATTACGTCACCTGCGACAGATGGCTCAGGGTTTCTCTGGGTGTGAGGCGGAGTCCAAAGGGAAGAGTTACAAACGTTCGAGCTTTTCTGTAGATGCGAGTTTCAGAGTCACCGAGGTGTCTGGGAACCCGCTCCTCGGGCCTGGGTCCCCAGAAGTGAGTTTCCCTACGGGTTATTGGTCAAACGGCATCAGAGTGTTGGGAGATTTTGTTTTTTGTGGGTGTTTTATCAAAAACAGTGTTTCCTTGTTCTATGAGTGTCTGGAAATACGGGGTTGTTTCTGCACACAGGGCTGGACTCCCCAGGCTGTTGCTCTCGCCGCCCTGAAATTTGGCGTTCTTAGTTTTCGTTTTCAGATAAGCTTGAATCCCACATTTGGAACAATCACTCACATTTAAGGCTCAGTTGTGTTTCTTCCGGGGACAGTCAGTGTCCCGCTGCTATCGGAACGCAGCTGGTAACGGCTGCAGCGCTAACCTGCGTGTCCCGGGTCCGGAGAGATGCCGTGCCGGCTCCTGGGGGCTAGGCCAGGGGGGCTGGGCCAGGAGACGGGAGCCGCCCTGGGGACAGAACCAGCGCCTTGATGCGGAATTGATTAAGGAACAACTCCTACACCTATTCTTTCCTCTTTACATGGTTTCTGTTATGTTACCCGAATAGTTTCCAGCCTGTAAAGACTCGTCTGTCTTGGCCCTGACTGCCCGTAGGATAGAATTCCAGAGGTTGGTAAGAGGTCTGAGTCTTTCCTAGACATTATGGGGATCCTTTTCCTGGCCACCGACCGGACAGATGTCTGCTCAGGACCTGCATGGGGGCCGTGGCTCCCGGCCCCGCGTGGCCCACCCCGTGGGTGCCTCCCTCGCCCCAGGATGGGCCGGAGTCCTCAGTCCCTTGCTGAGAGCCACCCTCCCTGCCGGGTGCTCATGGCGTGCCCAGGGTAGGACGGAGGATTCTCTGGGATGCCTGACAAAGCTTGGGGTGATTGTTATTGTGTCTTCCTGGAGCGTGGTTTTTGGACTTCATCGTCTCCAAGCTGCAGCCCAGGTCTGAACTGGGCGTGATCGACCCGGGCCGGTTGTTCCTGTGGAGTTGGAGCCTGTTCCCATTTCTGCGTTAGGTTTCATTCCTGGCCTTTTCCCTGCTTCGAGGAGCTGCACAGAGTAGCCGAGGGCCCTTGCGTGCACCCCTAAATCTTCTCTCTAGCCGCGTTCCTTCTGAAGGAAAAGGCTTCACTCTTCTTTCAGTTCTTTCTTGTTTTGGTTCTAAACCCTCGAGGTGCTGGAGCAGCTAGTTTGCCTTGATCTTGTCGGCTCCCGAGGACCAGCCTCAGCCCATGGCCCCTGCTGGGGCGGCCACCTCGGCGTCTGGTGGTGACTGCGCAGGACACACGTTTCCTGCCCCCCTTCTCTGAGGCTCCAGGATCAAAGTGCTGTTCCCAAGGCCACGCTGGCGGCAGGAGCATCTCCACGTCGGACGCGCACCGAAGCTGCATCCAGGGCGTGGGGACCCGGGAAGGTTGTCCTGTGGTGGACTCTGATGACCACAGCCCAGGTGCTTTTGTGGCTTGTGGAATCACTTCCCCAGAAAGGAGGCTGGGTGCTGCCGGGCCCTTTTCCTTCCTGGAGCCTTTTCTCATGCCGCATTGACTGGGCCTGCTCAGCAGGGTGGCGGCCGTCACGGCAGCCCGTGGTCCTCGCTTTGGGCAGCAGTGAGATGCAGAGGTCTGGAGTCAGGGCTGGGGCTGATCTGCCGGAGACCCCTTCCTCGCTGCGTCCCTCACGCGGGGCCGACCTGCCGGAGACCCCTTCCTCGCTGCGTCCCCCTCTTGGGTAACTTTGTCCCTCACTCGGAGCCGCCCCTGCCGGTGCTGGCAGACCTGGGTCGCAGCACCCCGGCTGCCCTGTGTGGAGGACCCGCTCGTTCTTCCTGAACACGGTGCCCTCTGCTTCCACGTCAGAACATTTCCCTCCAATGGGCAGGGGCGAACCTGCCTGCATCCCAGGCCCAGGTGCTCCCAAATGCAGAGAAAGGCCACCCAGCGGGGAAGGCACGGCTCGGGGGCAGGCCCAAGGCAGTGGAGCTGGGGGTGGTTTGGCCCCAAGCACCCCGAGCCTCTGGGCGCCTCCTTCATTCTGGCCCAGGCTGTAAGGGGGTTTCCAAGGCTGGGGTCAGACTGGTGGACACGGCTATCAGCAGAGATTCAGGAAGAGGAACCGGTTCTGGGAAAACCGTCTGCGTGCAGAGCCCAGGGGACTGGCCGTGCCGGACTCTCCTCCAGAGGTCGGGATGAGGTGCTCCAGCGGGGCTGGTTTTCCCGTGGCCTTCAGGATTCGGGCTTTTCTGGGGAATTCCAGGTCCCCTCGGGCTGTAGCTGCCAAGCCCAGCCTTCTCAGGAAGCCCTGCCGGCCGGGGTGGGGCTGACTGCCGGAGGGCCCTGGAGGCTGCAGCAGCCTGGGAACGCTCTGCCACGTTTGCCGGCTGTGCAGCCTGGAAGGGACGCCCGGCCTCCCAGATCGTCTCCCTCCCCGACAACTAACCTCCAAGACTCCGACTGCCGCGATTCTGGGATTTGTGGTCGGCCCCACAGGCTGGAATCTTCATTAGCTTAGGGGCGGTGGCTAGAGGTAGGAGCCGCTGGGCCCTGTGTGCCCCTCAGCCAGTCACCTGCAGCGACAGTGGGAGCAGGCTCCTGCCCTCGGCCCACAGACCTGGCTCTGCCAGCCCGGCTGTGTGGAGCGAGGCAGAGGGATTCCGAGAAGCCCCTTCCCGACACAGCTGTAAACAGCCAGTGGCTCATTCACTGTACAGGGCTAGTGCGACGGGCAGTAAACCCACACGGCCATGGTGCCGCACTCAGGGACTGATCTGGCCACGCCCGCCCTCAGGGCTACAGAGGAGTGAAGGTTCGGTCTCTCCCTGGGGAAGCCGAAGGTCAAACTTCGAGCTGTGCCTGACAGGCAGAGGTTCAGGCTGAGGGAGGAGTCCGCATCCTTATGTTCCTAGAGGTCTCCTCTTGTTGTGACATGCTTGCACACACGCAGACACGCACACGCAATGCTGCACGCATGTGCATGCACACGGATGCACACTCATGACCCTGGGACAGCTTGGGGCAGGTTGCATGGCTTGATGTGCAGTGTTGGGTGGAAGTAAGGGGGGCTCCGGTGGGCTCCTGCGGGCTTTTCCTTTAGCCAAGATCCGTGGCAGAAGAAACGGGCCAACCTGTGCTGAGTAGGATGCGTGGAGTTTAAAACTTCTCCAGCAGGTCTTAGTTGTTTTTATTCCACTCTACGTGGCTGAGGCTGGCGACACTCTCCAGACAGCCCTGTGGCTCTCAGGGGCCTGGTCCCAGGAGGCTCAGCGGGATGCGTTTGGGGCACCAGGTTCTCAGTGCCCCGCGGGTGGCCGCCTGCTGCTGGCTGCAGTGCTGGGATGCACCTGCCTTTCTACTTTCCACAACTTGAGGTCTTTTCTGGCAACTGCTGGGTGATTTTCTCATATTTTGTATAAGAAACGTTTTGTTTTTAGGCCCACAACTTATTCTTTTTCCTAATAGCTTTTCCCCCTGCTTGTCACTGACCTGTTCTCTCAGGTGGCTGCGTGTTGCAGGGGAGTCCCCGATCTTTGGACTGTTCCAGAGCCCAAGACTAGCTCGGCTGTGCCACTCAGGGAAACACGCTGGAATTCAAATGAGACAGATGTTATTCTGGGAATAAACTTGATCCTCTTAGGTCTGTGTGAGAAGAAAACGGTGGACAAACATTGGTGCTTGAGCTGTGATTAGTAAGAAATTACTGGTGTTCCTCCTCACGTGTGCCTGGTGATAGGAAGTCAGAAGAAGAGAGTGTTTGATCACTTATCGATCAGTAGGTTCTGATAATGAAAAGTCTGCCCGTGTTATCTGTGGGGCAGGGCCTCACGGAATTTCTCTGTGGGGATTGTTCTCCACCAGGGCTCGTTGTCCAGACCCGTCGAACGGCACCAACGCCTGGCTGGAGAGAGGAGGGGGCCCGGCCGCTGTGGCGCTGCTGGTTCTCTCGCTGTTGCTGGGGGATCCTGAGCCATCGCCCCTCAGGGGCGTGAGCAATGATGTCTCCAGGACCTCCATACGGCTTCCTGAATTCCCCAGCTGGTCCCATCCGTCTGGAATCAGTGGCATTCCTTTCTCTCTCCATCATTTCCTGCTCCGTTCAGCACTCCTCGAGTGTTTAGAGAAAGGGTTTCTCAGCATTGGGACCCAAGAATGTGTTTATGGAAATCCTGAGTGAAAATGAAAGACTGTGGAAAGAAAAAAACACTTTTCACTACATTTTCGCTAAGTGCCTTTGTTTTTAAGTTTATTTTGTTTTATGAAGTGTATTTCTATGTTTCCTTTAGGGAAGCCCTGTCTCCTTTCCATGTGCCTTCCCAGGCCCAGGAAAAGAGCCGGGGTGGGTGGGTCAGGAGGAAAGCGGAGGGTGGAGAGGGAAGGGCAGGCAGCCAATGTCATCTCCAAATAAAAACGCTTTGATTTCTTTCCACCAGATCATGATTCATTGTCACGGGTGACCATTTAGTTCTGTGCTCCCCTGGTTTCCTTCTGGGGGAGCCCACGGTGGCGTCCACACCCCTGTCGCTGCTCACACCCAAGGCTTCCCTCTGGGCAGCTGCGCTGGAACCAGCGGGTTCTATGAACTCAAGAATGCTGGTGTTTTTCAGGCAGGATACAGCTGCTGACTTTCAGCGGAGAAGGCCATGCAGTGGGCTAGCCTGGTCTGGTTAATAATTCATCGTAGATTTGTGGATGGTCACACTGAGTGTGCAGAGCTCGAAAGCTGCCACTCGCTTAGAAGCTAGTCCAGATTTTAGTATGCCTATGGCTTAAAAGTGGTGGTGACATTGGTTTTCAAATAAAATATTTCAGAAATATTTGGGACTTTTCTATGCACCTGATTAGAAAATTGTGAGGCTTGTAAAAATGTGCTGTGCATTCTTAACTGGCGTGTTTATTAGGATTTGGGGCTAGAGTTGGGATGTGGTGGAGTCAGAGTGAGATGGATAACTTTTTGAGGTCACCCACCAAAAGGCAACAATGGCAAGGCAAAAGCTTTTAGTTTTACTTGATGTGTTAATTACAAATGTTAGTTAAAGTTATTTTTCAGACGCTTCCCCACCCACTAAAACGTCCTCCCACAGGCACTTGTCTGGGGGTCTGAATCACACAGGCGGGGGTGGACCTGAGTTTCCCCGCTGGGGTTCCCGGGAGGCAGCCACAGCCGTCGGGAGCCATGAACTGGGGCTGTCCCAGGATGTAAGGGAAATGTTGGCTGTGCCTTCCAAGTTGTTATAGAGTAAGGGATAAATAAGGCAAACCCATCAACGTGGTCACGTATTTATGAGAATCATAATGAGAATTTTCAGCCTCCTTGGAGAGGTGAGCTACCATGTGCTCGGGAAGATTGAGCTCCTGCGCACTCAACGGACAGACACTTGGTGTGCACATGTGCGCACGGCAACATCCATATGTGCACACAGGAGAGTGTGCATGCATCCCTCACACACCTGCGCCCCTCACACACGTGCACCCCTCACACACGTGCGCCCCTCACACGCGTGCGCCCCTCACACACGTGCGCCCCTCACACACACGTGCGCCCCTCATGCACGTGCCCCTTACACACACGCACCCCTCATGCACGTGCACCCCTCACACACACGTGCGCCCCTCACACATACGTGCGCCCCTCACACACACGTGCGCCCCTCACACACACGTGCACCCCTCACACACACGTGCACCCCTCACAAATATGTACCCCTCACACACGTGCTCACCCACAGACATGCATACAGGAGCATTGCACGCGCCCCCACACACGTGCTCACCCACACTGATGCAGAGGATTCTCCAAATCTACAGGCTCCACGTGAATAGTGGAAACTGTATATGCAGAGTTAAGTTTTCATTAGCAAAGTTATTAGGCTGCCATTAAATAACGTTTTTCAAATAACTGTATTTAAAGTGGTAAAAGCACTTTTGTCATTATAACTAAATTAAGCATTAATTCAGTAGCGTTTTGGCTTTTCTAAGGGTTCGTCTGCCGTAAGGTGCAGTTTTTCCCTCACATTTTACCGGCTCTGACGGGCGCCGCTCAGTCGCCAGCTTCCCCTTTCCCAGTGGCTTGGAACAGCGTCTGTCCTACGCTGGAGGCTTCCGGATTCCTCGGAGTGCGGCCTGTTTATGGAAAAGCATTAATAGGGATGGGTAGAGATGGGGGTCTCTAGGTTAATAGAGAGGACAGTATTTCTATTTTGTGTGAGTGTGTTTCAGAGTTACACATCACCTCAGATAAAACAGGGCCCTTTAGACAGACGGCAGGCCTGGCCCAAGGGGAGGGGTGTCTGTGACGACCTTCTCAAGGCCAAAAGCTTCAGGACCAGCAGGATTCCTCCAGAGAATGTTTTTTGGAAGAGCGTTAGCTGCGTGTTGCCAGGCCGACTGAGAGGGCACAGGCCTGCAGGGCACCCACGGTTCCGCCCCTGCGCTGCTGCCAGGCTCTGGCTGTGTGACCTGTCGCCCTCCAGGCCTCAACATCCACACTCATGTCAGCAGGGTGATGACAACTTCCCAGGGATCCCCGAACGTCACCTGCCTCGACGTCACCTGCAGGCAGCCTCCGGGCCCGTGTCCCATTCACAGAGCGTCTGGGTTTTTTCTTTAAGCATGCTGGTTATGACAGAAGGTAAAATATTAACCAAGAAGAATAATCTCACATTTAACTATAGCTTCACCCAAACACATACATCTGTAGCAACGTAATGATAGGAGACTGAGAGGGCCTGGGGCTCCTCATTCCAGGCTGTGCTTTTCCCTTGAGAAGCAACAGAGGTAGGAGACCGCGGCTGTTCTGACCTCTGGACTGGTTAGAGAGCGTTTGTCGAGTGAAAACATACGTAGGAGGCTGTGTGTTCTGGGAGGAGCCAGCAAATCGGCAGGCGACAGCACGGGGGACACGCGGCCTGCAGAGGGTGTGGGAACAGCCACCTGCTTCGAGGCCTGTGCTCTGCCTCCGACGGCTTTATCTCTAGAGCTTGAGTCTCTTGTGACAGGAAGTGAGTACGAACGAATCAGTTAACCATTCTGTAAACTGGGAAGTTGTCTCGTGACCAGCGTTCATGCAGGCAGGTGCCTCCCCCACGTGCCCGACACTAACTCAAGCCTTGTGTTTTGTGGGCCATGTGGCCTCGCCCGGGACGAGGGTGGGTGTGACTGTCCAGCCTCCATGTCACCAAGGTGGCATGTTCATTTGTTGAGCTCACATCCTCAGCAGCTGTCCCAGCCGGGAGACGCTCGGGAAAACTGCTACCGCACGGCGGCACAGGGCCGTAAACATGTCACCACTGGACATAACGGAAGCTGCCGATGACACCACACGCGAAGCCTCCCGTGGGTTCCAAGTATTTTTACACGGCCAGACCGGGCCCTGTGCCTCGTTCAGCGGCCTCTCTGTGGAAATCTCCTTCTGCTGCCAGGACCTGCAGCAGCCCACAACTGGGGGTGGGGCTGGGGATGCTTTCACCCACGGCCAGGGGTTGTGCCCGGGAATCTTCCAGCTTAGTACCCCCCATTGTCCCCAGAGCTGGGAGCTGTGGGTCTTTCCACTGTTGGTCACGGCTCTGCCCTATCCCTGCACATGAGAGTGAGTGGCTGAAAAATCAATGCCAAGTAAGCTTTGGAGGGAGCGTGTTTAACCTGCCCTCGGGTTTACACTGAAACCCTGCCCACATTTTATTAAGGGATACTCATAAACAAAGGTCGGCGAAGAATAAAGAAAAACAAGTTGCTTTTATGAGTCAATTAAATACATAATAGTGCTCAACTCATTTTGGCCTGTGTGGTTTACAGACCAGATAAGAATATGCTGTTATTTATTTAAGGTAAAATGAGGGTCTGGGCCCATTTTGCACCATTTAGCAAGTGAATGGGTAGCTTGTGTGGTCAGACCTCACTGTGACTGACAGAGCTAGGAAATGTGCAAGGAGCATTTGCTGATTAATTCGCCGCCCTCCATCCGTCTGTGTCCCTGTTCCTTCACCCCACTGCGTGCCAGGCCGAGATATCCCAGAGAATGTTTCCAGAGGAGGTCTGGACTCAAGTCTAATAAAGGAAACCCCAGGAAATCCAGAACAGAAGGTTAGCCTGTGACAGGAGGAAATTTGTTTCACACTCCACAGCTGAATTTGCGGTTGCCTTTCTAATGTCACATGGGCTGTGCTGAGGATAGGGCAGGTCTCTCTCCCCTGCATGGACATCGCAGACACTCGCCATGGTGGGTTGGATCGATGGACGTGGTGTGAGCTGTGCAGGCATTGCAGACACTACAGACATCGTAGACACTACAGACATTGTAGACGCTCGCCGTCGTGGGTGGATTGATGGACGTGGCGTGAACTGCATGAACATCGTAGTCACTACAGACATCACAGACACTTGCTGTGGTGGGTGGATTGATGGACACGGTGTTAGCTGTACAGACATCGCAGGCACTACAGACATCGCAGGCACTACAGACATCGCAGACACTCGCCATGGTGGGTGGATCGATGGACGCGGTGTGAGCTGTAGGGACATCACTCACTGTGGCGGGTGGGTTGATGGACGTGATGCGAGCCAGTCTCTGATGCCAACTGTTTTACATTCCTGGGTGGCATTTGTCCCCTCTGGTTTTCTTCATTGGCATCTTTCTCTTTTTTTAAGAAGTTCGTCAGAAGCAACGTGGTCCTTCCCAGTGAACCTAGCAGAGGTCTGTTGACATTTTAGATACGTTTCTCCAGTTCTCCTTCCCAGTGGACACAGCAGAGGTCTGTTGACATTTTAGATACATTTCTCCAGTTCTCCTTCCCAGTGGACACAGCAGAGGTCTGTTGACATTTTAGATACGTTTCTCCAGTTCTCCTTCCGTTCCTCGCCAGCCATCGTGTGCTGTGCTGAGCCCAAGCCACAGGTGTGTTTGCCGAGTGCTGGGCCCTGTCGGGAGGAGCCGTCTGAGGTCCCTGGTCTCCATGGAAGGAGGTGCCCTGTGGGAGACGACGTGCCAGGAGGAGGCTGGTGTGGCCCCGCAGACAAACTTACATTCGGAGAAGCCTCATCTGGGGAAGCAGCCCAGGAGGGGCAGCAGCCGTGGGGCCCTGGAGTTGGCTGTGGCTTATGGCCGAGCACCCCTCAGGATCATCCCAGCCTTCCAGCTCCTGCCCCGAAGTCAGAAAAGGCTTCCCGTGCACAGCAGGGCCTCCGCTGTGCTCTGGAGTCCTGGTTGGCCTCGGCTGGGATGGGCCCGGCCCTTCTCTGAGGCCCAAGGGCCTTAGTGCCTCCCAGCCCCACCCTCCAGCCCTCCTTGAGCTAAGCACCTTCCCAGCCTCCTGCTGTCCTCTGCTTCACTCCCTGAATGGGGAGTGTTGCTTTTTTGCTGAGGATTCTCTTGGAAACCCTTTGAACTGAGAGATGGACCCACAGTGGTGCCTCTGCCTCGGATGTTGGTGTCCCCTGTGGCCCCGTGGGGAGTGGACGCTGGCAGTCGGGGCACCTTGGCTGTGGGAAAGGGGGACCATGCTGGCCACAGAGTGTGTGGGACCAGGGGCAAGCAGGGCGAGCTGGCACACCCCACCCCCTTCTCCAGTTACCAACCCCTAACCTGGGGCTCGCCAAGCGGGGTCCCCGTAGCTGCGGCACCAGCATCCCTGGGCACGTGTGTGAAGTGCTCGTGGCAGGCCCCACCCCAGACCTCCAGAGCTGGGACTGGCGATCTCTTTCCACAGGCCCTGCAGAGAGTTCCCGTCCGGCTGAAATCTGAGACCCCTGGTCTACAGAGCGCGATTCTGTCTTCCTGCCGAGTGTCAGGAGCAGACCAGCCTCCCGAACAGTCACCTGCAGAGCTTCCGCTCCTTCAGGGAGGGCCCTGACGTTCTCGCGCTGGAAATCCTCCACCTGGCCAGGTTCCGGCTGCCCTGGACCCCCTGGATGACTCCGGGATTGAGGAGCAGACGCAGGGCTGCCTGGAGCTGGCCTCACCCTGGTGCCCTGCTCATGCCGTTTTTTGGTGACACCCACTCACAGTAGCCCGGCTGAGGGTTTTGTTCTCCTTCTCTTTGTTTGCTCTCACTAAATCCATCTGATTAAAATTAGCCTGGTGTGCCCTTGCCCCAGGTGCTGGAGGGGGTGCTGGGGGCCGCCGTTTCCAGGGAAAGGGAGAGACAGTGTCACTTACGGGACCGCACAAGGGCGAATGTGCCTTTTGCTTTTGTCTCTTCCGCTACAGCTCCCACCCTCGCCTGTTCCTTGGAATTAGGCAGGACGGAGTCTGTGCCTCCTTCACCGGCATAAACAGAAGCTATTTCAGTTGATGGACCCCAACCCCAACCAAGACACAGGATCCGATGAGCCTCTGGAAGCACCGTTTTTGCTCAGATAGCAGCCGGGGGTGTCCTAATTCCTGAGCAGAGGTGGAGGTTTGACACACTCTGCTTTACGCGTGAGGTTTTCTGAACCGCTTACGTAGCTAGAGGCTGTTCTGGAGAAGCCGAGATGGTCGTGGACATAGCTGCAAATACCAAGGCTGTCGGTGGACGTGGAGAGGTTGGGCTCTGTGTGACGCAGGAAGTGACGTTTCCCTCCTTAGAGGCTCAGCCCGTTAGAACTCAGCCTGCGGCTGGTGTGTGGCTCAGCCCGTTAGAACTCAGCCTGCGGCTGGTGTGTGGCTCAGCCCGTTAGAACTCAGCCTGCGGCTGGTGTGTGGCTCAGCCCGTTAGAACTCAGCCTGCGGCTGGTGTGTGGCTCAGCCCGTTAGAACTCAGCCTGCGGCTGGTGTGTGGCTCAGCCTGTTAGAACTCAGCCTGCGGCTGGTGTGTGGCTCAGCCCGTTAGAACTCAGCCTGCGGCTGGTTTGTGCCGTTCCATGTTGCAGTTTTAGGTTTTTTTTTTTACATCGAGCAGTCCTGGATTATGACAGGTTTTTTTTACATTGAGCAGTCCTGGATTAGGACAGGTTTTTTTTTACATTGAGCAGTCCTGGATTAGGACAGGTTTTTTTTACATTGAGCAGTCCTGGATTAGGACAGGTGTCTGGTGATGTCTTTCCCGACCGGAGTGTGGCTCAGTCCCCGGCCAGGGCCTCACTCTGCTGCCCCCGACCTGGGACACCGTGGCTCTGTCAGGAGGATTCTCACTGTCCAAGCAAGCACAGTCTGTGGTGTCAAACCTGCCGGTGTCTGGATGGGTGTGTTCTGGGGCTGTGAGGCTCCGGTCTGGGCCATGGGGACGCGGGAGGCTGAGCGGGTGAAGGCAGCTGTGACGTGTGTGTCACGCCCTGTGCGGGTGCCAGGAGGGGGCTGTCGGTCCTCACAGCAACCGGGAGAGGGAAGCTTGTTGTGTTTGTCTTGCTGATGAGGAAACGGCTCTGGGAGGGAAGTGCTTTGCCAGGCTCATGCTGGGCCACAGCTGCCTGCTGCTTTCCTGAGAAGCCGTGCAAGGAAGGTGGAGGCCGAGTGTGCGGACCCTGTCTTGTGTAGGGCCAGGGGTCACGCAGCTGTGCAGGGAAGCGGCCACAGGCACGGTGCTGTCCAGTGAGCGGGATTGTGTCCATTTCACCTGATTTCAGATTTGAGTTGAACGTAATGTTTGCATGCATGGGATGTTATCCTTTTGATGATTTTTTAATTACTTAAAATCTACCTTGCGGGCGTTATAGCATAGGGTTTGGTCGGGCCCGGGTCTGTCTCTGCCTGGTCCTGGCAGCCAGGTACCCCATGGACCCAGAGCGGGGATCCAGGTTCCAGGCCCTCCTGGGCACTGCTGAATTCTGTCCCACTGACTTTGATGTTTTATGTTTTATTCTGAGCATTTCTGTTTCTGTTGATTCACTATTTTTTTCTGGTTATAGAAGGAATAATTTTTCTTTTATCAGCCACCCAGGCTGCAGCCACGTGTGACTGGTCAGGTTCTGTGACAGGGAGAGGGCCTGGCCCGGAGGTCGGCGTCTCGCAGCTCTCAGTGGACTCCGCAGACACTCGTTGCCCTGAGGGTGCGGCTGTGGCGGCGTCTGTGGGTGGCTGAGGAGACGGGACGTTCACCGTTCACCAGGCAGTTGCGCCTCAAGGGTGTTCTGGGGGCTGCCTCGTGTCCCAGAGCTAGACCCACATGATGCTGAGCCTCGTGCCACTGCGAGACCACCCCCGGTCAAAGAGACCAGTCCCCTGCCCCGTGGCCCTGCACCAGCCCCGCCTCTGGTCTCTTTGGAAGCGACAGCGGGAGGAGGCTGCTCGCGGCATCTGGAGGCTCGAGGGCCCGGTCTCTGGGTGGCCACAGCCGTGGTGCAGCGGAAAGAGGAAGCGCTTAAGTCAGAGAGTCCTGGGCTCCAGTTTTGCCTTGACGTTTACATGGCTTTAAGAGAAAACAGCTCAGCCGCGCTTTTCTCCTCTCCGAAGCTCTTGTAGCTGATCTGTGTGGAGGATTAGCGAGGACCGTGTCCACCTCCGCAGCCCACCGTGTGGAGGATTAGCGAGGACCCCGTGTCCACCTCCGCAGCCCACCGTGTGGAGGATTAGCGAGGACCGTGTCCACCTCCGCAGCCCACCGTGTGGAGGATTAGCGAGGTCCCCGTGTCCACCTCCGCAGCCCACCAGCGGCGCTGAGTGTCGGGGTCGGTGTTTTTCTCACTTTCTTTTCAAGCTGTCGTTGGCTTGGGATTTTGTAAAAGGCAGCTGGGGTGTGGATTGGAGTGGAGCTCTAAGATGCTTGAGGCAAGAGGAGACCGTGAACAGGTCTGAGGCTTTGGACTGGGGACCACGCAGAGCAAACTAGCTGAGTTCGAGAAAGGCCTCAGTGCCTTGAAAGGCACCTGCTGTTTACACTTTTCTCAAGGCAGAGGCTTCACACGGTTGCTGTTCCACACAAGTGCCAAGCAAGGCCCTGGTGCGAGAGGCGTGGACGGAAAATGGAGCCTGAACGTCCTGTGACCGTCACGAAGCCGGTCGTGGTCGGCGGCCCGTGTGTGTCTGTCGGGCCAGGGCCCTGCTGCCTGCCCTCTGGCTTCAGGAATCCAGCTGGGGAGAAATGCTCGCTCTGAGTAGCCCTGGGCTTTTGACCCAGCTTGAGGTTGTAAACAGGCGGAGGGGGCTGAGTGCAGAGGTTTTGCTGTGACAGAGACCTGGGCCTGCCCTGGCGCCGCCCGCCCGGAGCCCACCACAGCCTCGCCCTCCGTCACCTGCCTGTCGCCGCCCGCCCGGAGCCCACCACAGCCTCGCCCTCCGTCACCTGCCTGTCGCCGCCCGCCCGGAGCCCACCACGGCCTCGCCCTCCGTCACCTGCCTGTCGCCGCCCGCCCGGAGCCCACCACGGCCTCGCCCTCCGTCACCTGCCTGTCGCCGCCCGCCCGGAGCCCACCACGGCCTCGCCCTCCGTCACCTGCCTGTCGCCGCCCGCCCGGAGCCCACCACGGCCTCGCCCTCCGTCACCTGCCGCCGCCCGCCCGGAGCCCACCACAGCCTCGCCCTCCGTCACCTGCGTGCTGCACGCGGCAGACTGAACTGCAGGACGCCTGTGTTGCCGCCAGTTCTGCTGTTTAGGAAAAACTCTCTGTGCTAAGTTGGATCTTCCTTGTGACTGATTCAGAGGAGCCACATTGTTACGGAAGAGCTGGGAACCAGACACAGGGTTCAGAGTGTCCTCGAGGTATCAGAAGAACTGCTGTAGAGCAGGCCGAGGGCTGTGTGATTGCCACACCCTCCGTGGGGCCCCGCTCTCGAGTTAGGCTCTGCCCAGCAGCCCAGTGACTCAGAAGGTGTGCACACGAGGTGTGAATTCCACCTTGCTCCGGCACCAAGAAAATAGCACCGTGGGCCGGGCGCGGTGGCTCAAGCCTGTAATCCCAGCACTTTGGGAGGCTGAGACAGGCGGATCACGAGGTCAGGAGATCGAGACCATCCTGGCTAACACGGTGAAACCCCGTCTCTACTAAAAAATACAAAAAATTAGCCGGGCGAGGTGGCGGGCACCTGTATTCCCAGCTACTCGGGAGGCTGAGGCAGGAGAATGGCGTAAACCCGGGAGGCGGAGCTTGCAGTGAGCTGAGATCGCGCCACCGCACTCCAGCCTGGGCGACAGAGCGAGACTCCGTCTCAAAAAAAAAAAAAAAGAAAATAGCACCGCGAGGATGGGATGTGGATGATGGACACGGGGTGACGGACAGGGGATGACAGACGCAGGGTGACGGACGCGGGGTGACGGGCAGGGGATGACAGACACCGGATGATGGATGGGGGATGACGGAGGATGATGGGTTGTGGGATGACGGACGCGGGGTGATGGACGGGGGATGACGGAGGATGACGGACGCGGGAGGATGACGGACGCGGGATGATGACGGAGGATGATGGATTGTGGGATGACGGATGCGGGGTGATGGATGCAGGGTGATGGACGCGGGGTGACGGACGTGGGGTGATGGATGGGGGATGACGGAGGATGATGGGTTGTGGGATGACAGGACTTCTCAGCGCTGGTTGCTCGTGCCTGGGGGTGGGAATTAGTGGGAAGAAGAAAGGCTCGGAGAGGTCCTTATCCAGTGGCCAGGAGCGGGGCTCAGGTTTTTCGTACAGTGTTCAGGGAATCCCACAGAACTCCTGGGGACGGCAGGGCCACCCCCACCGTGCCGGCGGGGAAGCAGGCGTGGAGAGGCTCAGCTTCTGAGGCAGCCGTGGGGAGTGGCACTCGGGCTGGCTCAGGTCCCGGGCCAGGCGAACTGATCCGTGTCAGCCTCTGGTTCTGAAACACTGAGCCTGGCTCCATTCTGAAAAGTGCAGCAGTAATTTGAGCCTTGTTCTGAATGGCCCCGCTGATTCATCCTGCTTTTGCAAGGACAGTGGCCTCTGCTTCCTCTGATCCTGGCAGCCTGGAACTTCCTTAGGGGACTGGGCGTGTGGATAGACATCGTGGGGGACGTTCTTTAAACTGGGGAAGGGGCTCCCCTAGACACAGTCGCTTCTAACAGGAACCTTCTAGAGCCTCACCCAGAGCAGAGTGGACACCGGCAGCAGCCCGGGTTCTGGGAAGCCCCGGCCGCCTGCCTGGGTCATCAGGGATGGGCCAGCCCCCAACCCTTGGGTAGGAAGAGCCCAGGCCTCAGACAGGACAGGCACCGGGGTGAGCAGACGGCTTCCCCTGCAGGAGGAGATGCAGCCGTTCAGAAGCAGACCTCCAGCGTGGGGAAATCAGACCCATGGTGTCAGGGTGCACGAAGGCCGGACACACAGGCCTGTCCCCTTCGAGGACCAGGACACGAAGTTGGAACACACAGGACACGTCCCTCGCAATGGTCAGGACAAAGGCAGGACACACAGGCCACGTCCCCCACAAGGGTCAGGACAAGGGCAGGACACAAGGCCACGTCCCCTGCGAGGGTCAGGACAAGGGCAGGACACAAGGCCACGTCCCCTGTGAAGACCAGGACACGAATGCGGGACACACAGGCCACGTCTGCTGTGAAGACCAGGACACGAATGCGGGACACACAGGCCACGTCCCCTGCGAGGACCAGGACACGAATGCGGGACACACAGGCCACGTCTGCTGTGAAGACCAGGACAAGAAAGCTGGACACACAGGCCACGTCCCCTGTGAAGACCAGGACACGAATGCGGGACACACAGGCCACGTCCCCTGTGAAGACCAGGACACGAATGCGGGACACACAGGTCGCGTCCCCTGTGAGGGTCAGGGTGCCCCGGGTCAAGGCTGGAGCCTGAACGCTGTCCGCAGACCGTGGCTGGATGGAGACCGCCATGTTGAAATGCTGTGCATCTGCTCCAGGTGTGGCCGTGTGGTGCAGAGAGGAGGTGTGGGCGTGCACACCAAGCCGTCCTCGTCCTCGCAGCTGCGGCTCTGGGCGGGGCTGACTGAGGGAGGGAACAAAGTTAACTTTTTCTACCTGGAGACTTCACTGGCTAGAATGAATATCTATTTCTTTGTAATTAAGGACATCTTGAAATACAGAAAAATAGTTTCCTTGTAAGGCTTTTAATTTTAAACACACGCAGAGCTTTCTGAAAGGGACGCCGTGTGTAGTTTGGTTTCTGTGGTTCATGTGCCTTCCATGTGCCTGGAGGATGGACAGATGGTTTTGTAATGTGTGTCATAGTTTGCACCCAGCTGGTTCAGGTGTTAAACTAAGAGCAATTAATAAAGCAAAGCAATGGTGGTCAGTTCAGACGGAGCCCAAGGCCCTCCCCACGCAGGGGGCTTATGCTCTGGAGTGGGCAGCGTGGTCTAAGTGGGACTTGTGTGTGAATTTCTACACCTACGCTAAGTAGAATGGGCATTTATTTGCAAAGCTCTGAATTACATTTTGTTTTTTATTTTATGTTTAAACTTAATTAGGACAAATTGCCATTATTGTTACATGTAATGAGTTGACTCTGTCAATATTTAATATAAACGAAGGAA
Organism: Macaca nemestrina; assembly: GCF_043159975.1. Taxonomy (NCBI): domain Eukaryota; kingdom Metazoa; phylum Chordata; class Mammalia; order Primates; family Cercopithecidae; genus Macaca; species Macaca nemestrina. Next base: position 214,119 of record NC_092140.1, read on the forward strand.
ATGTTGGCAAAAGAGAAATTAGACCTCACATTTTTATTTATAATAATCTCAAATGCTGTTACATTTGTAAGCATTTTTGTTGCTTTATAGATGTTTTAATTTTAAGTTTTCAAGAATGAGAAGTTGTCCCCACTGAAAGCCTAGCACGCCAACGTCTTTCTTTCAGTTTCTCTCCATTCTTATTTTGCCTCGTGGAGATACGGTGTGCGCACACATGTTCAATATTAAGCACACATCTGTGAACGCACCCAGGAAACGTTACACCCGTACGTTTCTACGTATTATTGAAAGTTCATCGGAAAAGACACCAGAGGCCGTGTGCTGCTCTGTGACGCGCCCATCAGAGGCTGTGACGCGCCCATCAGAGGCTGTGACCCATCCAGAGGTTTCCGTGCACCGCTCTGTGATCCCAAAACCCGGTCGTCCTCCTCCTCCCACCCAGTGCCTGCGATTTCCCGCCGTGGCCCCGCTGGAACGGCAGCTCTGCAGGGTCTTCGCCTGGCCAGGGTGGGTGCGAGGCGCTCTGTGTCAGAGTCTCGCGCTGCGGAATGCCTGTTTCCTTTTCCCCACGCTGATTCCTGCCACTGTGTAGCTTACCATAGTAGTTTTACAGCTAGCTGACTTCCTTAGGCCACTGGAATACTGATTTGTTCTCATGTCCTCTTAAAAATATTTTTCAAAGATGGAGAAGGCGTTGTAAATATGCCGTCATGGTCAGGTGTCGGGGAGGACGGACGGGCTGCGCAGAGCCTGCTCTGGTTTCTGTCATTTCCTGAACGCTGTGGGTCTGGTGCAGACACCAGTGCCTCCCATCCAGCCTCAGGCTGGGTGAAGTGAGGTGGAGGGAGCATCTGTTTGGTCAGTGCTGGCCCTGGACGTGCCTGTGGCCTTGTCGGGCAGGAGGCAGGCGAGGAGCTTCGATGCCCGGCGGTCCCTGTCCCTGTGCTGGAAGAGGGGGGCTGCCGGAGCTGCTCCTCCTTGGCTGAGGGCCTCCTGAGCCCTTTTCTCATGGGCGTCCCCTCCCAAAGCGGGGCTCCTCATAAATTTGGGGGTACAGAGCTCTGCAGCACTCCTTGGTGGAGTTGCCTCTGGAGAGCTCAGCTGTGGCTGTGAACCCGCCTACGCTTGCTGGTCACACGGCTGCCCAGTAAGCACCCCTTGGTGCAGGGTCCATGGCGCCTGGCATCTCAGAGGGTTGGCAGCTGCTGGGGATGAGGCTGGAGCCCAAGGATGGGGTGGGGCCTTGTGTGGGGGTCGTCCTCCCAGTCCCGGCCGTGCCCTCCACCCGGGAGAGCCCCATCTGCCGTTCTGAGGTGATGGCTTGGCCCCGGAGAACCTGCCCTGGCTGGGGGCCAGGCACGCACTCCATCTCCAGGGGATTCTGGGGCTTGGGGAGGTCAGAGTCTGTTGGAGGAGGGTGAGCCAATTGGCCAAAGGGTGTTTATGGCCCAAGGTGGAGGTTGGGCTGGTGGGGAGAGAGGAGGGGACGAGGGCCTGGGGGCCACCCTTCCTGTGAGGGCTGCTCCCCGGTGTTGGCGACGCTCAGGTGAGCGTGTGTGGGGAGGGGAGGGGGTGAGCATGTGTGGGGAGGGGAAGGGTAAGCGTGTGTGGGGAGGGGAGGGGTGAGCATGTGTGGGGAGGGCAGGGGTGAGGGTGTGTGGGCTGGGGAGGGGTGAGCGTGTGTGGGGAGGGCAGGGGTGAGCGTGTGTGGGGAGGGGAGGGGTGAGTGTGTGTGGGGAGGGCAGGGGTGAGGGTGTGTGGAGAGGGCAGGGGTGAGGGTGTGTGGACTCGGGAGGGGTGAGTGTGTGTGGGGAGGGGAGGGGTGAGCGTGTGTGGGGAGGGCAGGGGTGAGGGTGTGTGGGGAGGGCAGGGGTGAGGGTGTGTGGGGAGGGCAGGGGTGAGGGTGTGTGGACTCGGGAGGGGTGAGGGTGTGTGGGGAGGGCAGGGGTGAGGGTGTGTGGGGAGGGGAGGGGTGAGGGTGTGTGGACTCGGGAGGGGTGAGGGTGTGTGGGGAGGGCAGGGGTGAGCGTGTGTGGGGAGGGGAGGGGTGAGGGTGTATGGGGAGGGCAGGGGTGAGGGTGTGTGGGGAGGGCAGGGGTGAGGGTGTGTGGGGAGGGCAGGGGTGAGGGTGTGTGGACTCGGGAGGGGTAGCCCCCACTCCAGAACAGACACTGCACTGCAGCCTGCACTTGGAGTCTGATGCTCTCTCAGGCAGTCTTGTCCTGAGTCATAAATAAGAAAGGAAAAATCAAAGTTTGGATTTGCTATTTTCTCTTCTTCTGAAGTTGGCATTGAGTCGTCAAGTCTGGGCGGTGCAGGTTTCGACTGTGGTTCTCCGCAGGGCGGTTGACGAGAGGCTCTGTGGCCGGCCCACTAGGAGGGCATCAGATGCTTGCCCTGTAATTGCGCTGGGTGTGCCGGCCCCCGGAGTTCCCTCCACTGATGACAGGGTCAGGCAAAGAGGCTGGTTCCTGCTAGCTGCAGGTTTTGTGAGTACAGGTTGTGGGGTGCGGGTGTGGGTTGAGCCTCTGATCAGGGTGTGGTGGCGTCTCAGGCCACATTGCCAGTGGTGGGTGTCTGTGGCCGGGGCAGTGTGGACGCGTCTGTGGGTGTCTGTGGCCGGGGCGGCGTGGGCGCATCGTCTGTGGGTGTCTGTGGCTGGGGCGGCGTGGGCGCATCGTCTGTGGGTGTCTGTGGCTGGGGCGGCGTGGGCGCATCGTCTGTGGGTGTCTGTGGCTGGGGCGGTGTGGGCACATCGTCTGGGGATGTCTGTGGCTGGGGTGGCGTGGACGCATCGGGGGTGGTGGTGCTGTGGCCGGGGCAGCGTGGATGTGTTGTCTGTGGGTGTCTGTGGCCGGGGCGGTGTGGACGCACCATCGGTGGGTGTCTGTGGCCGGGGCGGCGTGGACACCTGGGGGGTGGTGGTGCTGTGGCCGGGGCGGTGTGGACGCACCATCGGTGGGTGTCTGTGGCCGGGGCGGCGTGGACGCATCGGGGGTGGTGGTGCTGAGCCGAGACTCCTTGGGGGCGTGGTTCTGTGTTCCCCGTTCCCCCATCCGGGAGCCGCCTGGCCTTCCCTTTGGATGTAGCGTGAGTCTGGGGTTCTCAGTGTTTTTTGTGCTTTGTGAGGGTGAGAGTTACCCCAGAGAGAACGTCAGGCTCTTCCAAGATACCCCAAAGGGCGAGGGCAGCCCTCACTGTGCTGAGGCTGACTGTGGTCTCTCGGGCATCTCTCCCAACTTGGGCCAGGTGCACAGTGGGGTAGGGCGAATGTGCACACATTTCTGACGGACTTGGGGGAGACCCTCTAGGTCCCCTTGAAGCACAGAGCCAGTGCACCTGGCTTCTCTGCCAAACACAGCAACAGTCACGGCCATCGGCCACAGCCACCTCCACGCCAGCCACAGCTGCATTTCTCCCCCGGGGCCGGCTGCACCAGAGCTGCCCACATCAGCGTCCTTGGCCAACAGCATCGCAGCCTCACTCTTATCACTCTCAGGGGTGAGTGAGCAGCAGGGGTGGCTTGGGTCAGGGCCCCCAACTCTGGGAGCCCAACTCTGGGAGCCCAACTCTGGGAGCCCACCTGCCCACCTGCCCACCTGCCTGGGGTGGTCTCAGGCCCCGTGTTGCCTTGTGGGTGGGTGGGCGGCACTGCTGACTGTGTCCGCGGCGATTATACAGATGACTTGGTCTTCCTGTCGTCCCCCAGCCCATGGGACTCCGGCCTCCACAGGCTTTGCCACCCTCCCCGGGGGTCAGGAAGCCCCAGAGTCCATAGGACAGAGGTCACCCTGGGGGCAGGCGAGGCAGGACGGGCAGTGATACTGTGGTCTTGGCCATGACACCACCTGGGGGGCTGCAGTCTGACTTCTGCCCCTGCCACTGGCCATGTGGCCTGCTTACCGCCCTGGGCCTCAGCGTCTTCTACAAAATGGGGTCGTGATGGTTCCTGAGAGTTTGTGTGTAGAGGGCAGTGCTGGCACAACGTGTCAGAGACGGGGCCCTTCGCACCTCCTGCCTGTCCCACGCAGCTGCACCAGGCTCCGGGGGAGGGTGGGACCTGAGCTTCGTTCTTCCTGTGGGAAGTGCTCTCACTCCCTCTCTGTCCCCCCCTGCCTCTGTCTCTCTGTCCCTCTCCCCCTCGCCATCTCTCTGTCTCCGTCTCTCTTTCTCTTCGCTCTCACTCTCCCCCAGCACAGGTCCCACCGTCTGGTTCGGTGTCCGCTGCTCTGCCGCTGTGTGGGCTCCCGGCTGGGGCTCTGCTCTGCTTCTCAGCCCGCTGCCTGCCCGCTGCCGCCTACTGCCCACCTGCCGCCCGCCCACCGCCCGCCCGCTCCTGTGCGTCACAGCCCCCGTCTCTCTGTTTTCTGGCACTGGAAGAAGACACTCTTTTAAAGACAGTCCTGTGACTCACGCCCAAAGGGAGGTCATTTGCATGTGCACAGCTGTCTGCAGTCTGGGGGCCTCTGCTCGAGGCTGGGGGCTGTGTGTCGGGCAGGTTCCTTCGGTGCTGCGTACGGGGTCTTTCACCCTGCAGACATCGCTGTGGGGTCTTTGGGAACTGAGACCCCTGCTCCCCACTTTCTGATGAGAGGCCCGGTGTGTCTTTATGCCGTGGTCCGGGGCGAGTCGGTCTCCTCGGGCCGTGGTCCGGGGCGAATGATTTGCCACATTTCCTGGGAATGCCATTTTCCATGTGCTTTCCAGACACCCCTGCCTTGGCCCACTTTGGAATCCAGCAGGTGACTTCAGGGCCCACAGCCCTCTCACGTCCACCCCTAGAACCCCGGGTGCACCCACAGCAGTCAAGGGAAACACTTAGAAACTGCCTTCCTCCCCGGAAGGGTTCCAGTTTCACCTCTGGGGCTGTTCGGGTTTTGTGCATTTCACTGCTGGCTTCACTGTTTTACCAACAGGGGTGACTTGGAAACAAGGACAGCCGAGCTGTTTGCTGAGGAAAGCCTGGATCTCCAGCATGCAGCGCCGGCTGGGGCCCCTGGCATGGGTCAGGGTCGGGATCAGGCCCCTCCGGGTTCGGACTGTCCATGGGGTGGTGCTTAGACGCTGTCTCCGGGCGGGGCCCAGCACCAGCAGTGACTGGTGACTCTCGGCCCTGAGGGGCTCATCCTCCCTCTGTCCTTCCTGTAGACGTGCTGGCCCCTGGTGGGCTGTGGGAGTCCTGGTTGGGGGTAGACCTCGTTGGGCAGCAGAGCCCCCTCCTAGCGCATGACCCAGGGGTCTGCTTACGTTCCTCTCCCTCTGAAATTCCCTGGTTCTTCAGTTTGGGTCCCTTTTTCTGGGCCTCTCTGACTTGTCCGTAACAGAAGTGCGGAGAGGTTTGGTGGCTGCCGTTGGCCGGGATGCAGGCCTGCAGGACCCTACCTTGCTGGTGACTGCACCGGCCATCCGTGTGGGTGGGGAGCCCCCGTCCCCCCACCCCTGGCTGCTCCCCAGGCCCCTGGGCGTGTCCAGCCTGACACAGGTGATGCTCACCCCCTCACCTGCGGTTTCAGTCACCTGTGGTCAGCCATGGTCCAAACTGTTAAATGGAAAATTCTAAAACTAAGCGATTTCTGAGTTTTAAATCGTGTGGTGTTCTGTGTAGCGGCTGAGGCCCCGTGGTCCGCCTGTCAGTCACCTCGCAGCCTCTCCAGGTGGTGAGAACACAGACGCACGGGGTCCGGGCTCCACGGCTTCAGGCGTCCCTGGGGCCTTGGAGCGTTTCTCGAAGGGTACACAGTTCCCAAACGGTGGGACGTCTAAGCAGGTCCGGCCAGCAGAGAGACCGAAACAGCCTGGGATTTTCCGAGTTGAGGCTGTTTCCCCGGGTGTCCTGGTGTGGGATGTGCTTTCTGGCATTTTCCACGGAAGCCACGTCAGCCGCCTTCTCCCAGCTGCCAGGGCCGGCTGCCGCACTTGTCTTGGAGGTGGTTTCCAGAACAAACTTCCAGGCAGCGTGGGGCGCAGTGCAGGGGCACCGGGCCCGGATGGGGGTCCCTGGCTGCTCTGAGCATCACGTCCTCTGCCCGACAGAGCCCTGTCCCCAGGACTTTCCTCCCCTTTCCAGGCCATGCAGGTGGGCGGCCCCTGGTGCTCTGCACAAAAGTCTAAAACTCTCCTTTCAGTGTGCGTGGAGGCTGCTGTGCACCCCACGGCCGAAGCTCTGAGGGTGCCCGGGACGTAGTGGGGAGGGTCAGGGCCGAGGCGGTGCTGGCACAGAGGCACTGCTGGCCGGGGCGGGGCGGAGTCAGAGCTGCGTCTCCTGCAAGCTCCTCCGTTCACCATTCAGTGTCTTCCCGTGGCGCGGTTTGGAAAGCCTCGCTGTGTTCGGCTGTGTCCGTGTTCGGCTGTGTCCGTGTTCGGCTGTGTCCGTGTTTGGCTGTGTCCATGTTTGGCTGTGTCCGTGTGGTGTCTCCGCCCTGGCCTGCCACTCTCCAGGGCAGACGCTTTGCAAACCTGCCATTTTTCTTGCTTAGTTAGGACAATAGTTTTTAAACAGCATTAGAGTTAAGGAGATAAAACTCTGTGTTTGAGCATCGAGCAGAGCACATGGGGGCTGCAGGGGGCTGTGGGGGCTACAGGGGCGCTGCAGGGGCTACAGGGAGGCTGTGGGGGCTACAGGGGCGCTGCAGGGGCTACAGGGAGGCTGTGGGGGCTGCCGTGGGGACTGCGAGGGGGGCTGCAGGGGCTATAGGGGGCTGTGGGGGGCTGCTGTGGCTACGTGGGGGCTGCAGGGGGCTGTAGGGGGCTGTGGGGGGGCTGCAGGGGCTACAGGGGGGCTGTGGGGGGCTGCAGGGGGCTGTGAGGGGCTGCAGGGGGCTGCAAGGGGGGCTGCAGGGGCTATGGGGGGCTGTGGGGGGCTGCTGTGGGTACAGGAGGGCTGTGGGGGCTACAGGGGGGCTATGGGGTGCTGTGGGGGGCTGCAGGGGCTGCGAGGGGTCTGCAGGGGCTACAGGGAGGCTGTGGGGGGCTGTGGGGGGCTGCTGTGGGGCTGCGGGGCAGGGGTACTGTGGGGGCTGCATCCCAGGCGCTGACCCTGCATTTGGACCAATTTTAAACAGAGCCTTGCTTAGGTCCCAGGCAGGGAGGGAAAGGAGGGAGACGCGCTGTGAACGCAGGTCTGAGAAGCGCTGACCGGCGGCGTGAGTCATTCCCAGACACCCCGGGGAATCCAAATGTGCCTGGAAAGGGAGAGGCAGTCACCCTCCCTCCCGACCCACAAGACACCTATTTCTGTACCGCCTGGGGTGATGGAGGCCTGGGAGGGGCTGCCGCCCCGCATGTCCCCGGCCTCGGGCCTCAGCAGCTGCCTGTGGGTTGGGAGCGTCTGTTGTGCTTCCGCCTCTGACCTTCGCTGCTGTTCTGACCTTGAGGAGAGGAGGGGTGGGTGGGGGGCTCCGGGGGCCGGGCCCTGACTGCTGTGGGTCTGGCTTCAGTGGGTGTTGCTGTCTTCTTGCCTGTGGTAGCCCAGAGCTCTGTTAAAATAAATTTCAGAGCTTTTATTTCTTCATTCTTTAAACCCCTTCTGAGGTCCTTCCCCAGCCCTTGTGGCTTCCACTACCTCTCTCCTTGCTGTCTGGGACATCCCACGGGGCTCCTGCTTCCCTGGGTCTGGGCTGGTCTCTCCTCTGGACACTCAGCCGGCCTCTACGCCCCTTGCCCCTCCCGCCTCCCCTCATCCCGGCCGTGGGGTTTCCCACATCTCGATGGGAGGGGGCCGGCCAGCCCGAGTCCACACATACCCTTCATGTCCTGACCCCAGCCCACCAGGTCTCAGGGCTGCAGCCCTGCTGTACTTTCATGTTTGCCTCAGACCCGGCCTGGGTGCCTCAGCCCTGCTGAACTTTTCGCCTGTTCGTGTCCCCCGTGGCTCTGGTGCAGACCCCTGGGTGTCGCTGGTGTGAGGCCTGGCTGGGCACGCGGACCCTGGGATCCTCATCGTCTGCTGACCTGCACCTGGGTCCCTGTTGCCTCGCCCACCTGTCCTCTCAACTCTGCCCCCAAGGTAGAGGGCGTGGCCTCCGTGTGATTTTTTTCCTGCTGTCTTGGCTGGGCCTGGCTGGTCACCGTCACTGATGAGCTGTTGACCACAGGCTGCCCGCTGTAGCCCTGTGTGCTGTGCCTTTCACCGGCCGCTGTGCTCCCCTGCAGCCCCCAGATTGGGGTTTGGGCCCCAGGGTCCACTTGGGCCTCTCTGCGCTGGTGGCCGGCCTGGGCCTGGACCGGGGCTGCAGCCCCTCAGCCTGCTCAGCCGAGGGCCGAGAGCTGCCTTTGTCTGAGGTCTCCATCTGGGCCCGCTTTGTTCCCAGGGGTCTCCGTCTCTCGCTGGTGGTCTCCCTGGAGCCCCTGCGGCGGAGCCCTGGCCATCTGCACTGCTGCAAGGCGTGTACAGGTTCACGAATGAGACAAGACCCCATGGTGGGGTCTTGAGACCCAGGCGGGGTCTTCCTGACTCATCCGCTCCGCATAGGCTGCGTCCCCTGTCCTGTCTGCTGCCCACTCTCTCCCGCCACTCACCCCAGAAACCTGCCCATCAGCTCCCGTCTCGGCATCTGCATCTGGGCAACGGTGTGGCCCTGCAGAGGGCAGCCGTTCTGTAAGGTGGAATGGGACGAGGAGACGGACGGCAGCCTTTGTGGCCGGGCACTTCCGTTCTCCCTGTGATCGCTGCTTCACGTAACTGCTCTCTCCTGGGAAGTGGAACTCAGAGGGCGTTTAGATGCTTGCAGGAAGGTACTTCTGGTGGGATTTTCAGGCTGCATCATTCCTTTCTTTGAGAAACGCCCTGAGGCATCTATTTGCTGCCTGCCTCATTGCTGTGATGTTCTGCCTCACGTAGCAGCGACAGCGTCTTTTGGACCCGTTGCCCTGAATTGGGAATGGGATGGACGTTCGGGTGTTTGTGCCTGGCGCCCTGTGGGGATGCACACAGCATGGCCAGGCAGGTTGCCGGCTGCTTGTAGACTTGCGGCTTTTCAGGACACACTGGCACCTGCCGTCTGATCTTACCTGCAGGGTATTTTATTGCTCAGTTAACTGAAGCAGAGATGAGTGACAGTTCTCAGACCACCCCGGCCTCTGGCCTCTGGACGTTCCTGTTAGCTCTAAAGATGCTCCTTTGAACAGCCGGTGTCTGCTGAGAACCGCTCGGTCCGGGAGGGACGTGGACACGCAGACGCAGTGCTGCACCTGGCGGAAGGGGACGCGCCACAGCCTCAGTGAAACTGTGACGCCTTGGACACTCGGGGACAGGTGCGGTGGCTTTGGGGGTGATCTGGGAGCCTCGCGGAGGAGGAGACTTTGAGCGTGGCCTGGCACACGGGAAGGATGGAGACGCGAAGGAGGGCCCTGCAGGCGGAGAGAACACATGTACAAAGGTGCCCACGTTGGCAAACACGGAGTGCGTTTGGCTGCGGTGTAGGGTGAGTACGTCCAATCACTGGACGCAGATGGACATTGCTTGTGGGGGCTCCAGAGCCTGGCCGAAGGGTCAGTGCTTCATTCGGTGGGTGCTGCTGAGTGCTTTGGGGGAGGAGGGGGGAAGGGTGGTCCTAACTGTGGTGGAGACCGCCCCGCTGGTCAGTGTGGTGCTACAGTATTTAGAGAACAGACAGGGAAGGCGTTTGGGAAATGGGCCATTTGGCTGGAAAGGAGCAGTTGTTCCCATCGGAGCCATCGAGCTATTCCAGGCTGGAATAGTCTGAATCACGAAGGAGGGTGAGTCGTACCCAGGACACGGATGGTTGACCAGAGCTCACACTCTGCGAACTGTCCCAACTGGGGTCCCCGGGACTGAACACTGTGAGAAGGTGGCTTTAAGCAGGAGGTCGGCTCGATGATGGGCCTCTGAGCTGAGGCAATGCACAGGGTTCTGAGCCGGGGGTGCAGAGCCACTGAGTGTCGGAGAACGGCCGAGATGCTATTCGGGTGACAGTGAGAAAAGCGTTTTTCCAGAGGAGGCGTGGGCCGCTGAGCAGCTCTCAGACCCGAGCCTGCGTCAGGGTCACCCAGCATTTTCAAGCACGTGGACTCCCAGGTAGCCCGCCGGGGTGGGCCTGTGCACCCCCTTCCCAGCACACCGATGCCGCCCAGGGCCACCCGGAGAGCACCCCCTTCCCGGACACCGATGCCGCCCAGGGCCACCCGGAGAGCACCCCCTTCCCGGACACCGATGCCGCCCAGGGCCACCCGGAGAGCACCCCCTTCCGGGCACACTGATGCCGCCCAGGGCCACCTGGAGAGCACCCCCTTCTGGGCACACTGATGCCGCCCAGGGCCACCTGGAGAGCACCCCCTTCCGGGCACACTGATGCCACCCAGGGCCACCCGGAGAGCACCCCCTTCCCGGACACCGATGCCGCCCAGGGCCACCCGGAGAGCACCCCCTTCGCGGACACCGATGCCGCCCAGGGCCACCCGGAGAGCCACGGGATGAGGGCTTCACTTAGTTGCTTGGTTTGTAGAAGTTCACAGAACCTGGTGTTGAAACTCTCTTGGCATACAGAGAGGAGAGGCTGGATTCTAGCTGTGAACTTTCACCGTAAAGTAACAAAGTGTGTTTCACAAATGAAAACAGCATTTTTGCACGGGTGAAAACTCTCTAGGCCTTTGCTTAGAGCCTTTCCCTGTAGGCAGATTTTGCCAATCGTGGTGTGAAAAATTAACTTGGATTAGCTTGCAGTGCCAAAGAGAATTGTGGTTTCGTGTCATAATTGCTCTGCCCCCACAGACTCCGCTGAGTCAAGTGAACACAATAGCTTAACTTTTACTGGATTAGAAAGGGAGACAGAACTCAGGATTGGACTTGTTTGCTCAAATCACAGAATTGTGGAGTTGGAAGGAGACCCAGGGTCACCTGAGGCCCAGCCACTGAGCTTACAGATGGGGAAACTGAGGCCTGGAGAGGTTGGATGAGTTGCCCCAAGCCACCTGGTTTGTGGAAACAGCCGGGCCCATCATCCTGACCCTCGGAGTGTCTCTCTGGAGCCTTGCCTGCTGCCTGAGCTGTTCGGTGACTTGTGAGTGTGAGTGGACGCGTGTGAAGGTGTGTGCATGACATAAACAGGTCTCTCTTAATCAGCCACAGGAAGGAGTGAAGCCCTGAGTCTATAGCATGGAAGAATCTAGAAAACATGAGGCTGCCTCAAGGAAGCCAGGTGCAGGAGGCCACATGTGATCCCCTTTCTGTGAGATGTTCAGGACGGGCAAATCGGTAGCGATAGAGGGTGGATCCGTGGATGCCAGGGACTGTGGGGAGGGCGGCGGGACTGGGAATGGGTATGGGGCTTCTTTTTCGGGTAATGAAAATTCTTTGGAGTTAGTGGTGATGGTTTTATAACTCTGTGAATATACTAAAAACCACTGAATTGTACACTTTAAAAGGGTGAATTGTATGATATGTGAATTACATCTCAATAAAAAATAATTGCAAAAAATTACTAAAAAGCCCCAAATTATTCACCAATGGAGGATGATAGGTAGCCAAGCCATTATTTGAAAACCCAGTAAATAAAAGGGAATAATCAAGCATTTATCCCGACTTTCCTGTGTGAACTTCACTAATGGATTACTAAATAGTAAATTCCTCTTACAAAATTATTTCATTTCATGAACTAAAATGAAAGGTAGAATGTCATCATCTTTCACCCCCTACTAGAGTAGCAGATGTAGGTACATAGTGTATGGCTCTGTTGATCTGAGCTGTAAGAATAGGGTGACTCTAGAACTCTGAAGAGTGCTAAGCTTTGGGTGGGGCGGGACGTGAGAGGACATTCTGGAGTCAGGGAGCCTGTGCCTCGGTCTGGGTGCCGACTGTGTGGCTGTGCACATGTGTAAACATGTTGAGCTCTATTTACTGAGTGTATATTATAGCCCCAAAAATGCATAAATAAAAATAATATAATTAAATATAAGCTCTAAAAGAAGTATTTATTTATTCCCTTTCTTATTCCAAAAAAGGATGTCAGGTAGAATGTGATGCGTATGTACTAAACACATTCACATTTACCAATGTTGCTTCTATCAATACTTAGGTAACCATGTTTTTTTTAAGTTGTAAAATACACACAACATGAAATTCAGCATTTTAAGAATTTTAAAGTGTACGATTCAGTGGCATTTAGCATATTTACAACGCTGTGCAGCCATCATCCCTCTCTAGTTTCAACACTTTGTAAGCACCAGAAGAACATCCTTTAATCACTTCCCATCCCCTGGCAACCGCTAATGGCGCATCACATTTTATCAGTTCGTGTGTTGATGGACGTTTGTGTTGTTTTCACCTTTTTTGACTATTGTGAATAGTGCTGCTATGAACATCCGTGTATGTTTTTGTTTGCACACCAGTTTTCAATTCTTTCGAGTATATACCTAGGAGTGAAATTGGTAGATCATATGGTAATGCTATGTTTAGTTTATTGAGTGGTAGAATTGAAAGTAACCTGCTTATATTTCCCACAACAACAATAATTCCGTACCTATCACAGTCTAAAGTCTCTCTGTGGGACCCTTGGGATTCAGACTCATCATCACCCACAAGCACCAGAACATTCAGGCAAATGTGACCTTACGAAATGGATAAAATAAGGTGCGAGAGACTGGCCGTAACATAACGATGGAGATGTGTGATCTCTCAGACAAATAATTCAAAATAGCTGTTTTCAGGAAGCTCAATGAACTTCAAGAAAACAGAGAATGAATTTACACATTTATCAGAGAAAGTTAACAGATTGAAGTAACAGAAAACAATCAAATGGAAATCTTAGAGCAGAAAAATACAATGAATGAAATGGAAAAATGAAAGAGAGTATTAGTAGCAGAACTTATCAAACAGAAAGAAGAATCAGTGAGCTCAAAGACAGAGTATTTGAAAATACACAGAGAAGAAAAAACAAAAAATGAAAAGAAATGAAGAAAGCTTACAAGATCTATGGGACAACATCAAAAGAGCAAATATTCAAGCTTTCAGAGTTAAAAAGGGAATTGAGAAAAACAAGCAGAAGAAAACTTATTCAAATAAGCAACAGAAAACTTTCCAACCTGGAGAAAGATATAAATATTCAGGTACAAGAAGGTCAAAGGTCACCAATCAGATTCAACCCAAATAAGAATACTCTAAGATATACGGTAATCAAAAAACTCTCAAAGATCAAAGACAAAGAGATGACATCAAAAGCAGCAAGAGAAAAGCAGCAAATAACATTTCGGGGAGATCCAGTATTCCTGGCAGCAACTTCTCAGCAGAAACCTTTAGGCCAGGAGGGAGCAGGATGATATATGCAGAGCGCTAAAGGAAAGCAATTGTCAACTAAAAATGGTGTACCCAGCAAAGCTGTCACTCAGAAATGAAGGAGAGATGGCGGCTTTCTCAGACAAAAGCTGAGGAGACTCATCACTACCAGCCTGTCCTACAAGAAGCCCTACAGGGAGTTCTTCAAACCAAAGGAACAGGATGCTAATGTGATTGTCATACTAATACTGTAATTATGGTGTGTAAACCACTTCTACCTTTTGTAAGAAGAATGAAAGACACAATTAATAAATAATAACCACAACAGTTAAGAGATAGGCAATATCAAAATATAAATTGTGACACCAAAAATTCAAAATATGGGAGGAGAAGGGAGTTAATGTGTATAGGCTTTTGTTTGTCTCTTTTTTTTTTTACAATCAAAGGTAAGTTGGTATCAGTTTTAATAACTTGTTATAACTATAGAATGTTTTTTGTAAGCCTCATGAGGCCTACAAAAGGAGGTCAATTCAGCAAGGGGATATAACAATAGTAAATATATATGCACCCAGTACCAGAGCACCCCGATATATATAAAATAGATATTAATAGATCTAAAGAGAGAGGCAGACTGTAATACAACAATAGTAGGGGACTTCACACCCCACTTTCAGCAAAGGGAAGGTCATCTAGGCAGAAAAATCAACAAGAAACATTGGAGTTAAACTATACTCTAGGCAAAAAGAGCCTGACAAACATTTACAGAATATTTCATCCAACGGCTGCAGAATACACATTATTCTCATTGGCTAGTGGAACATTCTCCAGGATAGACCATAGGTTAGCTCACAGAACAGTCTCAAAAAATAAAAAATGTCGAAATTATATCAAGTCTCTTTTCTCACCACAATAAAAAAAACTAGAAACCATAACAAGAGGAACTTTGGAAACTATGTAAACACATGGAAATTAAACAACATGCTCCCGAATGACCGGTGGGTCAGGGAAGAAATGAAGAAGGAAATTTTAAAATTTCTTGAAACAAATGAAAATGGAAACATAACATACCAAAACCTATGGGATACAGCAGAAGCAGTGCGAAGAGGTAAGTTTATAGCAATGAATGCCTATGTCATAAAAGTAGAAAGACTTCAAGTAAACAACCTAGTGATGCAAGGAACTGGAAAAGCAAGAAACCAAACCCCAAATTAGTAGAAGGAAAGAAATAACAAAGATCTGAGCAGAAATGAATGAAATTGAGACAAAAAAGACAAAAGATCGACAAAATGAAAAGTCGATTTTTTTTGAAAAGATAAAATTGACAAAGCTCTAGCTACATTAAGAAAAAAAAGATAAGACCTAAATAGATAAAATCAAGGATGGAAAAGGAAACAGTATAACTGATAGCACAGAAGTACAAAGGCTCACTAGAAACTATTATGAACAACTGTATACCAACACATTAGAAAACCTAGAGAAATTTTATAAATTCCTGGACACATACAACCTACCAAGATGGAGCCGTAAAGAAGCAGTACCTGAACAGACCAGTAAGTATTGAAGTAGAAATCAACAAAAAATCTCCCGGCAAAGAAGAGCCCAGGCCCTGGTGGATTCACTGCTGAATTTGTTCAGACATTTCAAGAACGGATACAAATTATACTCAAACTAATCCAAACAAATAGAGAGAAGGGGGACACTTCCAAACTCAAGCAATGAGGTTAGTGTTACCTGACACCCAAACCAGACCAGGACACAACACAAAAAACTACAGGCCAATGTCCCTGATGAACACGGACACAAAAGTCCTCAGCAAGACACCAGCAAGCAGATGCCAGCGGCACATTAGAAAGACCATTCAGTGTGACAGGTGGGACTCATCCAGGAATGCTCCCAGTCAAAGAATGGCAATCTCTGGGTGGGGGTCCAGGCATTGTCCTGTGAGCTCTCCTGTGTGTGCAGCCGGTGTGGGTGTGAGGTCCTGTGTGTGTAGCCGGTGAGTGTGGGTGTGAGGTCCTGTGTGTGCAGCCAGTGAGTGCGGGTGTGAGGTCCTGTGTGTGCAGCCGGTGAGTGTGGGTGTGAGGTCCTGTGTGTGCAGCCGGTGTGGGTGTGGGTGTGAGGTCCTGTGTGTGTAGCCGGTGTGGGTGTGAGGTCCTGTGTGTGCAGCCGGTGTAGGTGAGGGGTCCTGTGTGTGCAGCCGGTGTGGGTGTGGGTGCGAGGTCCTGTGTGTGCAGCCGGTGTGGGTGTGGGTGTGAGGTCCTGTGTGTGCAGCCGGTGTGGGTGCGAGGTCCTGTGTGTGTAGCCGGTGTGGGTGTGGGTGCGAGGTCCTGTGTGTGTAGCCGGTGTGGGTGTGGGTGTGAGGTCCTGTGTGTGTAGCTGGTGTGGGTGTGAGGTCCTGTGTGTGTAGCCGGTGTGGGTGTGAGGTCCTGTGTGTGTAGCCGGTGAGTGTGGGCGTGAGGTCCTGTGTGTGCAGCCGGTGTGGGTGTGGGTGTGAGGTCCTGTGTGTGCAGCCGGTGTGGGTGCGAGGTCCTGTGTGTGTAGCCGGTGTGGGTGTGGGTGCGAGGTCCTGTGTGTGTAGCCGGTGTGGGTGTGGGTGTGAGGTCCTGTGTGTGTAGCTGGTGTGGGTGTGAGGTCCTGTGTGTGTAGCCGGTGAGTGTGGGCGTGAGGTCCTGTGTGTGTAGCCGGTGAGTGTGGGCGTGAGGTCCTGTGTGTGCAGCCGGTGTGGGTGTGGGTGCGAGGTCCTGTGTGTGCAGCCGGTGTGGGTGTGAGGTCCTGTGTGTGCAGCCAATGAGTGCGGGTGTGAGGTCCTGTGTGTGCAGCCGGTGTGGGTGTGAGGTCCTGTGTGTGTAGCCGGTGTGGGTGTGAGGTCCTGTGTGTGTAGCCGGTGAGTGTGGGCGTGAGGTCCTGTGTGTGTAGCCGGTGAGTGTGGGTGTGAGGTCCTGTGTGTGCAGCCAGTGAGTGCGGGTGCGAGGTCCTGTGTGTGTAGCCGGTGTGGGTGTGGGTGTGAGTGTGAGGTCCTGTGTGTGCAGCCAGTGAGTGCGGGTGTGAGGTCCTGTGTGTGTAGCCGGTGTGAGTGTAGGTGTGAGGTCCTGTGTGTGTAGCCGGTGAGTGCGGGTGTGAGGTCCTGTGTGTGTAGCCGGTGTGGGTGTAGGTGTGAGGTCCTGTGTGTGCCGCCAGTGAGTGCGGGTGTGAGGTCCTGTGTGTGCAGCCGGTGTAGGTGAGGGGTCCTGTGTGTGAACTCTCAGGAGGGGAGTCACAGCCTCAGGAGACGCCGTCTGGATGCGGGCAGGCTGTGCTGCGCCAGGAACCTGGGGGGCCTGAGGGGTCCTGTGTGGCATCGGTGTGTCTCCGCTCCTTTGTGAACTCAGAAGGGCGGCTTCGTCTCCGCCCGCCTTTGCTTTCTCTGTTTCCTCATTATTTCCTGGGGTTTTCAGCCGCCAGTGAAACTTTGGTTTTGAACCTGTATGATTTGCCTCAGCCTCCTGGGGGATGCCCCTCTGTGGAGGCGAGGTCCCCTGTCTGCAATCACATTCTTTCCCGTATTTTATTACCCGTTTATGAGAGTGAGCACCGTTAGAACCAGCTGACAGGGTTTGGAGTCGTGTTTCTCAGGATATTCCGGAGGCGCTCCCGCTCCATTCATCTCAGGACTTGGAGTATTTTCCCCAGTGGCTCATGGTAGACCAGCTGGATTCACAGGCAGTTGGAACTGCGAGAATGCATGTGCTGGTGGCCGTGGTCTGTGCACAGCATTTCCAGAGTGCTGGGTGACGCGGCCCCTGCGCCTCGAGGGTTACACTGCATCGGGAGATCGGGCAGCCCCAGGGAGGCCGGGCCTGGACGACCTTCTGGCTGACCTGGCTCCAAGGCCAGGTCTCCTCCTAGATGTTTAGGGATCACTTGGGTCTCGGGACGCGTGAGTCTCTGGCGTGATGTGGCGGCATCTCCTCCGTGGCCCGTTGCTAACAGCCTTTGCACCAAGCACGAGAGAAGAGTCATTTGCACCAGGAGCGTGTAACTGGGGCACTGTTGCGTTCTGGGTGGACGGCCCTGTGCCGTGGGGACTGTTGGTGTTTCGGTGGACGGCCCTGTGCCGTGGGAACTGTTGGTGTTTCGGTGGACGGCCCTGTGCCGTGGGAACTGTTGGTGTTTGGGGTGGACGGCTCTGTGCCATGGGGACTGTTGGTGTTTCGGTGGACGGCCCTGTGCCGTGGGGACTGTTGGTGTTTGGGGTGGACGGCCCTGTGCCGTGGGAACTGTTGGTGTTTCGGTGGACGGCCCTGTGCCGTGGGAACTGTTGGTGTTTCGGTGGACGGCCCTGTGCCGTGGGAACTGTTGGTGTTTGGGGTGGACGGCCCCGAGCCGTGGGAACTGTTGGTGTTTGGGTGGGCGGCCCCGTGCCGTGGGAACTGTTGGTGTTTGGGTGGGCGGCCCCGTGCCGTGGGAACTGTTGGTGTTTGGGTGGGCGGCCCCGTGCCGTGGGAACTGTTGGTGTTTGGGTGGGCGGCCCCGTGCCGTGGGAACTGTTGGTGTTTGGGTGGGCGGCCCCGTGCCGTGGGAACTGTTGGTGTTTGGGTGGGCGGCCCCGTGCCGTGGGAACTGTTGGTGTTTGGGTGGGCGGCCCCGTGCCGTGGGAACTGTTGGTGTTTGGGTGGGCGGCCCCGTGCCGTGGGAACTGTTGGTGTTTGGGTGGGCGGCCCCGTGCCGTGGGAACTGTTGGTGTTTGGGTGGGCGGCCCCGTGCCGTGGGAACTGTTGGTGTTTGGGTGGGCGGCCCTGTGCCGTGGGAACTGTTGGTGTTTGGGGTGGACGGCCCTGTGCCGTGGGGACTGTTGGTGTTTGGGGTGGACGGCCCTGTGCCGTGGGAACTGTTGGTGTTTTCGGTGGACGGCTCTGTGCCGTGGGGACTGTTGGTGTTTCGGTGGACGGCTCTGTGCCGTGGGAACTGTTGGTGTTTCGGTGGACGGCCCTGTGCCGTGGGAACTGTTGGTGTTTGGGTGGGCGGCCCTGTGCCGTGGGAACTGTTGGTGTTTTCGGTGGACGGCCCTGTGCCATGGGAACTGTTGGTGTTTCGGTGGACGGCTCTGTGCCGTGGGAACTGTTGGTGTTTTGGTGGACTGGCTGTGTTCTCCTGTGCAGCGGGTGAAGAAGGTGCGTCCTGGGAGAGTCGCCGCGTTGAGGTGTTCTGAGGGTCCAGGCCCATCAGGAAGTGTTCATTTGTTTTTTCCCACCAACCGATTATCTTTGACGCTTCCTTAATGATTCCCCAAATAAAAATTTCCAGAACCTTTTGAATTAGAGCGTCTCAGAGCCAGACGAGCCTTCGAGAGCTGCCGTGTCGCTTGCTTTTGCAGTTCAGGAGTTTCAGGCCCAGAGAGGCAGACCGTGTGTCGGGGGCGCTGGCGGGAAATGGCCGCAAACAGTGAGGCCCTGAGAGCCGCTCCGTGTGGGCAGCAGCGGGTGCCGCTGGGAATGCCTGCCGGCACCTCGACCCCGAGATACACGCAGTGTGGACACAGGAGCCTTCGTCCAGACCCCGGGGCTCCGGCACCTCGACCCCGAGATACACGCAGTGTGGACACGGGAGCCTTCGTCCAGACCCCGGGGCTTCTGCTCCTTCGCCCAGTGCCTCAGGTTAATATGGTGGATGAAAAGTCTTTAAAAAGCTTCAAACTGAGTTTATCTCTGCCCTCTGGAGTTTCTGGCCTGCCAGTTTGCAAATTGGCGTCTTTGAAATGAGCCGACCGCCCACGTGGGCGATGACGTGTGTGCTTGCTGAGTTGACGCGAAGCTTTGGAAGGCGTAGAAGTGGGGATCTGAGAAACTTCGACTCTGCTCCTGTTTTTGATTTTGTTTCAACAAGAATAAGGTGATGTGGCCCCGAGTGGCACCAGCAGGAACTACGTGAGCCTTGGTGTGGTCTCAGCGTGGTGCCTGTGCCTGCATCTGTCCTCTCGTCCTGCACCCTCGAGACACCATGGCCAGGTGTCTTTAGAGCCAAATGACAGAGGTGGAGAAGGCCCTGGGGAGGCGCGAGTGTGTTTGAGACGTTTGTTTTACAGAATGGACTTAAACTGGGCATCCGCCGTCTGGATCGACAGCTGCCACTCTCCCTCCCGGCTCCCTCCCGATTCTCTGGTAAACTGGGCCGTTAGGCTTGCCGCTGGGGTGTGCTCCGAGCTGCCAGCAGAGCAGTCACAGCTGGGGTTCAGTTATGACCTCCAGATCGACCCCGGCAAACAAGGAGTCCGGCACCGCGGGCGTGAGTCCGGCGCTGCGGGCGTTTTCTGCAGGGCCAGCCGGGAACCGGCTCGACTTCCTTCACGTGCATTCAGGTGGTGTCTCTGGGCTTGAGGGAGGGAGACATGGACCCAGCTTAGGCCCCTCTGGGACGCTTCTCTTAACTGGCAATTCAAACAGCTGGAGTTCACAGTCAAATCATGTCCACGAGAAAGAGCTCTTTCTTTTAATTCTGGCGCCAACTTTGACCTAATATCATAACATAAAATTCAAAATAAAAAGGGACTCAGTGGATAAATGAATAAGCAAGACGAGGTCCCTCTGCACGATGGAAAGTTATTCAACCTGAAAAAAGAAGGGAATCCAGTCAGCGGCCACAGCAGGGCCACCCTGGAGGGCACTGGCTGAGCGAAGTGAGCCGGAAGGACACGTCCCGTGGATCCCGCCGACGTGAGGCCGAGAGCAGTCAGATCCAGAGACAGACGGGGGCGAGGGCCGGCCGACGTGAGGCCCAGAGCAGTCAGATCCAGAGACAACGTGGGGCGAGGGCCGCTGGAGACAGCAGGAGGGGATGGGAGCGGGTGTTGAACGGGGACCGAGTCTTCGTTTCGCACGATGAGAGCGTTCTGGAGAGGATGGTGGTGATGGTTGCACAACTCGGTGAACGTGGTTAATGCTACGGAACTGTGCACTCGAGCAGGTCTGAGATGGAAAATTGTATGTTAAAATAAAGGGACTAATGCGGGGAAAACAAAGTGAGACACAGGAATCCCGAGTCCCAGGCTGGCGGGTCCCTGCTTGCGCCACTTGCATTTCAGGGTGGCGTGCGTGTCCGTTGCCTTTCGGCGAGAGAATGTCCCGCGCGTGTACATGTGGTGTGCGCATCCACGTTTTGACTTGCGGTGGCAAAAAACCCAAGCCTTTGTGGAGAGTGGTGAATGCACACAAGCGGCGGCCGGCGTGCGGCTGTGAAGTAAACCTGCGGTTTGGAAGCGTGTCTGCGATGAGCAGGGGACCAGACGTTTCCACGCTGCTGATGACGTGTGTCGCTTTTACTTTTTAGGTGAAGCCAAAAACCTTCCCTCTTACCCGGGGCCAAGCAAGATGAGGGATTGCTACTGCACGGTGAACCTGGACCAGGAGGAGGTTTTCAGGACCAAGATTGTGGAGAAGTCACTCTGGTAAGGTCCTCTGCTGCTTTACCTGACACCCATGTGTTTTCTTTGATGTAGAGAATGTCCCGAGCATGGACGTCACCTTCCCATGTTCCCGCAGGTAGAGAATGTCCCGAGCGTGGACGTCACCTTCCCATTTTCCCGTGAATGTCCCGAGCGTGTACGTCACCTTCCCATTTTCCGGCGGGTAGAGAATTTTTCTGTGTGTAGACAATGTCCTGAGCGTGGACGTCACCTTCCCACTTTTCTTGCTGCTTAGTTTGAGGAGGAGGAGGTGCTCCCTGGGGCTCTGGTGTGCAGGCAGCTGGGCTTCGGACCTTGGCGGTGCGCGGATGTGAACCGGTGTTGGCTTAAATGCTCCTGCTGTCCAGGAAGCGCACGTCGGTGGCGGCCCCCGCGTGGACTCGCAGGGCCGTCCAGGAAGCGCACGTCGGTGGCGGCCCCCGCGTGGACTCTCAGGGCTGTCCAGGAAGCGCACGTCGGTGGCGGCCCCCGCGTGGACTCGCAGGGCTGTCCAGGAGGTGTATGTCGGTGGCGGCTGCTGCGTGGACTCGCGGGAGTGCTTTTTAATTAGAGATGAACTGGGAAGCTCGCACTCCACGAGAATACAAATTAAGGATTTCGAGAGGGGGAAATGCTGAGAAAGATTTTCCTTCCTGTGTACAGAAGATGGGTGTTAACTGAGGTACGAGGCCTAGAAAGTGTTTATTGATACGATTTGAGGAAGAGAGGAGTCAGCCAAGAAAAGCAAACTCTTGAAATCAACAAGTTTGCCGCTCAACTCGCGCATGTGCGGATGTGGGTGCCGACCCCGGGACGTCCAGGGCGGGGCCAGAACGTGTGTTTCTGAAGAGCTCCAGCGGGGCGCAGGCCGCGGTGGGAGGACCACTGCAGTTGAACACCAGGACACGGTGTGTGGTGGGACGCACAGGGACAGGAAGCCACGGTTTATATCGGGGGCGGGAAGAGAGACGCCAGGGAGAGTGTGCCAGGCAGGGCCTCGGTGCTGCGGCCTCAGGGGAAGCGTGGGGCGGCCGCGTTACGAGGAGCGGCCTGGGGATCAGGGACGACGTCCGCGCAGCTGTGACTCCACCGTTCAGTTCGGAACCACGGGTCGTGTGCTCTCATCAAAACGGCGCTTCTGATTTTGAGAACACGTTTAGCTGAAGAATCACATCCTTGCGTCTGGCTACTTCCAAGTGGGAATGAACCACCCGTTCTGACGACTGGGCGACTTCACCTATTAGAACACTGTGAGGGGCCTCCTGCCCCGGGGACTGGGACCATCTCACGCGTCAGTCACAGTGCTTTGGCGTCAGTCCAAAAGGCTTCGGCGCAGCTGCCCGCCAGGCCGAGGAGTGAGAGTTGTTCGTGCTATGTTAGTGCACACTCCGGGTTCTTTGAAATAACTCGTCAAAAGGAACTGCAGGCTGAACGTTGTCAGGCGCCCAGTCCGGCTTTGCGAGAGTCTTGGGGGTTGCCCTGGCGACGACCGGGCATGGCCGTTCTTCGGAAGAAAACGGGAAGAGACATGACCGGGCCCTTCAGAAGCCCCTTTGGAGCGTCCCTGGATAAAAGTCGGTTCTGTGTTTAAATGGTCCGTTGTTAGAGGCCCGTGGATTTTAGGCCGGAGGCCCGGAGAATTACTGGCAGTCTTTATCGGGCTGGGATCCTCTCAGACCTGCTAAATCAGAGCCAGTGGGAGGAGGACCTGTTTGGGAACCTCTCTTTCAGGTGAGGTTGAGAAATGGGGGCCCCTTGTCTTTCAGTTATTTCAGAAGAATTTAGAAATAGAAGTCATGGTTCTGGCCGGGTGTGGTGGTGCACACCTGTAATCCCGGCACTTTGGGAGGCTGACCTGGGAGGATTGCTTGAGGCCAGGAGGTTGAGGCCGCAGTGAACCACAATTGCATCACTGCACTCCAGCCTGGGCCACAGAGCAAGACCTTGTCTCAAAAATCCCCAAACACACACACAACAAAACATGGTAGCAAAGAAAGAGAAACCCACGTGGGACAGTTCCGAGACAGTAAAACCGTGGCACCGTTCAGCGTGGACGCTGGCAGCCCCGTCCACATGTAAAAGCACGGTGCCGTTCAGCGTGGGCGCTGGCAGCCCCGTCCACGTGTAAAACCGCGGCGCCGTTCAGCGTGGGCGCTGGCAGCCCCGTCCACGTGTAAAACCGCGGCGCCGTTCAGCGTGGGCGCTGGCAGCCCCATCCACGTGTAAAACCGTGGCGCCGTTCTGCGTGGACGCTGGCAGCCCTGTCCACTTGGAGGGCTGTGCGGGCTGGCCACAGGCTGCCCCTGTAGTGTGAGGACAAAGTGCATCAACCCACCCCATACGAAAAGTTGGCAGGAAATGTACTTGAACCCAAAACCTGGATCTCTCATAAGTTTGCAGCTGGAATCCACACGGCATCTGTGGTCAGAAGCCCTTAGTCCGTGCATGTGCATTAACGTGGTCCCGTGTTAGTCATTGGTCAGCATCCACCTGAGAGGCAAGTGTCAGGCAGGGCTGCCCTGCGTGCCAGGGAGTTTAGCCCTGGCCACCGCCTGCTCTTTGCTCCATGGTGGCACCCACTTTGGGGCCAGTCTCCCGAGTCTCCCAGCCCCTGAGTCCCCCTCCCCCCAGTCTCCTGGCCCCCGAGTCTCCCGGCCCCCGAGTCTCCCAGCCCCTGAGTCCCCTGGCCCCCCGAGTCTCCTGCCCCCTGAGTCTCCCAGCCCCCCGAGTCTCCCACCCCCCAGTCTCCCAGCCTCTGAGTCTCCCAGTCCCTGAGTCTCTTAGCCCTCCGAGTCTCCCATCCCCCAGTCTCCCAGCCCCAAGTCTCCCAGCCCTGAATCTCCCGGCCCCCAGTGTGCTGCTTCCTCCAAGGTCAGTGTCACCTTTAAGGTCTGATGGTTCATTTGGCAAAGTCGCTGTGGAAAGAAAAAGAGCCCACGTCTGCATCTCTGAGCTCCGAAGGGCCCCAGGGTGCTCTGTGGCCGCTGGGTCTGCAGCCTGGCAGGAGCCCCTTCTCACGGTCCCTGGGGAGAAGCACTTGGGTCAAGTTTGATTTGCTGTTGCCCAATATCGCAGTCTGACTCAGCAGGAAGCTGCAAATGGAATGTGTGAGGAAGGAAAGGCGGAACTCAGCCTCTCTTCTTCCCTCTTTCCCACTAAGGAGGTTACAGACCCAGCTCTACTGCGGGCCTGTGTCCCCCAAGCCACCTCCCTGCGTGTGGCCCCCGCGTCCGAGGCCCTGCAGTCTGTAGGGCCTCTAGCGGGTGCTGAGCCGACGTCTAGGCAGAGCGTCCTCCTCTGTCTTCCCCTTTTTCTCTAGTTTTCAGATGGAGGTTGGGGGGCAGCATCTGTCACAGGCGTAACTTCAGAACGTGTTGAAGTGGACACGTTTCGGAGGACGAGCCCTTTCTCTCTGGCCTTGGCAGTTTCTGTCCCACTAGAAAAATGTTTTCCTGAGGTTGAGAGTGAGCTTTGTTCACAATCCATACCTTTCAGAGCATCATTTTTAATCATTTAAAGGGCAGCCACTATTTGTTTCCTTATTTACTTAAAAGAAAAGCTCCCTGAAATTGGATTGGCAGGACTGGGGCTTGGGGACCAGCTTCCCACCCTGGACCTCCCCTGGGCCGGCACCCCCGACCCTCAAACAAGGAGATGACGCCACTCCCCAAGGCTGCCCCGCAGTGGAGATTGCCGTCTCGTCCAGCAGAAAGGAGCAGTTGGCCAAGTCACACACAACAGAACCTCAGTCTCTCCCTGCTGGGTCAGTCTGTCATTTGTAAGAATATTCGGTGAGCGTCATGTCCCCGTTTCCTTCTGTCCACGTGAGGACATGAAATGTTGTCTGTCCTGCCTGCATCTTCTGCGCCCACGTGGCTGACCTCCCCAAACCCTCATCCACACAGACAGTCCTGGCTCAGGGAGGCGCTGCCTCGGGGTTCTGGGTCTGACCCCACCCCCTGCAGCGGGGTTGAGTCTGGGCAGAGCCCCCTGCCCCACGCGGAGCCCTGCCCCCCTTTCTGCGGCGTCGCCCCCGCGTCCTTTGCAGGGTTCATTTGCATATGCCTATCTCGTGGAGAAGGGGCTGTGGCCACAACAGGAAGAAACTTCAGGCATGGCCGGTTTCGGTGCCGCCTCTTCTACCCAGAGGTGCCACGGCCTGAGCTTTTGCTCTGAAAGCTGGTTATGCGTTAGGTTACAAAGCTGTGTCTAGGAAAAGTTATTTTGCTTAAAAAATCATGACTGCCCCCAAAATGATCTGGATTTGCAGACAGAACCGTCAATGGGGTGGCGCTTTCTGGGAAGTGGAATCATGGGGGATTCTTGTTCTTTTGTCTGTGTATTTTACATACAATTAGACGTTACAAGTCAAGGAACAGACAGATCTTCTAGTGCAGAGCAAGGAGAGCTGGGTCTTCCCAGCAGACGGGACATCACCAGGGACCCTCCCTCTGTGGCCCTGCGGGGCAGGCTCTGCGCTCGTCTGGGTGGAAGCCGTCCCGTCCCGTCCCGTGTGCACACAGCGGGTGTTTGTGAAAGACAGGAAGGTTTCTTTCTGTTCAACCGCAAGAAGTAATCACCCCCAAAATGGTACTTTTGTGTAGTAGAAATGAATAAACCAAGAAATATCTCCACAGCTCCACCAAATTTTTCAGGAGGGAGAAGTTATTTGGGGTTAGAAACCGAAAGGGGCAGGAGGAAGTTGGTGGTTTGGGAGACAGACTGTTCATTCTCTCAGATGCTTTTAATAAAAACCAAGTTGTTGGCTTAGGAAACACCAACTTTGACATTTGGAGACTTATGAGAAGTCACATTTCCCCTGAACATTTATTTTCACTCTTTCTCAAGTCAGAGCTTAAACAAAAACCTGCTTGACACGACTGGAGGCTCCTTGAAGCCCAGAACATCCCAGAACTGCTGGAGTAGGGGACCCATCAGCCCTGGGGTGCCGCAGGTGGGGACCCATCAGCCCTGGGGTGCCGCAGGTGGGGACCCATCAGCCCTGGGGTGCCGCAGGTGGGGACCCATCAGCCCTGGGGTGCCGCAGGTGGGGGCCCATCAGCCCTGGGGTGCCGCAGGTGGGGGCCCATCAGCCCTGGGGTGCCGCAGGTGGGGACCCATCAGCCCTGGGGTGCTGCAGGTGGGGGCCTGTCCTCAGCCCCCGGGGCGCCCCAGGTCAGGGATCTGTTCTCAGTCCTGGACTGCTGGCCCCAAATCTCCCAGCAGGTCAGAGCCCCGGTCCTGTCTGTGTGACCCCCAAGACTGGCCCAGCATCTCCACCTCTGCCCACGTGTGTGTCCTTCTGTGTCGTGCTGGCTCACAGGAGCCTGTGTCAGAATGATGCAGGGGGTTCTCTCAGCCTCACAGGAACTCAGCTGGCACAGGAGCCTGTGTCAGATGCAGGGGGTTCTCTCAGCCTCACAGGAACTCAGCCGGCGGAGAGCATGAGGTTGCTTGTATTCTGCGAGTACTGAGCGCCTACTGCATGTGGCAGGCTGCCCCAGGCCCAGGCCCACACCTGGCAGGGGCTCATTGGCTGCCTGTGCCTGCAGGAGCCTCCTGGCCCTGAGGTGTGGCTGGGCCACTGCAGGGAGAGGCTGGGTCTGTCACGAGGGGGCTGCACTGACGATCCATGAGGAGCAAAGGCCAGGTCCCCTCTTCTCCCTCCTCTGCTGGCCTCCTCTCGCCCGGCTGCCTCCTGCTTAGCCGCTGGCCCCCCTGGAGAGCACCTTTTTCCGCCAGGGCCTCACTGAAGGTTTGGGATTTGGGGTGTCTCAGTTGCTGCAGGGGACCCGGTGTCTGGCTGTGCCTCGTCCTGACAGTCAAACATCGTGGCCGGGCCCTAAAGACCCAGCCGATTCTCATTTGTTTGTAAGGATGGTGGTTCTTTTCTGGGGGGTGTGGGGTGGGAGAGAGGAAAGAGCCTCATGTGCAGGAGAGGCAGGAGCCAAGGCCACAGTGTTCCGGGTGCCGTGTGCAGTGGCGTGTGGCCTGCCTGGCAACCACAGAGCCCATGAGCCGAGGGGCAGCTCCTCGGTGCCCCTGAACAGAGGGGGAGACTGAGGCTTGGGGAGGTGAGGCGGCTCACCACAGCCGCTGCAGCTGTGAGTCTCAGCCCAGCCCGCCTGCTTTCCTCACTGAGTCGCTGGGTTCAGTTTGAAGACTCACAGCTCTATTTGCCAACATTTCGAAATAAACAACTCCACCCAGCCTGAACCACAGGAGGCTGCAACTCAGTGTGTGAGGCTTCCACTGAGACCACTGAGACCACGGCAGGTGGGCTGTGAGCTGACCACAGACCCCCATCCTCCAGCCTCTGGCCTGTGGGAGCCGGGCTTGTGGCCCTGCAGTGCTGGGTGGTAGGTGGGCTGTGACCTGACCACGGGCCCCCATCCTCCAGCCTCTGGCCTGTGGGAGCCGGGCTTGTGGCCCTGCAGTGCTGGGTGGTGGGTGGGCTGTGACCTGACCACGGGCCCCCATCCTCCAGCCTCTGGCCTGTGGGAGCCGGGCTTGTGGCCCTGCAGTGCTGGGTGGTGGGTGGGCTGTGACTGACCGCGGAACCCTCCCTCCAGCCTGTGGGAGCCGGGCTTGGGGCCCTGCAGTGCTGGGTGGTGGGTGGGCTGTGACTGACCGCGGACCCCTCCCTCCAGCCTGTGGGAGCCGGGCTTGGGGCCCTGCACGGCCGAGTGCCTCCGATGGGGGTTCTTCCTCCTGTCCTTTGCGGAGATGGAGCATTTTCCCTGGCGGAGTTGCCTCTTCTCTGTGGGGCGCCTCTGAGAATGAGTCAGGCCGTGACTCAGGAGCCACAGAGCTCAGCCCAGAGGCTGGCTTGGGAGCCCCAGGGCTGCTCTGCAGACCCCGTTTGGGCTTTGGTTCCTCTTCACACAGCCTTTACCCTCTACCCTGAGGCTGGGGCAGCCCTGGCAGCTCCCGGCTCCCCCCAGGGTTTGAGAAATGGGCCCGCAGCAGCGGCAGAGCACGGAGCTGGAAACCAGGTTTATGTTCTCATGATCATGCGATGGGAGCAGCCGCAGGCGGGACGGGGCCTCGCCGGCCTCGCGCAGATGCTGGGAAGTGACTCAGGGAGGAGAAGGCGGGGTTTCTCCGCTGGTCCCCGCTGAGCCCCATCTCCAGGCTCCGGGAAGAGAAGGAATTCGGTTCCGACGGTTTCCCCTTGTCACAGCCAGAACTTAAAGGTCAACTCTGTTTTCTGCAAGAGGTTTTTTCTTTTTCCCCCGTGAAAGTTTGCTTGATTCTGTGAAACTTCATTTGCGTTTCTTCCAGAAATGCCTGAGGGGAGGAGGCCGCCCGGGTCTCGCCCCAGAGGGAGAGGCTGCTGCCCACGTTCGGCAGGATTTCGGGCGAGCCTGGTCCTCTCAGGCCGCACTTTTTCTTTATTTGAAAGGAGGGTTCCAGAGCCCCCCAGCAGTGAGTGGGGGCCGCCTGGCCCAGGCCTTTATCCCGCATCTGACTGCGCTGACCTCGGCCCGAGACAAAGCCGGCCTGTCCGAGAGACACCCTGAGATTAAGCTGCTAATGGGAAGGGGGGCGCCTGGCGGCTGTGTGGCCCCTTTGAGTCTGTCAGAAAGAAGAGATTGTCCGGCACAGGCCACCGAACAGGATGGGGGATGGGAGGGATGCCCTAGCATTCAGCCGGTTTCGTTTTTCTTTTGGATACGCTTTAAACTCTGCTGCCCGGGAAGGAGAAAACACAAACCTTACTGCTGATG
The DNA here is from genome assembly GCF_043159975.1 of Macaca nemestrina. NCBI lineage: Eukaryota > Metazoa > Chordata > Mammalia > Primates > Cercopithecidae > Macaca > Macaca nemestrina. The sequence continues at coordinate 242,494 of NC_092140.1, forward strand.
AAAGACGATGGGTGCCCCCACCCTGAGACCCGTGGACAGCGGGGCAGCGGGGGGCTGTCCGTGGGCCTGGGCCTTGCACCTGGGAGTGCTGGTGCTGTGTGGAGGGAACCCACCCTGTCCTCGGGCTGAGCTGGGGTCCCCACAACAGCATGGGGCGGAAGCCGCTGTCCTCAGACTCCACGGGGCCTCCAGTGATGGCACTGTGGCCACTTCCTGCTGGGCCGCGTGGGTTCTGGGTGGGGCCGGGAGGACGTGGGGCATCGGCCATTTTGCCCATGAGATGAGGTGGTCGAGGTGGACGTGGCCGGCCTCGCAGCCTCTGCTCCTGCAGGTCCTGGGACGCTGCGTCCATCTGCTGCAGCTCATTTCAGAGTTGGTCGATCGCATGTCCATCCTCACCCACTGGTGACAAAGCTGACAAATTTGTGGTTTTTTTTAGTTGAAAAAAGATCCTCCTTAAATGTTGTGAAATAATCTGTCCACACATTCAGCAGTGCTAATAGAAAACAGGCCCAGAGCAGTTCAAGAGAAAAGGAGATTTAAAACTGCTCATAAAAAGATGGACATTCCACCTCACCAATGAGCCAAACATTTCAAATTTAAGCAAGTTTTTGCCACCAGTTTAGCAAACTGTAAAAATATTTGTAAGACAGCGTATGCCGGGGGCGGATGCTGGTCCAGACTCCCTGGAGGGTTCCGTGGCTTTGTGTTTCGAAGGCCTAAGGACGGTGCACGTCCTTGGAGGAATTTATCCCCCGGGGACAATCAGCCGATGCACAGATCTCCGCCCCCAGGGTGCTCACCCCGGCTGCTCCCACCACACAGCATGGGGACGGCGGGGGGACCTGGCGCTGCTGGCCATGCACACACGTGCCGTCTGACCCCAGCGTTTTATCAGCTCCTTGGAAAGTGGCCCGTGGCCTGATGTGAAAGGAGAAAGCTGACTGTCACAGGGAACATAACCTCACTTTTATTTTTAAAAATGTACCCGTATTTCCATTTCACGTCTTCTCTATTTATAACATAAATGTTTACTGTTTTTTTAATATATTTGTATTATAATACAATGAGTTATTATAGTATGAATATACTTACATTTATATTATAAATATCATATTTGTTATAAATATAATACAAATATATTTATATTTTGTATATTTCAAACTTATAACATTTATATATTTTATTCTATTTTATATTTTTGGAGGAAAAAACTCCAGGAGGATGTTTCCTGGAATGTTAATTCCAGATTTCACTTTCTGATTTTTTTACGTATTTAAAATTTTGTTTCTTTAAAAATAGCTTTATTGAGGTGTAATTCAAACACCATACAATTCACCCATTTTAAAATGTACAATTCAGTGGTTTTTAGTATATTTGCAGAGTTGCACAACCTGCCACAGTCAATTTTAGAACATTTTCATCTCCCTAAAAGGACACCCGTGCCCTGTAATCCTCCGGTTTCCGGCCTCAGCCTCTCCCGGGGAGGCAGATGCGGGTCCGCGTTCTGTCGCCAGCTGTGCCTCTCCTGGGCATTCCGTGCCAGTGGAAGCACCTGACCCGTGGCCTCTGTGCGTGGCCTGTCGGTCGGCACCACACGTGGACGCCTGTGGCGTGGGGCCGGGGTCCAGGTGTCCTTTCACCTCCGGGGCTGAGCACCGTTCTGCTGTTGCTCCCTTAGCAGCCGAGACCCACCTGCTTGTTTCCACTTTTTGGCCGTCATGACTGAGGCCGTGAGCAGGTGCGTCCGAGTCTGCATGCGGACGTGGGCTGCCATGTCTCTTGCTGCACACCTGGGGCTGGAACCGCTGGGTCCCGTGGCGACTGTGTGTTGAATGTCGGGGAACCGCCAGCCTGTTTTCCATGGTGGCCACTTGACCTTCCCACAGGTTGTGTGTTTGGATTCGCGTCTCCACCTCCCTACCCTTGTTACTGTCTCTGATCACAGCCGTCCTGGTGGGTCTGATTTTCTTTGTACAACGCAAGCCCCCTCCTCAATGAATTTTTCACTTTAAAGAAAAGCAGTTTGTTGTTTTTAATTGAAACGAAAGGAAGCATTCTTTCCTATGTATGTGTTCTTTTCTAAAGCAAACAAAATTAAAATCATGTAAAAAAAAAAAAAACCCACAGGAAAATTCTAAAAACTTGCACATAAATGGAATTACGAATCACCTCATCGTGGAAAATCCTGTCTCGCTGGTTGTAGGTTATAGATGTCAGGTTAGGCACAGTGGAGAGGGAGACGGGGCCTGCAGACCCCAGACGTGGTCCAGGATGGCGCCAGCCTGACCCCCCCCTTTGCTGCCCACCGTGGGATCTGAAGACCCCGCCCACCACGGCCCCTGAGCTGGCCTGACCTCGCCGTCCTCCCGCCCTACCCCTGCGCCGTGCGCTCTGTGCAGACACCTCCCCTGTTGAGTCTGAGATGGAGTTACCACCTCCAGCGCAGGTGACGGCTAAATCCCACTGCCGCCACAGTGGACAGGGCACCAGAAGCCCTCTAGAGAGAAGGCAGCCTGCCACGCTTTGTGACGAGCAGTTCGCTTAAGGATTGTGTTAGACTCTGTGGCTAGTGGAGATTTCAAGGCTCTTCCCCTCCCCTCCCCTCCCTTTCCCTCCCCTCCCCTCCCTCCCCTGCCCTTCTTCCTTTCCTCCCTCTTTCATCTTGCTCTGTTGCCCAGGCTCGAGTGCAATGGTGCAGTCTTGGTTCACTGCAACCTCCACCTCCTGGGTTCAAGCGATTCTCCTGCCTCAGCCTTCTGAGTAGCTGGGATTACAGGCGCGCGCCACCACACCCAGCTAATTTTTTTTTTTTTTTTTTGTACTTTTAGTAGAGATGGGGTTTCACCATGTTGGCCAGGATGGTCTCAATCTCTTGACCTCATGATCTGCCGCCTCAGCCTCCCACAGGGTTCCTCTTTCATAACCCATCATCCTTGAAGAGCCGTTCTCTGAGGTGGGCCTGGGCGCCTGGGGTTTTTAGAAACCTTTCCAGGCAACCATAGTTTGCAGTTCTAGGAGGAAAAACACAGAGACCTAAACAAGCCTCATGCATTGAGAGCATGTCCCCGGCCTTGGTGGGGGGTAGAGAAGGGAGAACTGAATTGGGTTTTGGTGTGGCTGTTTCTGTGGCATTCCCTCGAAATATTTGCCACTGGAAAAATGAAAAAACTCTAAGCACTTTTAAGTGAGTAATTTTTGTGCGAGGTCTCGGGAAGAAGAAACGTCTCCATGTGCAGTGCCCAGGCTCCGTCTGCCGGCTGTGGGGGTGGCAGAGCCTGGCCAGCGGCTTCCTGAGGGCCCAGCCTCCTGCTCTTCACAGGGAGCCTCAGGGAAGGCGGGGCCTCTGCCTCCCTTTCAAGCGGCTGGACTTGAGCTGACCACTGACACCACAGCAGCTCCAGGCTGGCGAGGCACAGCGCTGGGGGAACAGTTCTGCCCCGAGCTCAGGCGGGTGTGGCTCCAGCTGCCTCCTGCCCGCCGCTTGCCTCGCTGTAAGCGGAGCGGAACGGGGCGTGTCTGGTCCTGGCCCTTCGCGTCTCCACAGGCCCCTCACCTCCTGCAGGAGCCCCTCTGGCTTCCCGGCAGTCTCGGCTCTGCCAGAACTGAATTTCTGTGGTCCCTATGAGGACAACCAGGATTTGCTCGGCACTGTGGCCTCTCGGGCTGGACCGCTGCCCCCTGCCTGCAGAAAGCCCCACCTGTGGAGGCTCGGGTGACCTTCCCTTCCTGGTCTGCTGTGCCCAGGCCTGAGCAGCTCCCGGCTGCTGAGCTGAGACAGGCGATTCCTCCCTGCACGCCCACCTACCCATCCATGCATCCGTCCGTCCAGTGCCTTGCACGGGGCCTGCACATTCCCAGCCGCTGTGGTGAAATGTCTGCTCCGTACCACGTGGCCTCAGCTGCACCCTGACCCCTGACCTCAGCTCCCAGCATCCTCCTGTCCTGCCCTGCCCGGGCCACACCAGCCTCCTCCTTGCTCCTACGTCTTCACCACACACAAGCCCTGCTGCCTCGAGGCTTTGCACCTGGTGTCCCTCTGCCTGGACCCCTCCCGCTGTCTCCTCACCGTCCACGGCCTCATTCATGCGCTCACTCGTCCTCCCGCGGTCTCCTCACCGTCCACGGCCCCGTTCAAGCGCTCACTCGTCCGTAAGCCTCCCTGGCCCCGAGCGAGGCCGCAGTGCCGCCCCCGCCAGCCTTGCGCGTTGGACGTTTGTGGTTCTGTGCGCTCTTTGGCTCCCCGGGACTGGGACTTTGCTTCATTGGCTGCTGTTCCCACAGTGTGGAACGGGGACGCGCAGCTGAAACAGTCGTGGGGAGAGAGCCCCGTGGCTTCTGGGTCTGGTGAGCCACGCCTGGCCGGGGCCGAAGGCATCGAAGGTGCCCCCAGTTGCTTGCGCCTGGCGTGTGGGAGGCCCCGCCAAGTGTTTGTCTCACTGTGTAGGGCAGAGGAAGAAACCTCTGAGCCAGGCAGTGGCGTGGCCTGGGGAGGCCGCTTTGGGGGCAGAGCCACTGCCTTCCCCGGCCGAACGCCGCCTGTGCCCGCAGGCCACACTGCGAGAGGGCGGTGTCCTGAGGCTGAGAGATGAGGGAACTGGCCTCTGGCAAGGCAGCGTTGAAACGTGGACGTCCCTGGAAGATTCTGTCTTCAAACTCGTGCTCCCCCCGGCAAGGCCCGCGTGGGTACTTGTGCCGCCCCGGGTGGGCTTCAGTGGCGTCTGTCTCAGAGTCTTACATTTAGATGTGCTGTATGGTCTTCCTGGTGGAGACTGACGTCCCCTTGGCCTTGTGAAGCTCACCAGGGCCTGAATCAGGTGGGAGGAGCAGCTGCACGGGAGCCCGACGGCGGCTGCACCAGGCGGGACTGTGCTGTGACAATACAGGAGGTGTAGGTGTTGGGTTTTTTGAGACGGGGTCTCGCTCTGTCACTCAGGCTCTAGTGCAGTGGTGTGGTCACAGCTCACTGCAGCCTGGAACTCCTGGCCTCAAGCAATCCTCCACCTCCCTGCAGACGTGCGCCACCAAACCTGTCTAATTTTTAAATTTTCTGTTGAGTTGGGGTCTTGCTGTGTTGCCCAGGTTGATCTCTAACTCCCGGACTCAAGTGGCCCTTCTGCCATGGCCTCCCCCACTGCATCTGGCCTGGATGCAGGTGTTTAAAAGAGCTTAGGGAAGTTATTCGAAAAAGGCTCTGGCCTTCAACTCCCACTTCAACTCCTGATTTTGGTTCTCATTGGGGTGGATGTTCCCGAGCACTCCTGGGCTCAGGAGGAGAGCAGCTCCCCTGCGAGGGGCAGGGTCACCTGTGTCCACAGCGGCAGGGCCCGGTCCCTGGGGTCTGCGGGTCGGCATAGTCCACGGTGCCCGTGACCAGTCCTCCGAGCGGCAGGGCCTGGGAGGGGCATTGTCGGGCCGGCGAGGACAGGCGTGGGTGCTGGTCTGGGCATCAGTGGCGTTGCTCTGAGAGGGAAGGAGATGCTGTTCCAGCAAGGGTGGCGTCAGGTCTGGACCCTCAAGTGGACACTGTGTTTCGGCTCTGGAATTGGCCCGACAGGATTTTCTGCAAAACAGGAGATGGTCTCTGTGTGTCAGGTCCAGTCTGGTGGCCACAAGTCACGGGACGGTGAGCACCCGAGGAATTGAATTCTGTGGTGGGAATCCAGGTTCGGGAGAGGTCGTCAGGCAGGTGCGTAGACGATGTGAGCTGTGAGCTTCACGCCCGAGGAATCCACTCTTCCTGCTGGATGCGTGGACGGTGGTGACGGCCTTGCCCCAGCAGCAGCGTCTGGAGCTGGCCCCTGCCGGGTGCGCTGTCTCCGTGGGGCTCGTGGCATCCCGGGGGTCTTGGAGGGATGTCACTCGGGTGCCCCGTTTGCAGGTACAAACCTGCAGTTCTAGGAGCTGACTGATGCTCGCGGCCCTGGCCCCCGTCCTCATACCACCTGAGTGGCCAGGCAGGGGCTTCTCTCGGCTGGTTCTGACCTCCATGCTAAAATGAACGAATAGGACAGGAAAGTGAAGAAAACGTGCGGCAGGGGAAGTGACCTGGGAACTCACCGCCCCCCACCGACCTCCAGGACTCCAGCCTCCGAGCACCGCAGCCAGGCCCTGCCCTCTTCAGCAATTGGAAACACCCGCATCTACCCAGCGTGTGCCAGGATGGCAGCTCTCCAGCCTCCAGCCTGCAGGCCGAGCCCGCGCCTCAGGGAAGCCACTGATCTGGGTCCCCTCGTGCTGAGCGCCCCGGCCAGAGGTGCCCCTTCCAGGTCTGGGTGTGGTTGGCGGAGGTTCTGTGGGTTTAAGCTGTGGGTTCATTCTCGGAGGTTGTTAATTGCCCCCAGAAGGTGGGGAACAGCCTCCACTCTCCTCCTTGAGCTGGGGGTTTGCGTTCTTCCAGGCGTTTCTTCAGGGCTCCCAGGCGATGATGGCACAGTGGCCTTGGGCGTCAGGCTGGCTCTGTGCCATCACTGCGGGGAGGGGTTTCCTTCCTGTGGGGGCCTCCACTGTCCCTGGAATCGCCCTTCTTATTCCCTAAATAAACCATCGGTCTAAGAAGCTGAACGAACCCTCTATTCTGGCACAGGGACCGGCTCCATCTTTCCTTGAAACCCCGCAGAGCCTTCATTAAAATGAGCGCAAAGGTCTGCAGCGCTGCCGCCTCTCCGGACCCCACTGCCGTGGGATGCCTCCTCCTCTGGGCAGGCTCCCCAGCGGCCTCCTGGTCTAAATCCCTCCTCACAGGCAGCCCTGCCCGCTGCTCCGTCCGTGTGGACTTCGCATCCGGAGTCCAGCCGCTCTCCCCTGCTGGGCTCGTCCGGCTCGCGGGCATGACGCTTGGTCACGGTGGTTGGTGGCTCAGGGCTCCGTAGGTAAGGCCGGCCGGCCGCCTGCAGATGTCCTGCCTGGTTTCCTGAAAGACTTGAGGTGACTTGCAGGAAACAAAGTCAGTCATAACTTTATTAAGTTTAAAGAGTTATACGAAATAAGGGGGAAAACGTGAAAATAGGCAACTGGAGCCGGTAGAGTAAACGACATCAGAAATGTAAAACGCTCACCATCGCCTTTGCTGGAGCCCGTTGTGGCTCCAGCGTTCTCGGCTGCAAAGGTGTAAAATGGAAATGTGAGTGCGACGTTCCTCTTCTTCAGGAGGGGGGACCGCGAGGTTCCCGAGAACCAAGCTCCTCTTAGCAGGGGGGCAGAGAGGACCCCAAAGCGCTGCCTCCCTTCTGCCATTCCGGAGCAAGGTTTCCAAAGCCGTTGCTCGAGAAATTGCTGGGTGGAGGCCGGAAGAAGTCGTGCTCCCCGGGGGTAGTGCGGCAGGGCTTGGGCAGCGGGGCTGAGGCGCGGTGTCCCTGGGCGCTGCCCGTTAGAGGGGTGTTCCGTTGCTCTGCCAAGTGACTCCTCTCACTGTGACTCTGCTTGGCGGTGGGGGTTCGGGGGGGCGGGGGCTCAGGGCAGAGGCTGCTGGCTGGGCACCTGGAAGGGTCCCGTGAGGCTTCTGGTGGTGCTGACACCTGTCCATGGAAATTGAGGTATTTAAAATTCATAAATAAACCAGAAATCCATTCAATAAAAAGAGATAAAAATAGCAGAAAGAGGAAGCTACAAGAAAACACACGAACTCCGTGAAATTATCAGACTGGACGTGCCCCTTTCTAAACGTAAAAGCGGTTTATAGCAACACAGCATGGCCTGAGTCACGGCACGATCCCTGGGATAGTTTCATCAGATGTCGGAGTGCCTCGGTTTCCCACCCTGTGTATTGGGACGGTGAGGAAGTGTGCAGGGTCAAAGGCCAGGTGCACAGCGCCTGTGTGTGGGGTGTGCTCAACGCTGGCATCTTCATCTCACCAACCCTCACCACACACCGGACACGCACTGAGTATGCATTGGACACACACTGGACACGCATCGGACACGCACCGGACACGCACCGAATATGCATTGGACACGCACCGGACACGCACCGGACGTGCACCGAACATTCACCGGACACACATCAGACACGCACCGGACACACACGACACGCATTGGACACGCACTGGACACACGTTGGACACCACATCAGACATTGCAGTCCAGCCTGACCCACTTCCTCCTCCCCGCGTTCCTGCGACGCAGGCACAGGCCCACGTGGTGGGGTCCTCAGTGTCTGTGTGGGGGGTGGGGGGCTCTTGGGAAGCGTGACACCCTCTCACAGCGAGGTGGCCAGGTGAACCCCGAGCCCTGGGTTGCTCTGAAGCTGCCACAGCTTCCTGAAAAGCCAGCTGCTGGAGTGTGTGCCAGTGGAGGGCGTCCGTTCCATTCTCGGGCAGCTTGGCTGTCGGTGCCTGTGGTTCTGAGGTTCCTCCGTGGTGAATGAAGCTTGATTTACACCTTTTGGTTACGCATTTGCCGCGAGGCCAGGAGCTGTGCGTGCTCCCGCTGGGCTTCTCGCGTGAGATGCGCCACGGCCAGGACAGCCTGGGCACCTGCCATTCTGGAGCAGTAAGCGAAGCCTCCAACCCTTGTTTCTTCGGGCTCTGCCGGGAGCGAGCGGGACTGGAAACACTGAGTCCAGGCTGTGTCCGCGCATTCAGGCACCACGGCTTCGTGCCGTCGCTTCGGCCTCAGTGGCCCTGAAAGTTGCTCTGGGATGTACAGAATAGGCCGTTTTGTCGTTGTAAAAACCTCAAATGTTTTGTGAATTACTATTAATTGTTAACGCGTGTCCTGTGAGTAGCTCGTCGCCCGAGACCTTGTCGTGAATATTAAAATGCGCGTTTGGTGTCCCTGTTGGCTTTGAGGTTGACAGTGGTTTTTCCTGCCAGTGGGGACGCTGTCTGCAGAGCACCAAGCTTCTCCGGGGAGGCCGCAGGGCGCTGCCCGGGGAGTGTGCGTCCTGCCCCGAGATCCTGCAGCTGTGACTTTACACAGTGTGGGGGCGGGGTGACAACCCCTCGCCTTGTCATGAAAGCAGCGCATTGTGCGGGGCGCATCTGTGGTGCCTTTGTGTACGTGTGACCCAAGTGCTCCGGGTGCATGCCTGCACGCACAAACACGCACACATGCCTGTGGGGACACATGTACGGGCACACACGTGCACACACAAACATGTGCCTGTGGGAACACATACCCACGTGCACACATGAACACGCACACGTGCCTGTGGACACACACACCCACGGGCACACACGTGCACACACCCACACACGTGCTTGGGGGAACACACACCCACGGGCACACATGAACACGCACACGTGCCTGTGGACACACACACCCACGGGCACACACGTGCACACACCCACACACGTGCCTGTGGGAACACACCCATGGGCACACACATGCACACACCCACACACGTGCCTGTGGGCACACACCACGGGCACAGGGTGTTTCTCCCTGGGGGTCCCTGACATCAGATCTCGGCGGTGCCGAGGCAGACCCAGGAAAATCAGAGGCACTCGAGCGCCTGCGACAACGACCAGCGTGAGAATGTGTTTAAAGGAAATGTGACTTTCTAATGGGCCTTCATGAACCAGGATTCTGCTACGAGGAAGTCGGTGGAAGTCCCTGAGCATTCTGCCTTCATTGAAAGATAAAGAGATGTTTCTTTTGTGTGTAAATGGATACTGCTGTGTTTCCAAAATGCTTACAACAATGTAGGTATTTTAGGCCTCCTTTGGAAGACACAATCTTATGACACATTTTATGACAAAAAATGGTTTTTTGAGTAAACGTTACTCAGTCTCTGACCCAGTTATAAAAATTATGAAATCAGTGAAATCCAAATGAAATGCCTGTTATTAAGGCCGCTGCAGAGGGAGGGGCTGGGGCCTGGGCTCCGGGCAGCAACGCTCGCGGCCCGAGGTTTGGGCCTCTGCCTGTGCTGTATCTCCTGGTTTAATTTGCATTTTCTCAAGGGCTAATGACATGGAGCATTTTTAATACATTGTTGGTCATTTGTCTTCTTTGGTGATATGTGTGTTCAGATCTTTTGCCCCTTTTTAAATTGAATTATTTGTCATCATTTATTGAGTTATAAGAGTTCTTTATATATTCTGGATACAAGTCCTTTATCAGATAACTGACATGCTAATATTTTTTCTAGTCTGTCTTTTCACTTGTAATTTTTTACATTTTTATTATTTTTTTGAAACTGAGTTTTGCTCTTGTCACCCAGGCTGGAGTGCAGTGGTGCAATCTCGGCTCACTGCAACCTCCGCCTCCCGGGTTCAAGCGATTCTCCTGCCTTAGCCTCCCGAGTAGCTGGGAATTACAGGCACCCACCACCACGCCCTGCTAATATTTGTATTTTTAGTAGAGACGGGGTTTTGCCGTCTTGGCCAGGCTGGTCTCGAACTCCTGATCTTAGGTGATTTGTCCACCTCAGCCTCCCAAAGTGCTGGGAGTACAGGCGTGAGCCACCGCACTGGCCCTTTTCACTTTTTAAATAACGCTTTTAATGCAAAAAAGTTTTTAGTGTTTTTAATTTTGATGGAAGTCTGATTTTCCGTTTATTTTTCTTTTGGCACTTGTGCTTTGGGTGACAGATCTAAGACATCTTTGGGTGCAGGTTCATCCCCGTTTTCTTCTCAGAGGCTGGGAGCTCCAACCCTTACACCCTTACACATGGGTGCGGGGTCTGAGTTCATTTCTGCGTGTGGCTGGGGTGGGGCCTGCGCCATTGGTGACTGTGTGGACGATCACCTGGCCCAGCACCGTTGACCTTCCTTTGCTCTCTATCGGAATGGTTCCTCCTTGAATAACTTACATCTTTCCTATTTTGGACCTTAGCATAAATGTGTGTGAAAGTGGGCTTGTGTTGAGTTCTGAGTTGGTAGCTGTGCATGCACCATAGTAATCGCCAACAGGTCCGGCACAGGGAGGAACCGCACCGGCCCAGGACAGCAGGGGGGTTTGCTGAATGGCAAAGCCTGTTGGCTTCTGCTTCTTTATTGGGGTTGCAGTTATTTGAAGTCTCCCTCTGTGGGGCGGCTGCATCTCCGGGTGACTCACGCGTGGGTAGCCTGAGCCGTGCACTCTGTAAGCACAGTCAGCCGCGGGGGCCTTCCCCAGGAGTGAGGACGGCTGGGCAGTCAGGACTTTGTACTGGATCTCTGGATAAAAGGAACCGGGCAAGGCACTGGAGTGCTGTGTTTTACATTCAATCCATAAAGGGAGCCACTACCTGCCCCAAACCAGGTACCTTCAAAACATCACAGTGTCCCTGAGGCTGGACCTAGACCTGAGCACGTACCATGGAAGTCATTCAGGCAGTGACCATGGTCTCTGTAGAGGTCTCTCAGCGTCCTGGACCGCCAGGCGGCCCAGTTACAGTTCATCTGTGCAGTGCAAAGGCTGGAGGTAGAGGCTGGGACGCAGCCACAACACCCTTCACCCCACAGGGAGCTGCAGGTTCACGTCTCACACGAGCCACGCACTGCAGGGCCTTCTCATGGCACGTTTAAAACTAAGAGCACACGTGTGTGCCCCTGGGGCTGAGGCGGGGAGCGTGGCTTGTGTTCTAACTGGTGCTTTTCTTTCTCTCCAGCCCCTTTTACGGAGAAGACTTTTACTGTGAAATTCCTCGGAGCTTTCGTCACCTGTCCTTCTACATTTTCGATAGAGACGTTTTCCGGAGGGATTCCATCATAGGTAGGTGATGAATGAGCATTGACTTCCCCTTTTCCGCCTGTTCTGTGCCAGGGGAGTGTTAGCATTTCAGCCCGGAGCCTGGCGGGATGGTGCTGAGGGGTCACGGCAACCCTGGCTGTTCCTCCTGATCTGCTCTCGGGATCTGGCCTGGCGTCTGGTCCCTGCTGGAGCACCACGCCAGGCTCAGGTCAGTGAGGGCTGCCAGTCGAGGCTTCCGTGGCCCCTCAAGGCGAGAGCACAGCGTCCCCGACCCTCTTCAGACAACTTCCCAGGGCTTCTCCCCGGGGCATCCGCGGGGGGACCTTTGCGTGGACGTGGGGCCCTCCCTCCTCACCACATCCTGGCTGTCCCTGTCCTAACTTCAGTCCCCACAGTGTGGGCACGGGAAGGGCGGGTGGGGGTGGGGGCGTGTGGGCTCAGTTTCCCCCGGTTTTCTTGGAGAAAGCTCATGGGCAGCCCTGCCGGGGATCGCAGGAAGGCAGCGTCCTGTAAGTTGTGGGGCCTCTTGGCAGAGTGGACTTCAGGTTACTCAGGGAGCTCCTTGTTCCTAAATGCAGCCAGAGGACCCCATCAGGAGCGGACCTCACGCAGCAGGCGTGGGAGGCTGGGGTATCAGGCTAATTCCTGCCGAGTCGCCGGGAGAGCCAGGAAAGGAGGAGGGTCCTGCAGCACCTGAGCTCATGCCCAGGACGGGTGGCCGGGGAGCCAGTGTGTACTGGCTGCCACAGCCTGAGCCCAGACCCCGGGTGGTGCAGGCTCCTCGTCTCCCTGGCTGCCGGAATGCTGAGTGGGATAGGGCGGGAAAAGGAGTCCCCCAGGAGGACCCCAAGCTCCGCCCCAAGCAGCCTGAGGGTCCACAAGTGCAGGAGGCCAGCGAGGCCACGAGGGTGCTGTGCAGGGGGTGGGGGGCGCGTCCATCTGACGCTCACTGCTCACACTGGCTGCCCATACCGCATCATGGCCTCTCCGTCCCACGCCAGCTGCCCCCTTTCCCCAGTGCTCACCGGTGTCCCTCAGCTGTGGGCTTTCCTCATCGTCCATGTCCCTCTGTTTGTGATGTGAGCTGTGGTCCAGGATCTGTGATCTGATCCATTCCCGGTGCTTGGCACACAGAAGCGTGAGAGGCACAGCCAAAGGTCCACGTCAGAGCCTGAGTGTCCTAAAGCCCAGCCTGTCCCCACTGGACGGCCGGCAGCTAGTGCATGTCAGCACGACATTGAGGGAGAGAGAGGGCATGAGAGAAACTGGCTAGCGGGTGACTGGTAGACTCCTGTCTGCACTCTGCTGTGTCCCAGGCCTCCATGGCAAGTCCCCTGACAGAGACAAGGAGAGAGACGCCCATCCTGACCGGTCTCGCGCTCTGCCTGGCGTTGAGATGGGCTTGGCTGGGTGGCAGCTGTGACCCCAGAGGCCCTTGGGGCTGGGCAGACCCTCACCTGGCTTTGATAAGGCCTGTGCCCCCTCACCATTGCAGGGGTCAGGACCTGGACATTTTTGGGACTGTTATTCGCTGTACCCAAATGATTATTCTCGGAAACTGCTGTGCTTTTCATAGAAGTCTCCAGAGTTTGTTTAGAAAATACATGGAATGGGTCACATGGATCTCAGATCATTGACATTTGACTTCATTTTGAGCAGCAACGCTGTGCCGGGTGCTTCCGCAACGGACACCCTGGCCCTGAAATGCGATTGCAGAAGGTGTTTGTGCTCCTGAGTGCGGTGGGCACCTGGACCCCTTCAGGGTCTTGCTGTGCTGGGCCTCGTGTAGCCTTGTTGGTGAGATGGTCTTGAGGGTCCAGCATGACCCCTGCACCCCACTGCTCAGTGTCTGCCTGGGAGGCCCTCAGGTTCACGCCCATAGCTTCGAGTCGCGTTCAAGCTGTTTGGGCGCTGAGGAAGGGTTCCCTCTTCCTCTCTCCCTCTGACCAGGGCATCGGCTCCAGGGCTAGTGGCTGGCAGTTCTCCCTCCTGCCTCCGGGCGCAGCTGCTCTGCACCCCGCTCCTCAGGCACCTCCTCCTCCATCCCCACATCCTGCCATGCCCGCCTCCGGGACTGGGGCCTGCTGCAGGAGACGGCCTCTGACCCTGCAGCTGCCCTCCGTGGCCTGCCTCCCCTGCCACCCTCCTTGGTTGTGGTTCTTCTGCCTGTTGTGCTGTGTCCACTGGACGGAGCTTCCCAGAGCCCTGCATGCCTGTGTCTCGCTCCCGTGTTCTCAGCAACTGCCAGGGGCCTCCAAGGGCTTTCCCGGAAGAAAGGGAGATGTGGAATCCAGATTATTCAGCCGAGGCTAATGGTGTATCTGGCAGGGCTCAGCCTGTGCTGGGCACCACGTGTCAGGCCTCATCACCAGCTCAGTTTATGTGCGAGAATCCACAGGGACTTGATTCATTCTGGAAGGTGTATGAGACATTTTTTGAGTGATAACCCTAAGGAAAAAGAAATTTAAAAAATTTTTTGCACATTTTAGTAAGAGAAACTGATCAAGTTAGTTCCGGAGTTTTGTGCTCTGAAAATAACCAAATAAGATGTTTATTAATCGTTCTGTTGACGTCATCTGCTAGCAGTTCTTGGTGGCTTTCCGGTTATGGTGACTGGACTTAGATGTTTCACTATGGCGTTTACAGCCATGAAAATGGATGGCTGTCTGGATCTCCGGTAACGATTTATCGTTATGATGGTAATTATGTTGTTACTGGGCATGAAACACCAGGTTCTGGGGAATGCGCTTCTGGGTGGAAGTGCGCGGTGCCCACTGGCTTCCTGGCCGCGTGGTTCTCCTGGTTCTCTTGTTTCTAGCAGCTGCCCACGCCCTGAGGAAACCCCACCTGCCAGCGAGTTTCCTTGGGGCGGCCACAGCTGTGCTCAGTTGCAAGTTCAGGTCCAGGAGTGAGGGGTGCACTGGCAGGTGGGGACGCACTCCTATGGGGTCGGGGGTGTGGGTTGGGGCCGGGAGGGCATCTTTAGCCTAGAGGTGGAGGGCGGTGGCGAGTCAAACCGATAAAGGCAGCAGAAGCCGCAGGGAGACTCCGGGAAATAAAGCCCCGCCCTCATCCCTGCCCCGCCCACCCCGCCCCTCCACCGGCTGCAGTCAGCTCCCGCAGGTCGGAAGCCTCCCAGGGGCAGCAGGCGCAGAGGGAAGAAGTGTCCGGCGTGGGCCGGCCCTGGGCGGCGTGACCGGCCTTCTCTGTCCCCGGTCCGCGGCCCACAGCGCTGCTGCCGGTGGCAACTGTCAGTCAAGCCGGGCTCCCAGCCGCAGGGCCGCGGCCTGCGGGACACCGGGGCGCAGGTGCCTTCGGGCTTCCAGGCGCAGGGAGGCGGCCTCTGCCTGGGCTCGGCTGCCGGGCGCTGCACCCACGGAGCACAGACCAGAAACTATGGCTCCCAGCAGATGCGAGAACCGGGAAATGCCCCGGGCCTGGCTCACTGCTGCCAGTCAGGAGCACCGGGGTCTCCGCCCCCCATCCTGGGCCTCCCTCCTCTTCCCGCTAGGCCTCCACCTTCCTCGGGGCGGCTCTGGTAGCCCCACGTCCCCCTCCATTTGCCGCTCCAGCCCCTAGAGCCTCTCTGAGGCTTCCCAATGGGGTGGGGGTGCAGTGAGACCTCCATTCATTTCTTCTTCTTCTTTTGAGAGGGAGTCTCGCTCTGTCGCCCAGGCTGGAGTGCGGGGTGTAATCTCGGCTCACTACAAGCTCCGCCTCCCGGGTTCACGCCATTCTCCTGCCTCAGCCTCCCCAGTAGCTGGAATTACAGGCGCCTGCAACCACGCCTGGCTAATTTTTTGTATTTTTAGTAGAGACGGGGTTTCACCGTGTTAGCCAGGATGGTCTCGATCTCCTGCCCTCATGATCCGCCCGCCTCGGCCTCCCAAAGTGCTGGGATTACAGGCAGGAGCCACCGCGCCCTGCTGAGACCTCCATCCTTTGTGTATAAATCAGGTGGTCTGCAACTGACATAAGGTAAAGTGTTTAGGTGTAGCCTTCAGCAGCGTATGCAGGTGTGTAGATAGCACCACAGCTGAGATACGTTCCCACAGCCCAGAACACTCCTTCGGGGTGGATTTCCTACCCTGGCCCGCAGCCCCTGGCAGCCACTGCTCTGGGGCCTGTTCCCACCGTTTTGCCTTTTCCAGGAGGCCACGTGAGTCAAACCCTGGAGGGACCTGCCCTCTGCCACCGCGCTGGTCCTACGCTGTGTGGCTGTGAGCCAGGTCGCCCCCTCCCACTGCCCGTGGGTTTCCATCATACAGACGCACCTCAGTGGCCTCATCCACTGGCTGGATTGTGTCTAATCCTCAGGAATTACGAATAAAGTCACCGTACGCATTCTTGGATAGATCTTTATGTGGAGAATGTTTCTGTTTCTTACTCTGAGATAAATACGTGGGAGTGAGGTTGCTGGGCCCACTGTAGGGTGTGTGTTTACTTTCATTAGAAACTACCCAACCGTGTCTCCAGGTGGCTGCCCAGTCCGCCTTCTCTCCAGCAGCGGGTGAGAGCAGCAGGTGTTTGTATCCTGCCCAGCCCTGAGGTCTGAGTTTTTATTCTCTAGTTAACGTTTCTACTCCCATAGGTGTGCACTGTTTCACTGTGGTTTTGATTACGTGTCCGTGAAGAGCGGCGTTGAGGACTTTTCGTGGGCTTAGTGGCTGCTCTGTTCCTTCTTTGGTAAATTGTTCAAATCTTTTGCCCTTTTAATTGGGTTGTTTTCTTGTTATTTTTTAGAGTTCCATGTATTCCGGATACGAGTCCATCACAAGAGTGCTTTGCAAATATTTTCTTCCTGTTTGTGGCTTGTATTTCATTTTCTTAGCATTGTCTTTGAAGAACAGAAGTTTTAAATTTTGATGGTTTTATCACATTTTTTTCTTGTATGATTTGTACCGGTGGTGTCATGTCTAAGAAAGTCTTGCCTGTCCCACGGTTGTGGCAGTTTTCTCCCGGAAAGCGTGTGCTTTCAGCGTTTACATTTAGTTCTATGATCCGTTTCAAGCTAGTTATCACTTACGGCACAAAGAAAAGGGTCGGGATTCCGTTTTTTCCATGTAAACATCCGTTCGTTCCGGCATCCTTGGTTGAAAGGCGACCGTTCCTCCATTGATGACTTTGGCACATTTCTGGCTTCGTTGGCCGCATTGCGTGGGTCTGTTTGTGGCCTCTGTATTCTGTTCCGTCTGAGGTAGGAGGCGGGACTGGACTCTGGAGGCAGATCTCAGACACCGGACCAAATTGAGGACTAGCTAACACAGGGATGGGTGGAAGGAGCCTTCCATCAGACACGCCTGCCAGTGCGCCGTGTCGGCTTACCATCGCCATGGCAAGGCCTGGAGGTTACCACCCCTTTCCATAGGAACAACCCCGTGACTCGGAAGTTACCACCCTTTTTCTAGAAGTGTCTGCATAATCTGTCCCTTAATTGACACATAGTTAAAAGCGAGCATAAACAAGACTGCAGGACTGCCCGGAGCTGCCACCGTCAGCACCCCGCCTGTGGGGAGCCCTGCTCTGCGGGAGCGGTTTCAGAGCTATCACACTGCCGCCTCTGTTTTCTTCCACCACCACCTCCTTCTCGAATTCTTTCCTGAGTGAAGCTGGAGACCCTCTGAGGCTAAGCCCCAAGCCCTGTGCCATATGTATGCTCCCCTGTCCTCATGCCAGTGCCAGCGTCTTGATCACTGTGGCTTCATAGCAGGTCTTACGTCGTAGTGTAAGGTCCTCAAATTTGTTCTTAAACTTGTTTTGCTATTCTGGATCCTCTGAATTGCCATATGTATTTTTGAATGAGCTTCTCAATTTCCAAAATAGTCCCACAGGAATTTTGACTGGGATTACATTGATCTATAATTCGGGGAGAATTAATATCTTAACAAAATTGAGTCTTCAAAGCCATGGACATGGTATATTTTTCCACATGCCTGAGTCTGTGCAATTTCTCTCATCCGTGTTTTGTGACGTGTTTTCAACCTACACATTTTACACATTTAAAACATTTATTTCTCTGTGTTTTATGTGTTTAATGGAGTGGTCAAAGATTTCTCAGGTAGTCCACCAAAAGCACAAACCTAAAACCATAATTTTGTGAATGGTGCTTTTTTTGTTTAATTTTCATGGTCATTGATGCCTCCCTACTGACTCTGTATTCTCTGTTCTTGCTAAACACACCACTAGTTCTATTAGCTTTGCTTGTAGATTTTTTTTGTACATTCTATGAATAAAGGTTTTTCTTTCTTCCTTTGGGATCTGTATGGCCTTTGTTTTTCCTCGTGGCCCTGGCTGGGACACAGGTGGGGTCAGAGCGAGGCGCGTGCGTCTCAGCTGCACTCCCCGTCTCGGCCGCGCTCCCCGTCTGGGCCGCGCTCCCCGTCTCGGCGGCTCTCGCTGAGTGGTGTCCTGTGGCTGTTTCCCCTTTTTCTGATGCCCTCCAGACCCGGGGCTCCTCCTTTCTGAACGGGCCTGTCCAGCACAGATGCAGCAGAAGAAAGCGACCCTTCCCGCCTCTCGTGGTGAGAAGGCCGCCACCTTTGCCCAAGCGAGAAAGGGAGGCCCAGAGTGTTCGGTCAACTTTTTGGTGTGACTCACATAGGTGGGGACAGCCCTATGGATTGGGCACATCAGAGAAAATTCAGTAGACGCCGTGGCCTTCGGATCAGGCGTTCTCTCAGGTCAGCATCTGGAGATAGGAACACGCATGCTTCAGACGTCCCCATGTCCCCATTGTTGAACGTGGCTGGCTTCTCGAAGGAGAGGTTGGGGGCTGGTGACAGAAGTGACCCCACATCGGGAATGAGGGGGCGGGGGCAGGGATCCCTCTTGAAGGGATTTTAAATCCTTTTGAATGTTGTGGATTTTGTTCTGTTTCTGTTACCTATTAAAAAATTAAGTGAAGTACTTCTAAAAATAAAGACTTGTAATCATGTGCCAGTTACAAGATCCTTATCCACGTAAATATGTGACTTCTCCTGTCCCAGTTTCAGCTCATAAAAATGTGAAGACACAGTGACATTGCAAGTATTTAAAACTTCTGACTTCAGAACTGACCCTCCTGTCCAGCTGAAGGAGTCTTGGAGTCTGAAGACTTTTCCCTTTTCACTGAAATATATTGCTCAACTCAGTTTTAAGAAATTTTTGCTTTCATGTGGCTTTATTCCTGTGAGACTCAAAACTGAGGTTTGCATTGTGGGGGAAAGGGGAGGTTTGGCAGGAGCCACGCAGCCGTCATCAGAGGAGAGGACAGAGCCCCACTCGGGACCCTTGAAGTCAAAGGTGGGAGGGCGGGGGGGGCGGGGGGGCGGGGGGGGTGGGGGGGGGTGGGGGGGCGGGGGGGGTGGGGGGGCGGGGAGGGTGGGGGGGTGGTAGGAAAGTCAAAGGCGCCTGCCCAGGGCTGCTGGTGGGAGGGCAGGGGACGCAGCGGGCCAGGAGGAGGTGTCCTGGCTGTCGTCCAACCTCGTGGTCTGCGCCATTAGAGGCCGTTGGAGGGAGTCCACGGAGTGTGTGTGTCACTGGGTTTCTCTCTGAGTCTCCCTGGTGCTCCTTCTCCCACGTGTGCTGGGGCCTGTTTTCTGCACCGGTCCCCTTCGTTCTTGCCTTGGCTCTCGCCTGCCCTCAGTGGTGTCAGCGTCCCGTGCAGCTCCAGATGGTCTGTGTGGGTCTGTGTGTCAAGAGCTGAGCCGACGAGGTCACGAGGCTGATCATACGAACCCACGAGTGTCTGTGTGCTGTATCTGTGTGGGGGAGGCTGTGGAACTGGCCGGCCCTGGCTGTGAGCGGAGGTCCCGGAGCTGTAGTTTGCTGGGAAGGGGCTCCGGCCCTGGCTGTGAGCGGGGGTCCCGGAGCTGTAGTTTGCTGGGAAGGGGGCTCCGGCCCTGGCTGTGAGCAGGGGTCCCGGAGCTGTAGTTTGCTGGGAAGGGGGCTCCGGCCCTGGCTGTGAGCGGGGGTCCCGGAGCTGTAGTTTGCTGGGAAGGGGCTCCGGCCCTGGCTGTGAGCGGGGGTCCCGGAGCTGTAGTTTGCTGGGAAGGAGCTCTGGCCCTGGCTGTGAACGGGGGTCCCAGAGCTGGGAAGGGGCTTCCTCCAGGGCTGTTCCCAGGGCTGCTTTGCTTTGCAGAGTGGACAGTATGAGCTGCAGCCGACTCCCCTGAGGACACGAGATGAAGGTGCTGAGGTGCATGGCAGGGGTCAGCGGCACTGGAGGCAAACCATGCTGATTCCACGTCTGTCCTTTGGGCACTTGGAAAGCGTCTTTGTGCCTCTTTCCACCTTCCGCACCTCCCACCATGTCCTGTGGCCACGTGGTGCCCCCATCATGTGGCCGACCCTGCACTGTCCCACAGGGTCTGGAGCTGGTGCTGAGCTGGGCATGTCTCAGACCCTCCGAGTTCGCAGACAAGGGAGGGGCCTGGTGGCCAAGGCCCACGGGCTCTGAGATCAGTCACGGAACGGACCGGTCAGGCTGAGAGGTCTCGCTCGCTTGAGCCTGTGGGGTAGAGGAGCTCCTGAGGGAAGATGCGTCCTGAGACCTCGCAGGGTGGGGACGCTAACGGAGGAAGGAATGCTGGCAGGAAGGCGGGGACGCAAGCTCCATCTCCCTGCAGCCCCAGCCTGCTTGTCTCTGGGGTGTGCAGAGTGGGACCTGCCCCTCCAGGGTCACCGCAGGACTGACTGAGATGGCACCTGTGAGAGGCTGGCGGTGGAGTGTTCCCGAATTTACTGAGGCTGGACAGCGAGTCAGGCCAAAGCGTGAGACTGTCAGATGCCAGGCCGGGGTTGTTCCGACGGGAGCCTGCGGAGGCTTTTTGAGATGCGGAAATATAAAAGGATCTTAGTTGGAGGAGAGAACTGGACTGGGCTCTGCTGTCCTGGTGTGAGGCAGGGTGGCTGGGTAGGAGGCCCAGGCTGCTCCCTGGAGCCTGGGTTGTGCACAGTGTGCTCAGACCCTGCAGCTGGGGATGCTGCGGTGGAACCGGGATCTGCCAGGACCCAGAGTTTCTCGCTTCGGTGACTGGACCAGGATCCTTAAGGAGGATGTGTGTGTTTCTTGGTGCAGAACGAAGACGCGAGGGGTCTGCCAACATTTCCTTCCTCACTCCTGCTCTCGCGTGTGCTCTGCGATGGGCTCAGACGTCACGTGTGTGCGACTCCCTGGGAATTCACGTGCGTCTGTCGCCAGAGGTGCACGTGCTGCGTGGGTGCTTGCCGTGGTGGGTGGAGTGGTCCGCAGTGCGCGGAGGCCAGTGGCAGGGTTGACGTGGTGGTGCTGCGAGGGGATGCAGGATGGAAGACGGCTCAGTGCCCAGTGCCTGGCAAGCCCTGTCCTGCCAGGGATGGGATGAGCATGCGTTTACCCCACCATGAGAATGTTTCTGGAATGAGGTGAACGTATGAGCAGATAATAATGGTTACAGATACGAATTTACACATATAAATCCATACTAGGTAAATGTATATTGTACAAATATATTCTGATACGTATTTTCATTGGAAGTCTAGCTCCAAAGTACTAAGTCTGTTTAAGGCACAGGAAATGGTTTAGAGTGGATGTCCCCAGACTTTGGGGCCCACAGAAGTGCCCAGGGACCTGTGGTGGTGCAGATTCCGGCCCACACCAGAGCTTCTGTTCTCCTCTGTCTGGAGAAGGCCAGGAATCTACACTTTCGGGCTCTCCAGGGGTCCCAGAAGGCGGCTCAAGGATTACACTTTAGAGGCACGGATTCAGACCAACCCATGTCGTGTGGGAAGGTGGCAACTCATTCTAGCTGTCAGTTCTCCCTGCGAATAACCCGAGCACCCACATGCATGCACACATGTGTGCGTGTTCACACACGGAAGCTAACTCTAGGCACACGTGTGTTTCAAGCTGTGGCTCGCACAGGTGCACACGTGTCTCTCTAGAGGCGTGATGCTGCTGCCTTGGTGGTGTGTGAGGCATGAGGTGTTCATTTGTGAGAACAGGGCTCTTGTGCACCCAGCAAGCTCCGATGTGCCTCCCGCCGTGAGAACTGGCCACAGACCACAGTGAAAGTGAGGTGCGCATTGCCGATGGACTGGACGTTCGCGTCTTCCCAGTGAAGCCTCCCGAACGCCTTATTGGAAGGGAGATGGCGTAGACTTACCCCTGCACCTGATTATTTTGACTTTTTAGTATCAATTCTCAGGGATACGGTACCACCATGCCTGGCTCATTCTTTTTGTTTTGTAGAGAAGTTTTCGCCATATCGCCCAGGCTGGTCTCACGCGACCCTCCCCCTGGACCTCCCAAGCGTGGGGATTCCAGGCACGAGCCCCGCGCCCAGCCGGTGCCCCATTCTGAATTAAGCTGTTGGAAATGAGCTGCAGTGATGATGGGCTGGCTTCTGCTCGCAGGTGCCCTGGCTCTGGGACTGTGCCTGTGGTGAAGTCTCCTCTGCTTGTGTTGCAGGGAAGGTGGCCATCCAGAAGGAGGACTTGCAGAAGTACCACAACAGGGACACCTGGTTCCAGCTGCAGCACGTGGACGCCGACTCGGAGGTGCAGGTGAGACCCTCGGCACAGCCCTGGAAACCGAGCCCCGGGACGCCGTGGGGCCTCGAGACGCGCACGGCTCTGACTGTGGCTGAAGGTGTAGGTTGGGATTCGGCCTCGACGGGGAATAACGATGAGCCTGCTTGTGCTCGGAGCATGCCCAGGCTCTGCGCAGGGATTTTGGGTTTTCCTTTGTCATGAGCAACTGAGGCAGCTGTAAAAACCAACACGGTGAGAAAGGACAGGCACACGTAATTGAGGGCCAAGAGAACACGAGTGGGGAAGGGCCGAGTCAAGGTCAGCCCGCAGGGACCCTCGCTTCCCCACAGTTGCCTGGATGGGCTGCTCCCTGGCACTCGGCACCAAGAAGGGTCTGAGCTGAAAGAACATGCTGGTCTTCCGAGTGTCCATTGTCGGAAGTGGCCAGGGGCTCACCCCACCTTGCCGGGACTGTGTGCCGACTGGCGCTGGCCCCGGCCCTGTCCAGTGGGAGGAGCTTGTCCCACCTCCCCACGCAAGACCAGGGGCTCCAGTGCTGGGACCCATGTCCCAGACCCTTGTGTTCACGGCTGCTACGGTCGCATGGTGCCCAGCTGCCCAGCAACAGCTGCTCCAGGCTTTCCTGTAAGAGAGGGAGTAGTGGGGGTCAGTCTGCCCAGCCCAAACCTGCACGAGCTCCTGTGGGGTCACCCTGAGCCTTGGTCCATGACATGGAGCAGCTGCAAAGACTACAAGCAAGAGGCACTGTGGCCTGACCCTGGAACCTGGGAGGGCTTCCTGGGTGGGTCCTTGGCTGGGACCTCAGTGTGTGTCTGAGTGCAGAGTCCCAGCACAGGCCGCCGGGCTTGGAGCCAGCTCCCTCATCGGATTGCTTCTCTGCAAGCCTCAGTTTCCCCATCTGGGTGGGTTTGTGAAGCGGGCTGGAATGGTGTGTGTGCCACTTGATGGCGCCTGGCACATTGTAAAGTGGTGGTGGTGACTGTTATTTTACACCTGGAGGCTGGCATCCGGGACAAATCCCCAAAATAGGTTCCTTGTGAGAACTTTGCCTGAGACTTCAGCAGAGGCAACTGGGTGGGTCGGATGGAGGCTCCGTGCTCACAGGTCCAGGGCAGATTTGGGCCAGGGGACTGGATGGCCTGGTGTCCTGTGGGAACCCTCGTCCCGGGGGAACCCTTTTTCCCCGGGAGCCCTCGTCCTCTGTGCTTCACTGGGTCAAGGTCGCCATCTGCTGAGATCACAGGCTGGGCACACTCCCATGGCCAGCAAAGGGCTCATTCATGAAGTTGACGGTGAGCCCAGCCAGGGGGACGGGGTGAGGCCCTGGACGGAAATGAAGGAGTGGAGCCAAGAGGCCCTGGGAATGGCCCTGCCCTAAAGGACCTGTGCTAATTGTGCTTCACACTTAATTAACTCCGCTTCCTAGGAAAGCGCTGGCTGGGGAACCCACACGTGCTGTGGAAAGTGAAGGACGCTGTGATTACTGCAGAACTAATGACTGTCCTCGCAGCCCCAGAGCACAAGGGCCCCAGCGCGCTGCTCAGCGGACCCTGGAGTCCCAGCAGAAAGGCGGGGCTTCCCACGTGCTGCTGGGGGAGGGAGGCGGGGCTTCCCACGTGCTGCCCGGGAGGAGGCGGGGCTTGCTGACTGGGCCGCTCCCGCCTGCGTGTTCCCGGCACTTCTATTCTGGGATACCCGCGTCGCTGGGGTCTCTGAGCAGCAGGCAGAGTGCAGCCTTATCGTTTTCCTCAGATTCAAGTTTGTTTTTTTTTGGCAGGTGTAGCTTGTCCTCTTTCTTGCCTTTTTTTTAGATTGATTTAATTTTGAAATGGTTATAGATTTATAGGAAGACACCAAAACAGTACACAGGAGTGGCGAGGGGCGAACTCCTCCTTGCCCCGAAAACGGAAGGCCGTGCTCCCTTCTCCCGGCTTCCCCAGGCACCGCCCTGTGCAGCTGGTGCAACACCAACCAGGATGCCCACATTTGTGCCATCCACGGACGTTACCCAGATTTCACCAGTTCACAGGCACATGCTTCTGTGCGTGTGTCTCTCTGTGTGTATTCTATGCTATTTTTTCCAGTTTTTTATGTGGTAAAATAGAGACACCATGAGATTTACCATTTTAACCATTTAAAATGTCCAATGCAGTGGCACAGTATTAAATGTATTCATAATATTGTACAACCATCACCACCACCCATCTCTAGAGCTCCTTTCATCTTGCAAAGCGGAACCTCTGTCCCCTCTGTCCCCTGGCTAGAGGTTTATTCAAGCGCTTCCGTCCCTCCTCCCCCCGGCAGCCCCATCGCACTCTGTCTCTGATGCGGGCCACTCCCTGTGGCTCATGGCAGTCAGCTCTGCCCTGCTGGTCTTCCTGAGGCTGATGTCGCTCCACACGACGTCCTCCAGGTCACTTGTGGTATCGGAACCTCCTTCCTTCTGAGGCTGAGGAATGATCCGAGGTGCGAAGCGTGTGCTATTGGTCCGGTTGCCTGTCGATGGGCTGTTGTTACAGTCATCACAGGGGAGACTGTGCAACACCAATTAGGACTCAGACATTTCATCTCCACGAAGCTGTAAATAAGAATGCCGCCGGCTGATCTTACGGCTGGTAGACTCTCATAATTAACGCCCGAGGCGGCTGGCGTGCCCAGGGCCAAGCCCGGCGTCCTTCAAGCCTGCCTCTCACTGTCCGGAACGTGAGGATCCTGGAACAAGTGGTGTCAGTCTCCCGGGAATTTGCGCTCTATGGAAGGCAAATGTGAGCTGTTGTCTAAAGGGCAGGAGGCAGGGTCAGTGCTCTCCGATGCCCGCTGGACCCGGGTGGGTGCTGCCGACGCAGTCAGCCACAACGCTGCCCAAAATGTGGCCGTGACAGGGAGCAGCGTCCCTGCTGGACTCCAGCCAACCTTTAAAACCTCAACTCCAGGCTGGGCTTGGTGGCTTATGCCTGTAATCCCAGTACTTTGGGAGGCCAAGGCGGGTGGATCACCTGAGGTTGGGAGTTTGAGACCTGCCTGACCAACATGGTGAAACCCCATCTCTACTGAAAATACAAAATTAGCCGGGCGTGGTGGTGGGCGCCTGTAGTCCCAGCTACTCAGGAGACTGAAGCAGAAGAATCGCTTGAACCCAGGAGGCGGAGGATGCAGTGAGCCAAGATTGTTCCCCTGTACTCCAGCCTGGGCAACAAGAGTGAAACTCCATATCAAAAGAAGAAGCAGCAGCAGCTCCAGTCTCAGGGCCGCCATTTTATCGTAAGATGTCATAGTGACTGTTTTCAGGAAGGCAGGGGGGTGGCAGTGCGGCTCCTTGAGTCCCTCCACTCTGATTTCCAGGAAACGTCCCGTGGCCGGACAGTAAGTGTCACAGACACGGCCCATGGGGGAGGCCAGTGAGTGCGTCGCAGAAGTGGGGGAAACACAATTAAACCTTTCTTGCTTCCTTCTGGAACGGACACTGTTGGAAAGTCTTCGTTAAATCACTTTATGATGCAGCGTTGTGCTCTCTGACCCTCCCCCGACGCAGGGCAGTGTCAGCGTCAGATGCCAGCGGGGGCACTGCCTGTGACAGCGAGGCATCGCGGTGATCTGGGCGCCTGGGGGGTCACTGAGCTCCTTTATAAGCCGGGCATTCAAGTGCATCTGTGACGTATTCAGGAAATAGCACGGCCCTGCGAGGGATCACAGCAAACCCCCGGGTCCGCTGTCCGCCCGAGAGACACCTGCGTATTTTCCCCCTTGGAGCCTTCCAGTTGCACCATGAAATCAGTGACTGGGATAGAAATTCCAGCCTCCTGCTACAGCCTCTGGGAATTTTGTGTTTGTGCAGCAGACAGTCCTCTTGGAAGGATTTTCAGAGCAAACAAAGTCACTGTCATCCAGGGCCAAGCTTTTACGTTTCTCCAGGGTTGCAGGAGGAGAGGGCCAAGGCTAGGCTTCCTTCCTTGTGGCCTCTGTGTCCCCTCTCACCTGCCCGCTGACTTTGTCTCCTCTCTGCAGCCGGTGTGGAACAGCCCTGCCTCCAAGGCGCCTCTGTCCTGGCTGCCTTCTGGGCTGCTGCCCGCCCAGCTGGGGATGCAGCAGCCGGTTGCGGGGGCCAGGACCCTGACCTGGTCCCGCACACTGCTCTCTCCCTGGGGAAGGCCTTCCTGAGAAAGATGGATGGGGACCACTGGCTGCTTTTTTAAAATTAACTCTGTTTTGGGGGCAGTTCTGTGTTCACAGGGAAACTGAGCGGAGTATGGAGTTTCCATACACCCCTCAGTAGCCCCCGCCCAGGGCCCCATGGGTGACACCGGGTGACACTGCAGCCACGCGTTGTCAGGACCTCAGCCGTGGTGGACGCTGGGCCCCTTTGCTACGTCTGTGAGTTCGCAGGAGTGCAGTGCCAGGGACCTCAGTGCAGCATCTAGGCAGGTGCCAGGATCGGCAGCCAGGTCCTCTCATTCCTTTCCTGTGGGAATTTGTGCCTTTTCCCTTTGCTCTTGGTAGCCTGGTTAGAGGTTTATTAATTTTATTGGTCTCTCAAGGAATTTGCCTTTGGCTTTGATTTTTCTCTGTTGGTTTCCGATCTGACTTCTGGTTTCTGTTCTTGGGCTCTGGGTTTAGTTTGCTCATTTTCCTCAGTCTCCCAGCCCTGAGCTCAGGTCAGGGTTCGGATCTCCCTTCTGCTCTAGTCTGTGCGGCCGGTACTCCAGATTCTGTCAAACCCTGACCACGGCTCCCGCTGCGTCCCACTGATTTTTTTTTTTTTTTTGAGACAGAGTCTCGCTATGTCGCCCAGGCTGGAGTGCAGTGGCCGGATCTCAGTTCACTGCAAGCTTGGCCTCCCGGGTTTACGCCATTCTCCTGCCTCAGCCTCCCGAGTAGCTGGGACTACAGGCGCCCGCCACCTCGCCTGGCTAGTTTTTTGTATTTTTTAGTAGAGACGGGGTTTCACCGGGTTAGCCAGGATGGTCTCGATCTACTGACCTCGTGATCCGCCCGTCTCGGCCTCCCAAAGTGCTGGGATTACAGGCTTGAGCCACCGCGCCCGGCCCGTCCCACTGATTTTGATGAGTAACACTTTCATTTCTGTTTATTCCAGAACATTTAAAAATGTGTCTTGTGTTCTCCAATTTGTGTGTTATTTAGAACTGTGTCGTTTAACCTCTAAACGTTCTGGGATTCTCCAGCCTGCGCTGGCACCTGCAGATTTACTCAGCGACTTTTCTGGCAGGAGAAAGGGCCTTCCAGGGGTGGATTTTGTTTGTTCCCACTCCCGAATCAGCAGAAGACGGAAGCGCACAAGTCAGCTGGTCAGGAAGGATTCACGCTGCAGGAACAGAGCAGCCTCAGGACCTGATGGTGCCCAGCCAGGTGCCCCTGGACCCAGCAGAGCACACGGGGCCGCACAGCCTGCTGCCAGGAGCCAGGAGAGCACATGGGGGCCGCAACCTGCTGCTGGGGACCACGACCCCTGATGCGGCGTGACTCTTCCTGAAGCTCCCTAACAGGAATCGAGCTGCCTCCATCTGCACAGCCTCTTTCTAATCTGAACACTTCTGTCCTGAGGGAGTTTGCGCCCGCCATTTAAGAATGGGATGAAGCGGTGGGTTCTCAGTTACTCTTGGGCCAGACACTTCCTCCTGTCTTTTGGTGTTCAGGGCACTGCTTTAGCCCGTGGACAGCCACAGAACAGAGCCTGGCATTTGGGGTTCGGGTCTGTGATCCCCCCTGCATTTGTGGTCTGTGTTGGTAGATCTGTTTGCTGAGGGTCTGGGTTTTTGAAAAACAGCTTAGTGGCATATGTGAAGATGCTATTTTTAACTTGTATAGGGAATAAATATCTCTTGACTAATTTTTTGGGTATTATTTTATGGTTTATTTTTCTTATTAGGTGATTTACCTCTCAAGGCGGGCTAGGTGTCTGGAAGATTTTTGAAGGAACTTTAAGGTTTTTTAACGTTTAGGTTGGTGGGGCCTAAGCGAGGTCCCTGCTCCATCTGAGGTTCTGCACCAGGCCACATGCTGCAGGGCTGCCGTCGGTTCTGCCGTCCACGTCTTAGCGCCACGCATTCTGCCCGTCCCTCCCACCCTCCCACCCTCCCACAGGCAGTGACAAGCCCTGGGGAACAGGCCCTGGCCTTGCTGGAGCCTCAGGAGCAAGAGCTCAGGGCCGGGCCAGGCAGAGCTCCTGATGCATGGATAAGTCTGTGTTCATTCCATCCATTCAGTGCCATTCAGGCTGGAGCAAATACAGGGACAGCGGCACGCACAGATAGGCACGCACAGCCGCACACACACACAGGCAGACACAGTCACATGTACACACAGGCGGTGCACACACTGGCAGACATCCACACACAGTTGCATGTACAGACAGGTCGACAAACACGCATACACAGGTGGACACACACAGTCGCACACACACACAGAAGGACATGCACACAGCCACACACACACAGACAAGAAGACACACAGGCAGATACACACACAGGCAGATGCACACACAGCTGCTCACACACATAGTTGCATGCACAGAAGGACACACACAGCCACACACACAGGCAGACGCACACACAGACAGGCGGACACTGACAGGCAGATACACAGTTTCATGCACACACAGGCAGATGCACACAGCCATGTGCACACAGATGGACACACATACATAGTTGCACGCCCACACAGACACATAGCCACATGCACAGGCAGACACACACAGCTGCATGCACACACAGGCAAACATGCACACAGTTGCACACAGGTGGACACGTACACACAAGCAGATACAGTCACATGCACACACAGGTGGACACATAGTCGCATGCACACTGGTGGACACAGCAACACACACAGACGGACACACAGTTACACACAGGTGGACACACAGCTATACACAGGAGGACACGCACACACAGCAGCACAGATGGACACACATAGTCACATATATGCATAGGCAGACACCCACGCAGTTGCATGCACCCAGGTAGACACAGCCGCACACACAGGAGGACACACAGCTGCACACACACACACACAGCACAGATGGACACACACACACAGTCAAATGCACAGATGGACACAGGTGGACACACACACAGGTGGACATGCACACACAGCAGTATCCACAGATGGACACACACAGTTGCATGCACAGACAAGTGGACACACACAGATGGGCACACACACACCACAGCATGCTTATACAGGTGGACACAGCCAGACACACAAACCACACACACACATAGGCAGACAGACACACAGTCGTACTCACAGATAGGTGGACACACATCCACAGCTGTGCACACAGACAGGTGGACAGACAGCAGCACGCAGAGACAGATGGATCTGTAGAGACAGGTGGACCCGCAGGGCAGCCTTGCTGTCTGTTCTGCTGGAAGCCCCCATGAGCCTTGCTCTCTGTGTGAGCCTTGCTCTCCGTGTGAGCCTTGCTGTCTGTGTGAGCCTTGCTCTCTATGTGAGCTCTCCGAGCTTCCTGCGGGTTCCATGCGGCCTTGCCCGCGGGGAGGTAAAGGCAGGCAGTGGCCCCGGTTCAGGAGAGAGCTTGCTTCCCCTCCGTTTTGCCCCAGTGGACACACGTGAGCAGCTGCAGCGTCAGTGTCTTTGGGGGGCTGCTTCACCGAATGACCATCTCCCACACGGTTGGACCCCTCACTTCTGAGGCAGCGACCTGCTCTCAGCAGAGCCAGGAGCCTGGGCAGCCACATGGGGCTGAGCGGCCAGGCAGGCAGCTCTCCTGAAGGAAGGCCACGGCTGGGACCCTGCGTCCGGGGGTGGAGTGGAGGGGCCAGACGTGCCCGTCGGCTGCGGCGGGGTGGAGCCACCTGCTCCCTTTGCCTTCTAGGCTTTCCCTGGGCTGTGCGGCCCTGGCAGCCTGTGGGAGCGCCATAGCCCCTGACACCCCGTCCTCATGCCTTGCAGGGCAAAGTGCACCTGGAGCTGCGGCTGAGCGAGGTCATCACAGACACTGGGGTCGTCTGCCACAAGCTCGCCACACGGTAAGACGCGTCCTCACCAGGGACTGAGCACACAGCGAGTGGCCCGTCTGGCTCCCGAGGAGCACACAGGGGTTTTCAAACCAACACACAGAAATTTCCAGAGCCGGTGGCTCCCCAGGATGACGCTGTTTAGAGGTTCTGGCCCCCCCAGGATGACACTGTTTTAGAGGTTCTGGCACCGCAAGACGACAGTGTTTTAGACGTCCTGGGCCCCCAGGATGACGCTGTTTTCGGGGTCCTGCCCCCCCGATGACACTGCTTTAGATGTCCTGTCACACACTCCCGGCGTCCTCACTAAAGCACATGCTCACCTTAGAGGTGTTGTTTTGGGCTTTTGCGAACGGCTGGCGTGATTCAGTGTCACACCGAGGCAGAGCGGCTGTCATGGGCCCTCCCTGCCTTCCAGGGAGGAAACCGCTTCTCACAGCTTGAACCGAGGCCTCCTGCCCGACCCAGAGCTGTCTCGCCATTTGCCCGGGGGTCTGCGCTCCCTCCTGACGCCGCCTCTGCTTCTCTCCTCAGCATCGTCGAGTGCCAGGGCCTCCCCATCGTGAATGGGCAGTGCGACCCCTACGCCACCGTGACGCTGGCAGGACCCTTCAGGCAAGTGGCCTCACGCCTCAGGTTTCTGTTCTGGTCCTGGGGGCCGAGGGTCCAGCTCTGAAATCACGAGGCCACTGCCTCATTTGGGAGGAGGCAGGAGGCTGCGCTTTGAGGTAGAATATGTAATTTTTACTTCCTTTTGTTTTCTTTATTGCTCCAAAATTGCTCTGTAGAAAACGAAGCCTTCGTGCTCTTCGTGCTGAGTATTTTTGTCTCGGTAAAGGTTCGGGATTTGCATACCATCTGGAGTTGGAGACGAACAGAAATATTTATGAAATAAATAAAGGCAATAAGTGACTTGTGCATTTGAGAGCTCAGTTTTATGACTGAGAGACTTGGAATCAGCAGTGTTGCTTTAATCCCAATCCTTTCTCTCTCAATAACAGATCGGAAGCAAAGAAGACGAAAGTAAAGCGGAAGACCAACAACCCCCAGTTCGATGAAGTGTTTTATTTTGAGGTTGGTATCTTCATGGGTGAACGTCAAGTGCAGGCTGCACCCGAGACACATTGGCAGAAAGTCTGGATCAGAACCATCTCAGTCTCTTCCCTCTGGAAGTTCCTCCCGGAGAGGAGGCAGCCCCGCCGGCCCTAGGACCCGTGGCCCCAAGACCTTCCCTCCTCTCCCGAGAGAGAAAGGCTTTTCGTTGTCTCCCGAACTGGCCCAGATTTGGGTTAAAAGATGACAGGTTAATGCTTTCCAAATTACCAGGACTTTGGGGTTTTTTGTTGTCTTTTTGGCTGCTCCGCCCAAGTGTCCCTGAGCAGACAGAATGCTTGTTCCAGTGGAAATAGGCAGGGTTTTGAAGCAAAGCGGGGAAGGATTCAGACACAGAGATCCTCTCAGAACATGAAGCACCAAAATCCATGAGAAGGAGGGTGCAAGGGCTGCACCTGGTAGAGTGGGACCCACTGTGCCGTTTGGGGACGGCTGCATCTCATGGAGTGGGGACCTGCCATGTGGCCGGCGCGGTTTGGGGATGGCTATCTGCAGGGCCTTTAGACAGATGCTCTTCCCATCCACAAACCTTCCCGTGCACAAGCCCTGGAGATGTGAGGATGGATGAGGCCTCTGTGGCAGGAGCATGGCCAGTCACACCTGAGGGGTCAGGCGGGCTCCCCTGAGCCATGATGGCTGAGCGGCGCTCGATGCATGCAGCTCTGGGGGGACTGTTGGAGAGTGGACCTACCAGTCTGAGCAGGACCCACGGGCACTGCTGAGGCTCAAAAGGGCCCCACAGGCAGAGGTGGGAACTTGGTGTCCGAAGCCAGACCCAGGCTTTCAGGGCCGCTGTGAGGAGGGCTTTGGAGGTGGAATCTGTTTTCTGTCTCAAACGGAAGCCCTCACTTAGAGACAGGCAGAGAAGATGGTTTTGCCAGAGCAAGGGAAGGCAGGGAGCTGCCAGGCTCCCAGGGGCAGGCTGGGCCCTGTTGGCGGTGCAGGAGGCGTGTGGCATGGACAGAGTTCCAGGTGGCAGCTTCCCCCGGCTCGGCTGCCACACATGGAGCTGTCATATACACGGTGGGGTCGTCGGCTGCCACACGTGGAGCTGTCATACACACAGTGGGGTACAGCTCGCCCACTGCCCGGCCACACCCGGGTGCTCATCACGCTTGCAGTGTTCTCACACCGTTTCTACCGTGTGCACTCCCATTCACTCTGTAAAGACGTGGGTCTCAGCCTACTGGAGTAATTTAGTGACCACAGAGAGTCTGAAAACCGTGGTCTGCATCACCACCTTTGGGGCTCCAGGGAAGGCCCGGACCTCGCTGACCACTGCTGTGTGGGCCACACGGGGCCCTGCTCTTTGGGGTCTGTGACCTTTCACTCCGTCTCCACCCCTTCCTTAGCAGCCATGGACCTCTTTCACCAGGACCCTGTCTCTTTCGGCTTCAGCTGCTTCTGACCCAGAGAGGGCGTGAGGCAGGGGTGTCAGGGGCTTCCTGGAGGAGATGTTGCCTGACCTGAGTTTTATGAGATGGGGAAGTTGGTGGGAAGCAAATTTGAGGACAGTGGTGTGTAGGTCAGGAAGGAGGAGGCGTCAGCAGCCCTCAACCCGAAGCAGAGAATTGCCCCTGCATGATCTTTGCCTCAGTTTACCAATCAGGAAGTGCAAGCTCAGAGGTTAGGCAGTTCTAGCAACGTGATTTTGGCGTCAGACCCTGCATCAGAACTTCGAGCTGAGAGCTCCTGAGCTAGCATCACTGCTGAGGCCCAGAGAAGGTGGGGCAGGGAGGGAGGCCGGGCAGGAGGGAGCCCTCCTTGTAAACGTGGGTGACCTGGTGCATGGCTGATGGTGGTTAAATTGGAACTCGAGGTGGTAACCGACTGTGGTCTCCTGGAGCCCGTGGAGCGGCCTACTGCTCTGCTGCAAGGACCCTGCAGGCTGGCGGCAGTGGGGGGCGGTCCCGGAGCCTCGACCCTTTATGCCTTCACTCCCTTTCTGTTCTAAGGAACCCACGGTGCAGAGGTGTCAGGAGGAAGGTAGCAGCGTCTTGACTTTCCGCCATCTGACGCTTCCCAGAGTGCTGGGGTCTGTTAGGGGCTGGCGAGTTTCAGGCACCACAGGCCTCACGCTTTTCACTTCCTGTTGGCAAATAGAGCCTTGAGGTGGGGCCGCTTCGTCTCCACGGCAGAGGGGGTCCCTCCCTCACAGGGTGGCAAGCCTAGAGCAGGTGCAGGTGAGGGACGTTTAGGTCCCTGGAGCCCGGCACCCATGAGGAACCGCTGGGAGAGTCCGGCAGTGGCTGTGAATGGCCTTGGGGCAGGTCTTGCCTGGGTCTGCCCCTCCAGGAGCTCTGTGAGTGGGAAATGCTGGCACTCAGGAAGCCGGGCCTGAATCCCGAATCTCACCTAGGGCCTTCCCGGTTGTGGCCCTTGAGTGGCGTGTGGGTAAGCGCAGAGGAAGTGCAGCCCGGGGCCTGGGTCCGCGTGGAGATACCCCCGCCTGGTGGCACCGCGGTCTCAGCGCTTTCTCTCTCCGCTGACTCCAGGTGACCCGGCCCTGTAGCTACAGCAAGAAGTCTCACTTTGACTTCGAGGAAGAAGACGTGGACAAGCTCGAAATCAGGTGAGAAAACCAGGCTCCGCGTCCCCGATTCGGCAGTTTTCACCCAAACTCCTCAGCTCTTTTGTTATTTGTTTCTAAATATAGGGTCATAGGTAGAAAAGAATTTCCATTTTCTTGGTAATTTTCACAACAGATGTTAGAAGCTGTAGTTGAAGTGACAGCCTGTGGGTGGTGTTAGGGCTCACCTTGCAATTCCTGCGAAGAGGCGAAGGCCAGAGGTCCGCATCCCTCCGGCCGAAAGGCTTCTTCATCCACCAGGAGCGACGGGGCACACAGGCTGCAGCTGTTCTTAAGGTCTTGTTCTAAGCCCTCCGCCGTCCATGGGTGCAGGCCTCACTCGGAGGTCACAGGCCTGGCGGGTCTGCACGGCGCCCGGCCCTGGCACTCCTGAGGCTCTCAGCTGGGTGGCCTCTGAGGAGACCCTGTCCCCTTTGACTCCAGTGAAATGTTCTCACCTGGTACTGGGTTTGTGTTTCCTGCGTGTGGTCATAGAAGCTGCATCGTCAGCCTTTGCCCTGGAGCCCCCACCGCCCTTTCCTGGCTCCTCAGCGCCTCCCATGGGAAACGGGGAAATCGCTTGCGGGTTCTCGCAGGTTGGGACGTGATCTCAGGTCCAGGATTTAGAAAGCCCCACGATCCGGCTGACTCAGAGGTCTGGGGAGGGCGGGCCCCAGAATGTGCTCTTCACAAACGCTGGTGGGTTCTCCCCTCCCGGTGAAAATAGGCTGGATTCCTGTTTCTTTTTGAACGTAGCCTCTGTTCCTTCTGTACCAACGAATGCCCCCATCCCCTGTGAAGAGGCAGATGAACCTCCCCTGAAGCCCCCGAACCTTTCCATGCTGGACAGAGAAGGAACGAAACGGCTCCCTCCTGACCCTCCCCAGCCGGCCCTGAGACCCCGAGCCTGGGATGCTCCTAAGCCTGGGATGCACCTGCTTTCTTTAGGTCATTTTGGAGAATGTGCCATCAAATCCCTGGTCACGCTCCCTCCCAGGGCCTGGCAGTGCCCCAGGGGGACCCTTACCGGGACATGTGGAGCCGGCGTGTGGCTCAGGCCCTACGGCTGCTGGGAGGCGTGGTTTTGTGGTTGAGAACCGTAGGAATGTCCCTGATGTTATCGGTCAGATCCGCCTCCCCTAGTTGTCTCCATCCTGAACCACAGAATGTCCCTGACGTTGTCGGTCAGATCCACCTCCTGAGGGGTCAGGGTCCTGAACTGTAGGAGTGTCCCTGACGTGGGAGTCCTAAAGCAGGGTTGTCTCCACCAACTGTCTCGGTTTGAGTCCCATTTTTAAATGTCTTGGCCTAAACCTTCATTTCCAGGCTTCACGGTACTGAGCCAGGGCCTGAGACCCTGGGCCGGGCATCAAGGAAGCCTCCCCAGGACTCATGCCAGCCCCACCACCAGCCCCTTTTTCAAGAGAAGGAAGCACCATCGTTGGTTCCTTTTTACACCAAGCTTTGAATTCAGGAGTGAAGTCCAGTTACTGAATTTTTTTAAAGCACACAAAACGTGTTTTAAATATTTCCTTTTTTAAAGGCAGATGCGCCTGCCTGGCCACTTGGCACATTTCCAAAGTCCCTGCGCAGATCAGCGGTCCCCTCTGTTCCTTCTGAAAAGAGCGCGCTATGGGTTCTTGTGCGGCCTGTCAGCCCTCCCCGGCCCCAGACGCCAGTGCCTCTGCAGGATTCGCAAGGGCAGCAGAATCACCGGCCTTCCGGAATCTTCTCCCCCTAGGGGGATGCCCCTGATGGCCACAGTGTGGTTAGACCTGCTGAGTTTTAGCCGCCTGGGTAGGGCCGGGCACGTGTAACTGGGGTTTCAGGCCCGTGGGTAGAGCTGGCCACACATGACTTCGGGTGTTTCAGGCATGCGGGTGGGTCCTGGCCATGAGGGACTGGGGTACAGTCCTGTAGACTTGTTGTAGCCGGGGATGCTGTGTGTCTGTCAGAATTTCACAGCCCCAGGTCTGAGGGGACACGTACCGTCCCACACCAGGACAGAGCATTAGTGGAAGCCGCTGCCGTGTTAGACATTAGCAGAAGCTTCACGATGCTGGGCCCAGGCTACTCAGGGAGATTCGTGGACCATGCTGTGGCCACGGTTCTCCCCCTGCTGTGGTGTGCGTGGCCCCTGAATCCACTTCATGCCCCAGGTCATAAGCGATCTGTGGACACAGGGTTCTATATTCAGGGGCAGGGCATTCACAAGCACCCAGTTTTGTTTTGAGGCACATTTTCATGTGACGAAAGCAGAGAGCCCCTGGCTGTTGAATCAGCCAGCCCATCCTCCATGGGCACCCTCCTCTCTACAGCCCAAGTTCTTCATCATCCCCTGCATTGATCCCTGCAGATGGAGGCTGCTGGGCCGTACGCTGGGACGGTGCGAGAGGCACACGCCACAGGCCCCTGAGGGTCTCACTTGCCCGCCGTGCACAGGCTGCTGACATTGGGCCTGTTGTGGGCAAAGGGGACAGATGGTGCTGGAGCTGAGAGCGGCAGCAGCCGCGTAGCTCCTGGGTGCACGCAGCGATGCCCGGCTCCCTCCTGGTGCAGAGCCTGGGATCATGTAGCTCCCTGGTGCACGGAGCGACACGCAGGCTCCTTCCTATCTAAGAGCCTTTTGCCTTCCTCTGCCTGCCCATTACCACTGGGAGACACTCATCTTTATTCCAAAACCACAGGCTGGTCTGATGTGTTTTAAACCTGCCCGGTGGGCTGAGCCTTGATGGAGACTCTGGGAGGCGCTGCAGGCTCCCCCTGCTCCTAGGGAAACAAAGCATGGCCCGTAATCTCTGCTTCACCCGGGCTGCCCGCTGTCAGCTAGAGCTGTACTGATGCCGTTTTTCAGAGTTGACCTCTGGAATGCCAGTAACCTGAAGTTTGGAGATGAATTCCTGGGAGAACTAAGGATCCCGTTGAAAGTCCTGCGGCAGTCCAGCTCCTACGAGGCATGGTAAGGTGACGCTGCGCCTGCAGACTTCCACATCTCTGAGAGCCACAAAAACACATGCTGCCTCTGAGTGGAAAGGCACAGAGGCCATGTGTGCTGGTCCTCGGCTGCGCCCGGCACCCGCCTGCTGATGAGTTTCTGCCTCACAGCAGGTGAGAAACGGCAGGTGAGGAGAGGCAGCAGGGATCACACTGAGCAGGGACTCACGACGGCTGGCACCTCAAAACAAGACAGGGAACGCTAGTGAAAGCGGGACCCTGAGCCACCAGCAGCTCGTGGGGTCTGACCCCGGGTGAAAGGGGGACCCTGAGCCACCAGCAGCTCGCGGGGTCTGACCCCGGGTGAAAGGGAGACCCTGAGCCGCCAGCCGCTCGCGGGGTCTGACCCCGGGAGGAGAGGGTATCAGCAGCTGGTGCAGGAGCCCAGAATGCGCACAGCGGGCCCTGCCCCGCGGCTGCACTCCGGGTCTTGCTCTGGGCCCTCGGCAGCACCTCCTATTGAGGGCGCATTACAGGGTTCTCCATTCCGCTCTGCACGTCTGGACCTCAGGGATCGGCTCTGACCCAGAACCCACCCCAGGGCATGACGTGTGTTGCTGCCTCCTGCTTTTCTTTCCTGTTTTCTCCGGGTGCTTGGTGTTTTGGTGGAAGGAGCAGGCCATTGTTTGATTTAACTTCCAGTTCACGTGTGTCCCTTAGCGACAGGCAGCTCCTGAGAGGGCCCGGAGTTGCGGGAGGCGTGCACTGCCAGGCGTGGACTGTGTGCCGCGGCCTAACGCCCCATGTGTCCCTCTGCCGTGTGTGTGAGGGCAGGTTTCCATCCCAGAAACTGAAACGCACGTGTCTTTTGATTCTATGAAGACGGCACGGGCACAGGCCCCCTGAGCTGAGTTAGGCTTCCTCCTACGCTGAGCGAACCCCTGGCCCGGGTAGCCAAGGCAGCCACCACAGACCCCAGAGAACCCCAGGGGGCTCATGCCTCGGACACGGGCTCCACCCACCTGACGGGGGCTCATACCTCAGACAGGGGCTCCACCCACCTGACGGGGCTTCGCGCCTCAGACACGGGCTCCACCCACCTGACGGGGGCTAATACCTCAGACACGGGCTCCACCCACCTGACGGGGGCTCGTGCCTCAGACACGGGCTCCACCCACCTGACGGGGCCCCGTGCCTCGGACACGGGCTCCACCCACCTGACGGGGGTAATACCTCAGACATGGGCTCCACCCACCTGACGGGGCCTCGTGCCTCAGACACGGGCTCCACCCACCTGACGGGGGCTCATACCTCAGACACGGGCTCCACCCACCTGACGGGGCCTCGTGCCTCAGACACGGGCTCCACCCACCTGATGGGGGCTAATACCTCAGGCACAGGCTCCACCCACCTGACGGGGCCTCGTGCCTCAGACACGGGCTCCACCCACCTGATGGGGGCTAATACCTCAGGCACAGGCTCCACCCACCTGACGGGGCCTCGTGCCTCGGACACGGGCTCCACCCACCTGATGGGGGCTAATACCTCAGGCACAGGCTCCACCCACCTGACGGGGCCTCGTGCCTCAGACACGGGCTCCCCCGACGTGACAGGGGCTTGTGCCTCAGACACGGGCTCCACCCACCTGACGGGGGCTCGTGCCTGGGACACGGGCTCCACCCACCTGAGAGCTGAGACTGCCTGGCCCACAAATCAGAGCAGAGAGGGCTCCTGGGTGACTGCATGGGGTAGAACCAAAGATGGAAGAGTGGCCGGGCAGGAAACATCGCCCACAATGACCAGGTGCCGAGGTGGCCTGCCAGGCTCACCAGCCCAAGGCCCCCACCTGTGGCAGCAGGAGCCACGGCACGCTGTGGTTGAAATAATTTTCATTTCCATCTGCTGCTGACATTGCCGGCCGTAGGTCTTCACGGCGAATCACTGACCACTTCTGCGCGGGTTCCCGGAAACCCGTTCCCTCCATGTTGCACCCCCCATCCCCCTCCGCGTTTCCCCCGTTGACTCCTGCGTCTTTGGGTCCAACACTTGCTTCCTGGGGATCCCCAGTGACCAGCTGTGCTGGGGGTCTTCTGTGGGGAATCCCAGGGGCTGCACTCGGGGGGGTCCTGCGGGATCACCCTCCTGACCAGTCAG
Organism: Macaca nemestrina; assembly: GCF_043159975.1. Lineage (NCBI taxonomy): Eukaryota > Metazoa > Chordata > Mammalia > Primates > Cercopithecidae > Macaca > Macaca nemestrina. The sequence goes on from NC_092140.1 coordinate 281,392, forward strand.
CCTCAAGCAGGCAGCTGGGCTGCCCTGAGAGCTGCTCCTTGGCAGGTTCAGCCTCACGCCTCCCTCCGTGTGTCCCTCCCACCCAGGTACTTTCTGCAGCCCCGGGACAACGGTAGCAAGAACCTAAAGCCAGACGACCTGGGCTCCCTGCGGCTGAACGTGGTATACACGGAAGACCACGTGTTTTCTTCTGACTATTACAGCCCTCTGCGGGACCTGCTGTTGAAGTCTGCGGATGTGGAGGTGCTTGTCCACGCCGTGGCCTGTGGGTGTGGGCAGGAGGTGCCACCTGCCTGGGGCCCCGCCCCACGCGTTGCCCCACCCCAGAGGGCACCTCGTCCCTGAGGGGCCTTTCCCATGCCTCCCAGCCTGGCCTGTTTCCCGCCCAGATGCCTGGACCCCTTTGCTGGGGGCACTGGTCTGTCTGCAGGTAGAGCCGTGGGAACCTGGTGATGCTGAGGCCTCGCGGGGTTGTCTGAGGGGTATCCCCATCATCAGGGTCCCTCTGCTGACTCAGGAGCCGTAGAGCTGGCCGCATTTGGGGGTTGCTAGGAGGAGGTGCAGACGCTCCTCCAAGGGCCTAGCCAAGCAGCAGCAAATGGGAAGTTTTGGTGCTTTTGTGAATATATGTGTTTCTGTCTCAGCAAAGAGCCATATCTATTGTGGCTGGAAGTGAGACCCCAGCCAGGGTGGGGACAGGCCTCTGAGGGTCCCACACCCTGGGCCCCGGCACTGACCGGGCCCGGGCACTGACCTCGCCCCTCCCCGCAGCCCGTGTCAGCATCTGCGGCCCACATCCTGGGCGAGGTTTGCCGGGAGAAGCAGGAGGCAGCCGTCCCGCTGGTGCGACTCTTGCTACACTATGGCAGGGTGGTGCCCTTCATCAGTGCCATCGCCAGCGCGGAGGTGAAGCGGACCCAGTGAGTGCCCGCCCCGCCCCGCCCCGGGGGTGAGCGGCTTGGACCTGCTGCAGGGATGGCGAGGTCGTCGCTGGGAAGCACGTCCTGGCGCAGGGCTTGAGGGAATTCAAGTGTCCCCAGAAACCGTGTGGATTCGGGGTTTTTTCACAGACCCAGTTAATGATTCTCTTTTTTTCTTTGAAAGCCCCATTTGCCTTTGAAATCCCGGGTATAGTGAGTGAGTGGGGAGGGAAAACGGCTCCCAGGGCTCGAGGACAGCTCAGGTCCCCTCACTGGGGCACTTTGGGAGCCCATGAAAATGGGGCACGGCTTCCCTCAGGACCTGCTGAGCGCTGTTTCCAGACGCCTTATTCTAGAAACATCCGGCTGCGCCTGTGGCCACCGTAGCTGGCAGGAGGGGTTTGCTTCTCTGCTGGCCCTCGGATCCTGCCAGGGTCTGGTGCTCAATTCTCTGTGCAGGCACAGGCCGCAGAGGGCGAGAGGACGGGAGCAAAGGCCAGCCAGGCTCCTCCTGAGCTGGTGGCCACGCGGGCAGCCGAGTGGTTCCCTCTGGCATTGTTGACACAGGACGGTTCCATGGGCAGGGCCTCGAGCTCCTGGCCTAGTTGTGCTCCTTGTAAAACATCAGGAAGCCGACGGATGGGCGTGCGCTGACCTCACGGCCCACAGGCAGGTGCTCGGGGCCAGGCTCTGCTCCGACTTGCTCTTCCGCATCCCCAGGAGACAAACACTGTCCCCATCGCCATTTCCCAGGGACCCCAACACCATCTTCCGAGGAAACTCACTGGCGTCCAAGTGCATCGACGAGACCATGAAGCTGGCGGGGATGCATTACTTGCACGTCACCCTGAAGCCCGCCATCGAGGAGGTGAGCACGGGGCTGGAGTCCTCAGCATCGTGGGACACGGGGAGGACTTCCCCCGACAGGGCACTGCACAGGGATCCAGCCAGACCACGAGCTGGGCTTGAACGTCCGCTCCTCCAGCCTTGCTGCAGGGATGCTGATTCATTCGCTCTTATTGAGAGGAGGTTCCCTGTGTACTCCAGAACCTTCCAGATTCTCCCGAATCAAAACTATACATAAGAAAACCCACCATTCGCAAGAAAAACCTGGCTCTTCCCAGGGAGACCTTTCTCCACACGTCCTGCGGTCCCCTGTGTCTGGGCCCTGGCAGTATAGCACGTTTGAGCTGCACACCCAGTCCTCACCTGACCGTCTGATGCCCGCATGCCAAGGCCTCACCCCACCCTCTGATGCCGGCACGCCGAGTCCTTACCCCACCCTCTGATGCCCGCACGTGCAGTCCTCACCCCACCCTCTGATGCCACCAGGTTGTGCCCCCTGTTTACGAACAGCTTTGTAAACAGGCTCTTTGCAAACGTGAGAACATTTAACGCAGCATTCTGTTTTGCTCCGTGGCAAAATCACGGCAGCATTTTGAAGTGAAAATATTATTAAAGGCCTGCGAGGCCTGGTCTGTGTGGCTGGTGCACATCAGCACATCGCTCCCCGAGAAAGCCCGGCTTATCTGATTGTGGCCATGGACTGGGCCCCGTGCCTGGTGTTTGCACCTGACCTCTCACTTGTCCCTCGGCAGCCTGTGACACAGGCCTAGAGTGGCCCCCTTTCAGCCAAGGCTCGGGGCGACACCACCCCACGGTGGACCTGCAGTCCGGCATCACCATGCCCCTCCGTGCCTCACCACGCCCCTGTGTGCCTCGCCGTGCCCCTCCGTGTCCCTCCGTGCCTCACCGTGCCTCACTGTGCCCCTCTGTGCCCCTCCATGCCAGTGGCCGTGTTCGGGGAGCTGTTGCGGCATTTTGTGGATGAGGCTCAGGGTCTGCATCTCAGCCAGGCCTGAGCCCCCCTCCTCCCTCCCTGCCTGTGCCCCCGGAACCCACTCACAGAGCCTCGTCTTAAACCTCTCCCCAGATATGCCAGAGCCACAAACCCTGTGAAATAGACCCTGTGAAGCTGAAAGATGGAGAAAACCTTGAAAACAACATGGTAGGTTTTGTTCATGAACGCAACCAGGGCCAGTCACCTGCTTGGGGTCTTTCAGCCGGTGGCTACCTGGAAGCTCTGACTCATCCCATGACCCTGGTTGGGGTGGGCGCAGGACCGGGCGTAGGGATACCTGCCTCGCCTGGCTACAGTATGCTGGCTGCACTGCTGGGAGGCCACCACCTTTGGCCTGACCTGTGTGCCCAGCTCTACTTCCCCTGGGGTGTCCCGGCCAGCTCTGCCTCCCCTTGGGGATCTGGTCTGCACACCCAGCTCTGCCTCCCCTTGGGGATCTGGTCTGCACATCCAGCTCTGCCTCCCCTGGAGGGTCTGCCCTGCACACCCAGCTCTGCCTCCCCTGGGGCGATGGCTCCTGCCCCCGCCTTTTCCTGGGACAGGATGGCCTCCCCGCCTCCCCAGGCTGTCCCCAGAGCTGTGTCCCGCATTTTAAAACAAAACTCTCTGATGTTGAACTTGCCCCAACATTTTAGTCACTTCACATGATACGTGTTGCAGACTGTGCTGTTTGGTCATCTTTGTATGTAAATGACCAGACAGAGCTCTTGCCTCGGGCAGGCACGTTCTAGTGAGTGTCTGTTCCCCACTCAGTAAACAAGGGGAGCGGACGTGGCGCCCCGAACAGGGTGTAGTGATTTTCACACGTGAATCGCCACAGCTCCCAGCACAGATTTCCAGGGGGTGGCTGTTCACACGTGTCTTGCTTCTGTGGCTGCCCTGCGCCCGCCCTCAGCCCCTCCCCACGTGCCCCTCCCCACGTGCCCCTCCCTGGGTGTGTCCTGGTGCTACACGCGCCTGCGGGCAGCCTCGACAGTGGGTCCCAGTGCCGTATCCCGTTGCAGGAGAACCTACGGCAGTACGTGGACCGTGTCTTCCACGCCATCACCGAGTCCGGGGTGAGCTGCCCGACCGTCATGTGCGACATATTCTTCTCGCTCCGGGAGGCAGCGGCCAAGCGCTTCCAGGGTGAGTGCCCTGGACACCCTCGTGTTGCTGAGAAATGGCCACAGCCCCGTGCAGGGTGACTCCCACCCAGGCAGAACCCCCAGCAGCCCTCGCTGGACTAGAATTGTGGGGGCATGAGCCCCAGTTCAGAGGGTGGATTTTTCCAGGGTTTTGTGCCTGGGCCAGTGTTCCCCAGTTTCACAACCGCAGTGGTCTCGGGGAGCCCCAGCCCTGGAGTTCCCGTCCACAGTGGTCTTGGGGGACCCCAGCCCTGAAGTTCATGACCGCAGTGGTCTCGGGGGGCCCCAGCCCTGGAGTTCCCGACCGCAGTCGTCTGGGGGGCCCCCAGCCCTGGAGTTCCCAATCTCTGTGGTCTCGGGGGGTCCCCATCCCTGGAGTTCATGACCGCAGTGGTCTCTAGGGGGGCCCCCATCCCTGGAGTTCATGACCGCAGTGGTCTCTCGGGGGGCCCCCATCCCTGGAGTTCATGACCGCAGTGGTCTCGGGGGTCCCCAGCCCTGGAGTTCATGACCACAGTGGTCTCTTGGGGGGCCCCCATCCCTGGAGTTCATGACCGCAGTGGTCTCGGGGGTCCCCAGCCCTGGAGTTCATGACCGCAGTGGTCTCTCGGGGGGCCGGGAAGGCCGGCCGGGCTTTGTCAGGTGAATTTTCCTGATGTGGCCCCCCGGGTTTTCCCAGTGGTTTCTTTTTGTTGGGGCAGGGCCCAGAGTGGTGTTGGGGGTTCTGCCTGCCCGTGTCTTCGAGGAGTCAGGACCCCTGGGGGAGCTGCCCCTTCTTCAAACCCCCAAGCTAGAGATCCCCCAGGGACCTGGGCATCTGGCCCCAAGCTTCTCAACCTTGCCGACCCTCGAGGAGGCGCCTGCACCTGCCTGTCTCCTGCGATGCTCGAGGCCCCGCCGGGACTCAGGCTCTGGGGCTGCTGAGAGGCTCGGCGAGGGCCCCGCTGCCTGGCTTCTCCCTTCCTTGCGTGTCCTGTGGCCTCAGGACGGCTGCAGACACCCCCAGGGTGGCCATGGCCCTGCAGAGCCATCCACGCTTCTGTGTCCCCAGAAGTCAAACGCTGTCCCCACCCGTTTCTCAGGACATCAGACAGCCCTGGCCCAGGGGCCCAGGGGTCTCAGGGAGGCAGTTCCCAAGCACTTCCCAGCCCCAGACCCACTTTGAACAAGGTGGAAGTGAAGAGATAAAACACATCCTCTCACCCAGATGAGCACAGACCACCGTGGAATGAGTCTGTGACAGGCACCAAAGGTGCTGCGCTGTATGGTGATGATGAGAGACGGACAGAGACAGAGAGAGAAAGAGAGAGAGACAGACAGAGAAAGACAGAGAGAGATAGAGAAAGAGAGACAGAGAAAGAGAGATGGAGAGAGGGAGAGAGAGAGAGAGAGAAAGAAAGAGACAGACAGGGAGAGAGATAGAGACAGAGAAAAAGAGACAGAGAGAGAGATGGAGAGAGAGAGATGGAGAGAGAGAGACGGAGAGAGACACAGGTGGAGAGAGATCCAGGACTGTGGCAGGACTTCCCCGCAGACCCTTGGGGGCCGCTGTGCCAGAGGGAAAGGGCCACCCCGCCGTTGTCTCCCGCAGGTGACCCGGACGTCAGGTACACCGCAGTGAGCAGCTTCATCTTCCTGAGGTTCTTTGCGCCTGCCATTCTCTCCCCCAACCTCTTCCAGCTCACGCCGCACCACACGGTGAGTGACTGGCTGAGGGACCGAGGCTTTCTGAGCCGCCCTGGGACTGCAGCCTGGGTCAGGGCATCTGTGTGGCTGTGGGGGCCGACCCTGTGGAGTGTGGAGTGCGTGGGGAGTGTGGAGTGTGTGTGGAGTGTGTGGAGTACGTGTGGGGTGTGGGGAGTGTGGAAGGCGTGGGGAATGGGGAGTACGTGTGGGGTGTGGGGAGTGTGGAAGGCGTGGGGAATGGGGAGTACGTGTGCCGTGTGTGTGGAGTACGTGTGGAAGGCGTGGGGAGTGCGTGGGGAGTGTGAAGTACGTGTGGGCTGTGGGGAGTGTGGAAGGCGTGGGGAATGGGGAGTACGTGTGCCGTGTGTGTGAAGTGTGTGGAGTACGTGTGGAAGGCGTGGGGAGTGCGTGGGGAGTGTGGAGTACGTGTGGACTGTGGGGAGTGTGGAAGGCATGGGAAACGCGGAGTACGTGTGCCGTGTGTGTGGAGTGTGTGGAGTACGTGTGGAGTACGTGTGGGGTGTGGGGAGTGTGGAAGGCGTGGGGAATGCGGAGTACGTGTGCTGTGTGTGTGGAGTGTGTGGAGTACGTGTGGAAGGTGTGGGGAGTGTGTGGGGAGTGTGGAGTACGTGTGGACTGTGGGGAGTGTGTGGACGGTGCGTGGGGAGTGCTGGTGGAGTGTGTGGACGGTGCGTGGGGAGTGCTGGTGGATGTGCCAGGTCCCAGAACGTCCTCGTTGCAGCTGGTTCACCGACCTATTTAAGCTGTGTATGTTCTGGGGGAATTGAGACAACATCACAAAAGCAGTGGACGGTTTGACCAGGGTTTAGCTGCTGGTCACCGCCGTGCTCTCCTCCCCTGCCCATCGCATATGGAGTATTGATGATCGGCGTATCATCCGTGTATTGAGTCAACAGATCCCTGTTCAGCAGTGATTTGCTCCAGGCCCCAATGTGGTTGCTGGGGCCGCGGCTCTCAGGGTGCAGGGATCTGGGGTGACCGTGTTGCATGTGCAGGTGGCAGAGCTGGAAGGAGATGGCCAGGGCGAGGGGATGTGAGGAATGGCCCATTCCCCGGCACTTTTTTTTTTTTGAGATGGAGTCTTGCTCTGTCACTCAGGCTGGAGTGCAGTGGCACCATCTCAGCTCACTGCAACCTCTGCCTCCTGGGGTCAAGCAATTCTCGTGCCTCAGCCTCCCTAGTAGCTTGGATCACAGGCGTGTGTCACCATGCCCAGCTAATTTTGTATTTTTAGTAGAGATGGGGTTTTACCATGTTGGCCAGGCTGGTCTCGAACTCCTGACCTCAAGTGATCCACCTGCCTCGGCCTCCCAAAGTGCTGGGATTACAGGTGTGAGCCACCAAGCCTGGCCCTCAGCACTTGTAAGTTGAACTTTCAAACCTCATGAAGGCTGAGATGAGCCCCAGGCAGGGCCAGGAGACTCAGCACCCCGAGACTCAGCACCCCAGAGCCATGACCCCGCCTGATGCTTTCGACTTTGAGACGCATCCAGCATGCTGGGCCAAGAGGGTGGGTCCCCACGGTGCCATCGGATGCTGCCTGCGGGACGGTCTCAGCAGGTCCTGAGACTGGGATACCCGCCTCCTCCAGTCCTGTCTGCGTCGCTACCCGTGTCTCCGCAGCTCATGCACAAGTCACAGCAGCTCGGAGGTGACTCCTGTATTTCGTCCCCTGGGTGACCTGAGACAGTCCCAGTATTTCTGTAAAGCTGACACAGACCTTTCTCGCTCCCGCCTCCCCAGGACCCCCAGACGTCCAGGACGCTGACATTGATCTCCAAGACCATTCAAACCCTCGGCAGCCTGTCCAAGTCCAAATCTGTGAGTCTCCGTTCTTCTTTTTCTCTTCTTAGGGACAACTGATTCTTTTCTCTTTTCAGTAAATACACATGAAAACCTCCCACATTTGAGAGTTAGATAGAGATCGAGAATCAGAGCTGGCACCACATCCGCTCCTGAAGCCCAGGACCCCAGCGTCCCCGTCCCGCCCACCTCTCCCCTCCCAAAGTGAACCCGTGACTGTTTTCGGGAGCCTGTGGCTCCTCACTGGCCCTGTGGCAGGAGCAGCCTCTGACCTGTCAGGTGTGGGACGCGGCCAAGCGGACCGGGCAGGTGGCCTGACCTGGGGCCTCCTGGGCATCGCAGTGCTCCCCCACCACGCGGCCCCCTCCTCCCCACGCGGCCCCCTCCTCCCCATGCAGCCCCCTCCTCCCCACGCGGCCCCCTCCCCCACCACACGGCCCCTTCCCCCACCACGCAGCCCCCTCCTCACGCAGCCCCCTTCCTCCCCACGCAGCCCCCTCCTCCCCACATGGCCCGCTCCTCCCCACGCAGTCCCCCTCCTCCCCACAACCTCCTCCCCACGCAGCCCCCTCCTCCCCACGCAGCTCCCTCCTCCCCACACGGCCCCCTCCTCCCCACCCAACCACTGCCTCCCCATGCAGCCCACTCCTCCCCACGCGCCCCCCTCCTCCCGGGGCCCCTCTCTCCCTGGGGATATGAACCTCTGTCCTCCATCCTCCTCCCTTCAGACCGGATGTGGTGCCGCCGGGCTGAGGGTCCCTCAAGTGTCTGCCCCCTTTCCCCGAGAGCACCTTGTGTGTTTGAGGGGGTTAGAGCTGACATTCGAGGGGTGCCGGGGACTCATGGTGGGGCCCGAGGCTGTCTCTGCAGGGGCCTGGCCAGGGCAGGTTGATGCCTTCGGGCCCCCTGGGGCTCCGTCTGGAGAGGGCTGGGCCGCGGTGCACAGATGCCCCAGCCTCCAGCTTCCCTGTTCCTGGTGAGGCCCGGGTGGAAATGAGGGCTTTGGGGAGCAGGGGCCCCCACTGGAGGAGCAGCCGCCTTGAGACAAACGTTGGGCTTTTCTGAGTCCGAGTGAGTGGAGGACGAGCCGCACCCGCAGGCAGGCCAAGGTGGCCGACCGCTCTTCCCCACCAGCCAGGCCCCACTCTGTGGGCTGGAAACTCCGTAACAGGCACCTGTGCCTCCTCCAAGGTCTGCACCAACCCCACCTCATTTCCCAGCCAGGGAACCGTGCAGTGACCTCAGTGTGGAAACGACAGGAACTTGGGGTCGAGCCTCAGGAATGGTGGCTGCAAAGGGCCCCCTGAATCCCTGGGGTGCCTCCACTTCCCCATGTGACAGAGCTCTCTGCCGCCTCTTCCCACCTCAGAGCGGCCCTTATGCCCCACGGGCGAGAGACGGGCGTGGTGGCTTCGGGACCATGGCCCATGACTGCAGGTCTCCAGGCAGCCACCTCTGGGCCCCAGCGGACCTCTTCGTGAGCCTGGGACCCAGGTGTGAGGGGCGGCCCGGGGCCGGGACAGAGTCACTGATGCCAAAGGGCGCTTGGAGACCTCACGGGCACTGGCAGGTCTGATGGTCTTCGTTGGTGCCTGAGCGATTTCTGCAGTTCGTCCCCTGGATAGCCCTGCAGGCTCTCACTTCCCCAGTAGCACGGGGTTCTTCTCCTGTTATCGTTATTTAGGCTTGAGCAGTTCCTGCCTCTAGCTTTTTCAGATTTGGTCCGGGAGCCGAGGTACTTCAGGCTGTTCCCAAGTGATCCCTGTTTCATTTTAGGCGAGTTTTAAGGAGTCCTACATGGCTACATTTTATGAATTCTTCAATGAGCAGAAATACGCTGATGCGGTGAAGAACGTAAGTATCGACTCCCCGTCCGACAGCCGGTGCTGTGCCCAGGAGACAGAGCTGCTCCTTTAAAATTGAGATGGAACCCACATGACACAGACTTGGCCATTAGCGATTTTAAACAATAAGGGCGTTCGCTGCCCAGATAGCCCTGTCCCGAGTCCTGGGACACCTCCTCCTCCGGCAGTCAATAAACTCTTTGGCGTGACCACCTTTGGGGCCAAGAAGGGGTCCTTGCCCATCTCGTTCTGTGTCTGAGACCTCCAGACGAGGGCGCGTCCCACCTCAGTGTGTGTGGCGGCTGGACTCATTCCAGGCTGCAGTCGTGGAGCCCTGGGGCCGCAGACTCAGTGTCAGGAACACCGTGTATGGGGGACATACAGACCCAGGGCTCTGCTCTTACCCACTGTCAGGAACGCCATGCGTGGGGGGAACGTCCAGACCCAGGGCTCTGCTCCTCCCCACAGTCAGGGACCCGTGGGCCTCGCTGCTGGGACCCAGATTCCCCACTTAGAGTCCCCCCGGGCGGCCTCTGGAGATGCAGGTTGATCCCCAGGTGTTGCCTGAGCTTCTCACCTGAGATCTCCCTGGCAGAGCCGGGGCTGGGTGGCACAGTGGGGGGCAGAGCCGGGGCTGGGGTGGCACAGTGGGGGGCAGAGCCAGGGCTGGGGTGGCACAGTGGGGGGCAGAGGCCCCTCGGCCCTCAGGGAAGGACTTCCCCAAGTTCTGTCTCCACTGGCATCCGAAAGGAGGCAGCAGCCGCCGACGCTGTTGTCATGAGAGCCATGCGCGTCGGATGTGTGGCTTCCTCCCCGTGACCCGATTTCTTCCTGTGTTAGTTCTTGGATCTGATTTCGTCCTCGGGGAGAAGAGATCCCAAGAGTGTCGAGCAGCCCATCCTGCTTAAAGAAGGGTAAGGCGGCGTCCGGCAGGGCAGGAGGGGAGAAAGGGATGGGGGCCCCCAGTCCCCTGAGCACCCAGCACATTCCAGAAGGTTCCCTAGTCGGGGACAGCCTCCTCCCTTGCTGGCCAGCAGCCTTGCGATTTCTGTACCACTGGCCGCCTCGTCCACACCCACACTTGGGCCGGCCTTCCCTCCGGGAGAACCAGGGTCAGAGGGGACGGCCCTGGGAGCCTGGCCCCTGCGTCTTCAACCTGGGACCCCTCCACCGCCTTCTTGCTGACCTTGGACGGGGTTGTCTGTGCTCCACGGCCACCCCATGTTTCTGGCACAGGCCTGTCCTCCCTCAACCTCCACCCAGTGGACCCTGGAGCGTCAGAGCCCATCATGCTTCCTTACATAGATGTTGACACATCTGCCCATTTCCTCCAACCCCGTCCTGTGGCCTGGCTCTGGCTCCCGCTCCCGCTCCCGGTCGGGGCTTTGCTCTGCTTGGTGTGGCCCATGCTCCTGTATTTTTATGTGTTTGCACACATTAGGGGCACAAATGCAGTTGTATTGGACGGGGCTTTGAGTGTAACCGTCACCTGAACAGACACTTTGCGCCCACTGAGTAATTTCTCGTTCCTCTCCCACTCTTACCTCCCACCCTTCCGAGGCCTCAGTACGTGTCCCAGAGCGCCCCGCCCTGCCGTGTTTAGCTCCCGCGTACCAGTGAGAACAAGGGGCATTTGGCTTTTCGTTTCTGAGTCATCTCCCTTAAGATAACAATCTCTAGCTCCATTCATGTTGCTGGAAAACACGATTTCCTTCTTCTTGACAGCGGAGTAGCATGTTGTGGTGTATTTATGCCACATTTTGTCGCTCGTTGGTGGACACGTGGATTCCGTGTCTGTGCTATTGTGAGTGGTTCAGTGGGAAACGTATGCGTGCACGTGTCTTTATGGTAATTGCTCCTCCTTTGTGTGGGATTGCTAGATCGAATGGCGGCTCTGCTTTTAGCTCTTTGAGAAATCTCCGTGGGTTTCCTTAAGCACTAATTTCCATTCCCCACAGCGTGCAGGCGCTCGCGTCCTCCACAGCCCTGACAGCGTCTGTCATTCTTCCACATTTTATTTGATCACAGCCATTCTGCCCGGCGTGAGCTGGGGTCGAGTGGCTCTGTTCTGCCTGACGTGAGCTGGGGCCGCAGGTGGCTCTGTTCTGCCTGACATGAGCTGGGGTCAGGTGGCTCCGTCTGCTGTGAGCTGGGGTTGCGGGAGGCTCCGTTCTGCCTGGCATGAGCTGGGGTTGCAGGAAGCTCTGTTCTGCCTGGCGTGAGGAAGGGGTCAGGCGGCTCTGGTTCTTATTCCTCGGGTGATAAGCCACGCTGGGCTTTATATCGTATGCTTATTGGCCATTTGTCTTCTTCTGAAAAATGTCTATTCCCGTCCTTTGGCCACTTTTAAATGGGTTATGTATTTTTTTATTTATTGGTAAGCTCTTTGAGTTCCTTCTGAATTGTGGCTATTGGTCCCCTGTTGGATCTGTAGTTTGCAAATATCTTCCCATTCTGCAGGTTGTCTGTTTGCGTTGTTGGTTATTTGTTTTGCTGTGCAGAAGCTGTTTAGTTTAGTTAAGTCCCATTTGTCTATTTTTGTGGTTACTCTGTTAGAGCCATTTGCTCAAACCTGGAACATCCCTGGGTCACTGGTGGACCATACCCCAGTGGCAGCATTACTTACGTTGCTATTTTTCTTAAAATCACTTTCATTTAACTTAATCATATAATAACCAATAGCATTTGTAATACACACGTTTCATGTTAGAAATGCAAAATGTTTGTTCTTCGGTGCCATAAGGAAAAATTAGCATTTAGACAAAAAGTTCTTTTAGTGAGGTAATTTTTACTTTCTGCAGAAAGGGTGTCCCTCGCAGATGGAATAATGGCGAGGGCACACATAGAATAAAGAGATGCCGGAATATTGATTTCTTACGCATGAGGTCCTATTGTGTGTCCTGTCTCCATTGGCTGGAGCCAGACCTCACAATCTAAATTACAACCTGACTGGCTAATGATTTAAAACTTTTTTAAATAGGTAGAAAAATAATAATATTTTTAAATAAGGAAGGGGCATAGGCTGTGAGCTGGGACATGCCTATTAGTACGTCTAACACAAATATCTTGGTTAATGTACAAGGACACAGAATGTATTACAAGCCTGTGGGCATGTCCAGCAGCTACATAGGATAGAGCTTAGTTAACAAAGAGTTATTAGCACAAAGCAAGGAGACTTGAAGGAAGTTAGCTTTAAAAGAAACTATTATTTCTAATATGATTTATTATTTAACAAGAAACTTTGAGGAGGAACTTTTTACTTTCTACATTTCATAAATTCACAACTTTCAAAGCAACAAATATTCATCCTATAATCCCTAAAGCAACACAGGACACTCAGGGCTTGTGTGCCTGACGCTGAGAAGCTGCTGTAGATACAGGTTCAAGGACAAGCACCTCCCAGGTGCCCTGGACGCAGCTGCGGCTCCACCAGCTCCTTCCAGCAGCTGCACCACCTGAGACTCAGGCCAAGGTCCTCAGGACCCTCGAGTTTCCGGTCCCCTGGATCAGCCTCTCCTCCGGCACCGCAGCTCTGTCACGTCCTCAAACCCAGGGCCGCCCTTGGTTGTACAAGCGTGGGCCGTCCTGAGGCCTCGGTTCTGCTGTCTCAGCCCTTGGTGGCAGGTGTGTCTGGCCATGTTCGTCCATGTGTGGAGGTGGTGATGACCATGGTTCCTGAGGGCTCACTCTGTGCTCCCACACCTCTGTCGTCTCTTGGGGCTGTGTGTCCTCACCCACTGGGACACAGGACCGGGGACGGGACCTCCGCAGTGCGGCCTGTGTTTGCTGAGTTGAGTTGGCCTCACCCACTGGGACACAGGACCGGGGACGGGGCCTCTGCAATGCGGCCTGTGTTTGCTGAGTTGAGTTGTCCTCACCCACTGGGACACAGGACCGGGGACGGGACCTCCGCAGTGCGGCCTGTGTTTGCTGAGTTGAGTTGGCCGTGGCTGTGCGGGGCCGAGTTGCTTTCAGCCTGAGGCTTCCGGCTCAGCCGTGGCTCCTGCCTGCCCATCCCACGCACGATGGTCCCGGTTAGAAAACTGACTCCTGGAGAGCCAGGCACCCAGACCAGAGCTGTGCAGTGAGGAGCCACCAGCTTCTCTCCACCTGGCACTGCCTCGACCTGGAAACCTGCATATAAAATTCACATGCAGCCTCATCCACTGAAGGCCCTCAGAAAGTTGGGGTTCTTAAAAAAATCCTAAAGCCAAACACATTTATAACAAGACTACTACTCAAATCTAACTGCCGCGTGGTCCAGAGTCTTGTCAGAGGCGTCCTCTTGCCCTCAAGGAAGCCGGCACCCCGTGGAGCTCTCAGTCCCCCCAACCCGTCTGTGTGGGCCCCGCCCTGCACGTCCGGCTGCGTCCCGCTGGTCCTCCACAGCCTCCGGGGCTGACTTCCTGCCTGCGAATCCCCGGAACGAACGGCGTTCTGCATCCGCTGCTTGTGAACTACGCTGTCCCAGTGGCTCCCAGGAGCTTCCACACCCTCCCATGTGCGTCCGCAGCTCTCTGGCCACATCTGGCTGTGTAGTCGCCCAAAGCCCCTCATTCCGATTTCTGAGTGTGCGTCTCCCCCGCCCACCTCCCCATCCTGTCTCTCCAGCTTGGCTGCTCCTCCTCAGCTTCCACCTCTGTCCTCCAGCCACTCTGTCCGGCCACTTCCTTCTCCTCCAGCTCGGCCACCAGTTCTGGTCAGGGACCCCGTCCGGCAATGAAGGCCGAGCCTCAGAGGGCCCTGGGCTGCCAGGAGGGCGTTGGAGGACCCTGCCTGGGGCAAGGCCTAAGGTCGTCCTCGCTGAGGCCTTGCATCCTTGGTGGCCGTCCTGTCTCCGGCTCCCCACATCTCCTGAGGACGTGGCCCAGTGGCGCCTTCTGCCACAGCAGGGCTGGCCCTGAGGGGGGCAGGTTTGGTCTGGCAGAGGCACCGGGGCGTGACTCCTGCACACCACAGGTGCGGGTTTTGTGGGCATCTGCTGCCCGCCCTGCCCCGAGCCCGCTGCCCACCCTGACCCCTGACCCCAAGCCCGTGGCCCACCCTGACGCCAACCCCTGACCCAGAGCCCGCGGCCTTGGGTCCTCCGTGGGAGCATCACGTGTTGGCGTTTCCGGCGGCACCGCTGTTGAAAGTTCAGTGTGGGAGGCGGGAGGGTTGGAGATCTCCTGAAACCTGGTGCCATCACCAACTGGTGACTCAAAGCAGTCAGCGCTCAACTTTTCAAAGGAGAGGCATTGCCTTCCAATTTTAATCTCATCACTCGGAGTAAAATGATAAGATACTGAAAATCCACTGCCCGACTCAGGTCTCAGAACGCAGAACATTGGGGGATGTGGCTTTGCGCCTGTGCAGGGGTGTGGCTGAGGCCCGGACCTCAGCCCCATGCTCTTCACACAGGCTCATGATCAAGAGGGCGCAAGGACGGAAGCGCTTTGGGATGAAGAATTTTAAGAAGAGATGGTTTCGCTTGACCAACCATGAATTTACCTACCACAAAAGCAAAGGTAAGGAGCAAGGCCGCGTTCCTGGGCTCCCGCTGGAGCGTGCTGGGCCCTGGGACTGAGTCTGCTTTTCACGGGGAGAACTGAGGGGAGGAAGGATTTGGTGCTGCTGGCACAGCCTGGGGTCGCAGTGACCCAGAGCCCTCTGCTTGTGGCTCTGCCTTCAAAGATCCCTGAAGGGGTCTTTCAGACCTGCTGCTGTAAAGTGAGGGAAACCTGCTTCCCCAGACAACCAGTAAACGCAGAGCCGACCGCATCAGTAAGGTGCTTTTCCGTCCACGTCCCTTCCTCCTCTGGTTGCCTCGTCAGGGCTAGGGTGCTGCTCCCCCAGGTAGACGGGGCTTCCCACCACCTCCTGCCCCCCGCTGTCAGATCTGCTGGCTCAGATCTGGATTAGGAAATATCGAGCCGTTTCTCCCTACGAGAACGGGGACGTGTTCTGGGGACAGAGCCTGAGGCCACGGCAGCAGTGAGGATGCGAGGATTGGGCCCAGCCTGGGTGCGTGGCAGGGCTGGGTGGGTCCCAGGCCCCCTCAGCCTCCGCACCTGCGGCCTGTCAGTGATTCAGCCATCACGCCCAAGGAGAGGAATGCGGGGCACCTCCTCGTGCTCAGGGCACCCCAGCAGAGGCCCCCTGAGCTGAGATCCCCCTGCCGGCAGAGACCCCCAGCAGAGAACCCCTGGCAGAGATCCCCTGGTAGAGACCCCCTCAGCAGAGACCCCCCTGAGCTGAGATCCCCCCCAGGCAGAGACCCCCCAACAGAGACCCCCCAGCAGAGACCCCCCGGCAGAGATCCCCTGGCAGAGACCCCCTGGCAGAGGCCCCCCCAGGGAGAGACCCCCGGCAGAGATCCCCCTGGCAGAGACCCCCCAACAGAGACCCCCCGGCAGAGACCCCCCGGCAGAGATCCCCTGGCAGAGACCCCCTGGCAGAGACCCCCTGAGCTGAGATCCCCCCAGCAGAGACCCCCCGGCAGAGGCCCCCCCAGGGAGAGACCCCCTGGCAGAGATCCCCCGGTAGAGACCCCTCAGCCCCACCATACCCCAGCCGGGACAGCCCGGCCGCACCTGCCAACAGCCTTCCCTGCCGCAGGGGACCAGCCCCTCTACAGCATTCCCATCGAGAACATCCTGGCCGTGGAGAAGCTGGAGGAGGAGTCTTTCAAAATGAAAAACGTGAGTGTGGTGCCCCCAAGCCTCTCTTTCGAGTTGAGGCCTGGCCAGGTTTTCTCTGTTCTCTTCCCGTGCCTGGCCCAGGGCTCACCCTTCCCCACCCTCTGCGCTCCAGGCTTCTCAGTCTCCGTGTTACTGGGGGTGCTCACCAGGTGCTGGAGAGTTTATGTCGGAATCTCGCATCAGAGCAGCCACACTCTCCGTGTCCCGGGTCACCAGGGTGGGGTGGAACCTGCCGGAAGGTGGGGCCTGAGCTGCTCCAGGGGACGTCCCCCGCAGGGTCCCCAAGGTCAAGGTGCCCTCGTCAAAGCCATCCCAGAAGCAGGCTTGGGACCGTCTGGAATTTCTTTTGGAAGCTTTTTTATTTCGATATAATTTTGAATTTATAGAAGTTGCACGAGTAGAACAAGCACTTTTCACACACGCTTGACCCAGACCTGCGTGTGGCCTCGTTCCCCAGTCACATTAATTCCTTCTCCCTCCATGGGTCCTGCCCGTGCTTTTCTGAACAGTATCAACGCTTCTGAATGTTTCCCACAGCGCAGACCCCGAAACCACAGCAGCCGCCCATCGTGCGTCACCGGTGCGGCCACGTTTGCGTTTGCCGCCGTCTGGTCCCATTCCTCCGGCTGTGGTTTCTTCCCCTCTGGATCTAGTCCACACTGCATTCTGCTGCCCCTCGGTCTGGCCGACTGGACACTCCCGGCCTTTCTTTGTGTGTCGTGGCCTTGGCATTTTTGAGGCGTGCAGGCCTTCGGTTTTGTGGACGTCCCTCCCTGTGGGTTTGTGCCGACGTGGCAGGTTCTGATGATGCATTTTTGGCAGGAATCCCCTAGAGGTGTCCGTGGCGTCGTCATTGTGTGGTGGCCTCCCAGAGTCAGCCGCTGGCCACGTTCTCCCCAGTGACTCAGTGCCCCCGCCGTCCATGCCATCCTGAGGCTGACCCTGTACCCTGACACGTGCTGGCTGGGACGAGCCTCCTGTGCCCCGACTGCAGCATCAGGGCCGTAGAACGGTTGCAGGGAAGGCACAGTCCCTGGGCCTCGTGCCAAAGTCAATGCACGTTCCTTACCGTGGGCGGAATTCTGCTAGCGTGTTATTCACGGGCAGTCCTGACAGATCCCGCGAAAGTCCTAAGTTTGTAGAGTAATTTGAAGAGGGTGTGGGAAGAGGAGGATTGGGAAGAGGGGGAGATGGGAAGACGAGGGTGTAGGCTCAGTGCCTGTGACTGAGGGGACGGCCGGGACCCGGCCCTGAGACCATCCCTCGGAGGAAGCAGTGTGGGAATGTCCTGGAAGCACCTCCAGCCTTCACGTAGATTCCCAGTAATTCCCTCGTTTCAGCCGCCTGTTCCCAGCTCTTCGTTCCCTCTGACTTCCTCAGAGCCCGATTCCCCTGGGGCCACTGCCAGGCCAGACTCTCACCAGCTGGGGAAACCTTTCTGAAGGCTGCTCCTGGAGGCAGGGCCAAGCCTGGGATGATGGCCGGGATGCCCTCCATGGGAGATCACAACCATGCATGAGGGTGTCCAGTCCGAGACCTGCACACGTGTGCCAGGTGCGAGGCAGGTGGCTCCTGGCCTCTGTAAATAAGACCTCAGCTGTTCACCAGAAACCTGGAGCCCAGATCCTCCCCAGACCAGTGCAGAAGGCCTGTCCGCTAGAGAAGGCCACTGTCCCCCTGGCTCCTGACTCAAGGGCAAGTGCCACATAAGAGGCCTCCCGCCTCCAGTCAGCCTCCTGCTCAGAAAACCTGAATTGTGTGTGCAGCAGAGCCGGCTCCTTCTGCGAGCTTCTGACCTCCGATCCTGGGATCCCTGTCCCCCCTGCCCCAGGGCCCCTGTCCCTCTAATCCTAGGGCCTCTGTCACTCCTGCCCCAGGACCCCTGTTCCTCCAATCACAGGACCCCTGTCACCCCTACCCCAGGGCCCCCGTCCCTCTAATCCTAGGGCCTCTGTCACTCCTGCCCCGGGACCCCTGTTCCTCCAATCACAGGACCCCTGTCTCCCCTGCCCCAGGACCTTTGTGCCTCCCATTTCTTCTGCCTTTAACACCCTTTGCCCCCACCCCCTGCTTGACTAACTTTGAGTCAGCCCCAACCACAGCACCAGCACTACTCACTTCCAGCCCCTGCTGACACCTGCCCTTGTTTAGTCTTTCTTGGTGGCTGCAGGTTCAGCAGAAACTCTAGGCCAGGCGTTGTCTCCGGGACCTAGGAGAGTGCTGGTGCTTGGTCATGTGTGTTGAATGAGTAGTAAATGGCAAAGGTTGTTGCTGCCCCGAGACGCTTCAAGAGAAAGGAGCCCCATAACCCCAGCTGGGAGGAGGACGACGCACCCTGGGCTGGTCGGGTGGGAGAGGAGCTGAGCAGGTCGGGCCACCTGGGCTGACGCCGCAGGAACTCTGCGTGGATGGGACGCCTGGGGCCACCTGGGCTGACACCGCAGGAGCTCCGCGTGGGTGGGCGCCTGCCTCGTGGGGAGGCCACAGGCCCCTCTTCTGCCTTTTGAGTGGAGACCTCCAAGGTTCCAGCACATAAAGCACCTTGGTCAAGCTGTTCCTGGCCACCCAGCCACGTCTCCAGTCACACCAGTTCTCACCTCCATCCCCCACGGCCCCAGCTGTCAGGTTTAAGGGTGGCAGAGAGCTCTGCGCAGCCCCCAGGCTTGGCCTCTTCTGGGGCTTAGAGCTCCGGGAAGCCTGGGCCTGTGCACCCTTGGCGTCCCCTCTTACGGCTCCAGCGAGGACGGCCAGGTGCCTGGCGGACGCTGCCACGCGCTCCTCCACGAGACCTCGTGTGCACCGTCCTGAGCCCGCCTGCGTCCTCAGATGTTCCAGGTCATCCAGCCGGAGCGCGCGCTGTACATCCAGGCCAACAACTGCGTGGAGGCCAAGGACTGGATCGACATTCTCACCAAAGTGAGCCAGTGCAACCAGAAGCGCCTCACTGTCTACCACCCGTCCGCCTACCTGAGCGGCCACTGGCTGTGCTGTAGGGCGCCCTCGGACTCGGCTCCAGGCTGCTCGCCCTGCACCGGGTAGGTCTGTGCCTCGGCGCCCGGCGTGTGCACTGTGCAGGAAGTGTGGCCAAGGGGCCAAGTAGGGAGGGACCAGTGGACAGTGCATGTCTGCCTGTAAGCCGCAAATAAACGAGGCTGCACTCATCTCGTCCCAGGAGCCTCCCACCCGAGGGGGCCTCCCACCCAAGGGGGCATGTGGGGCCCAGTCTCTCGAAGACTCTGTGCAGACTCGAGGGTGCTGCAGGCCTTCGAGGGTCCTCCTGAGGCCCTGCCCTGGGGGATTGGGAGGTCAGGGTGAAGGGGGGATCCCCAGTCCGCGGCCATCTTGCTTCTCTGAGAGGAGCATGGGAGCAAGCCCCTCCCTGAAAGCTTCATCCGGCCCAGGGCACCCACCTTGATTCCGTGTGACGCAGCAGCCCGTTGTCTTCCCGGTCGCTCGTCAGCTGGGCCTCCGGCAGTTCCACAGAGACTAGGGTCACGTCTGCCGGTCCTCGAAGGAGGCCGGGGTGCCTGGCGTCCCCGGTTATGCTCCGTGAGATGCACCTCACTGTTGTCCTGGCCACATGATGGCCTCACGTAAGGGCCCTGCGGAGGATGAGCTGTGCTTCACACTGGGCCACGGTTCAATCCGCCCACAGCCACCGAGGTGGGACCTTAGATCCTGCTTCGTGGACACAGAGGCTGAAGCTCAGGAGGAAGGTCTGGCTGCCGCCCAGGCATGCGTGGCCACCGTCCCAGGACCCCCAGGAGAGGCCAGCGCTCTCCTGTATCCTCGCAATCCCGGGAGAGCGGGAAGCATTGCAGCCTGGGGAGGAGAGGAAACCTGGCCCACCCCCAGCTGCAGCCGACCCTGCCAGGGACAGAGCCCCAGGAGGCTTCCTTCCAGGCCATTTCTCCCCACGAGAAAACATCTGCCGAATTTGCTCGCTGCCTTGGCAGATCTGTGGGTCCCAAGAGTCTCCAGCCGCTGAGACCGGACAGCTCGGGAGCCTCCCGTGTCCCGCACACCCGCAGCCGGCCTCAGCTCTCCCAGCTCAGGGATGCTTTTTTAGTTTTATGTTTTTGAGACAGGATCTCGTTCTGTCGCCCAGGCTGGAGTGCAGTGGTGCAATCTCAGGCCTCCACCTCCCAGGCTCAAGCCATCCTCCCACCTCAGCCTCCCAGGTACCTGGGACTACAGCTGTGCTCCACCACTCCAGGCTAATTGTTTTAAGGTTTTTTGTTGAAACGAGGTTTCACCACATTGCCCAGACTGGTCTCAAACTTCTGGGCTCAAGCAATCCTCCCACGTCACCTTCCCGAGTAGCTGGGACTACAGGCGGGTGCCACCACGCCCAGCTCACTAAATTTTTTGTAGAGATGGGGTCTCACTATGTTGTCCAAATCTCACTGTAAGGGTCTCCCAGTGTTATCCAGGGTGGTCTTGTCTCAAACTCTGGACTCAAGTGATCCTTCTGTCTCGGCCTCCCAGAGTGCTGGGATTACTGACATGAACCCCCTGACTGGCCAGGGATGTTTTAATGTCGGTCGCTTCATCATCTTCTTTCCTTTTTTTTTTTTTGATGATAAATGCATTTCATTATTTATTTCGATGTTGAAGCTCTCACCACTAAGTTTTTACAAACTGTTGAAGACTGACAAATTATTTCTCACACAGAAGTATAACCACCCATCCCCAGACAGCATACATATATGGTTGAACTAACATGAATAAATGACACCATTTTATCAATTACATAATGAAACAAATGACCAAGTATCCAAATACTGAGCTACTCAGCCCAAAAGGCATATACAACATTGGACGTCTGTTCAGTGCATTGGCAGAAACCCACTTCTTTTTTTGCAAGAGAGGTTGGGAAGAAAAGGGAAAAACTACCACACTTCAAACAAAAATAAGTTGGTAAAACAATTTCTAATCAGTGTGGCAAACATCGCAGAAGCGTCAGAAATTTTATGATTTAAGAATTGTTTTAGCTATAAGAAGCATTTCTGCCTTTTAAAAAGTACTTACTAAATTAAAAGAGCATATTTCACACGTTCTGCACAAGGCAGAATTTGCTAAAAATAATTAACAGCCCCGTGCATTCCTCTCAGGCCCTCCCTGTTGGTTGCACCTGAGTGCAAATGTTAAATTAACCGTGAGCCCCCTGTGTCTGAAGCCACAAAGACGTGCTTCTGTACAATGTAGAGTTTCTTCTCTTTTTTTTTTTTTTTTTTTTTTTTAGACAGAGTCTCGCTCTGTTGCCCAGGCTGGAGTGCAGTGGTGTGATCTCAGCTCACTACAACCTCCACCTCCCGGGTTCAAGCAATTCTCCTTTCTCAGCCTCCTGAGTAGCTGGGATTATAGGTGTGTGCCACTGCACCCGGCTTTGGAAGTTTTTCGTAATAAGACAAGTAAGATTTATTAAAAGACATGAGGCCGGGCTCAGTGGCTCACACCTGTAATCCCAGCACTTTGGTAGGTTGAGGCGGGTGGATCACCCGAGGTCAGGAGTTCAAGACCAGCCTGGCCAACATGGTGAAACCCCATCTCCACTAAAAATACAAAAATTAGCCGGCATGGTGGCGGGCGCCTATAATCCCAGCTACTCGGGAGGCTGAGGCAGGAGAATCACTTAAACCTGGAAAGCAGAGGTTTCAGTGAGCTGAGATCACGCCACTGTACTCCAGCCTGACGTGTGCTGGTGTGAACGTAGGAGAAGCGGACATAGAGTGAGCAGGGAAATAACCACACAGCCTCCTTCCGTGTTTGAAATGACTGAAGGAATAAACCACCTGAGGTCTGGAATGTTCACAGTTCCTGGGAATTTAGTTCTGTATGATACTAAAAATGTGCAAGTATTACGCTGGGGACTTTAGCACCTAATCTTCCTAAATTTCTTATGTATTGAGAAGATTCTGGAGTAGGAATAGATTTAAACAAGACATAACTCAGTACTGCATGATTGCAGGAAAGATCAGTTAGTACAAATGATAAGCACATTTGAAATACTGAACAGCGAGGATCTTTTGCCGAGTGTCCAAATAGGCTGATGGTAACTGAAGCAGAGGTTGCCGGTTCGTTCTGGCTTGCGGCCGGCCTAGTGACACAGCTGTCCGTGCTGCTGTGGATGCCAGTCGCACAGGTTGCCGGTTCGTTCCGGCTTGCGGCCGGCCTGGTGACACAGCTGTCCGTGCTGCTGTGGATGCCACCAGACTTGCTCAGCAAGCCAGCACGCTAGCTGTGTACAGACGGACGCCAAATAGGTCCTGTCTCGAGTTTCACTTCCAACGTATCGTCTTCTTTCTTTAGTGACATTTTAAAAATTAATGTCGTTATTAAAAGCATCGTTTAAATAAATGTTTTTATTTTTCTGTTCCTGATGTGTCTGCACAGCGGCCTCCCAGCCAACATCCAGCTGGACATTGACGGGGACCGTGAGACAGAGCGTATCTACTCCCTCTTCAACTCGTACATGAGCAAGCTGGAGAAGATGCAGGGTGAGTCTGCCCGGCACGCCAATCCGTGCGGCGAGGGGACGCCTGGCGAGGAGCATGCTGCGGGGTGAAAACCTGTGGTCTGAGCCTCTCGTGTAGTGTGGGCTACATGTAGTTGTGTTTGTAGCGCGGACGGATGGATGCGAAAAGCTTTTTGCAGGGTAGGCAGCTATTTGGGGGACAGTTACCTTAATAACAGGTTCTATAGATAATTTTTAGATGGAATTTAACTTGTAATCTCTGTACTGCCAAATTTCTTTAGAGGACCCTATTTTTTCATTCCTTTGTGTTTTCCAGAGGGACAAGTGCATGTGTGTGGACACGTATGTGAGTGTGCATGCATGTGTGTGGACACATACGAGATGTGTGCATGTGTCTGGCATGTGTGAGCTTGTGAATGTGTCGACATGTGTGAGTGTGCGTGAATGTGTGGACACATGTATGAGTGTGTGTGAATGGACACGAGTGTGCATTAATATGTGGACGTGTGTGAGCGTGCATGAATGTGTGGACACGTGTGTGAGTGCATGAATGTGCGGACACGTGTGAGTGCATGAGTGTGTGGACGTGTGTGTGCATGAATGTGTAGATGTGTGTGTGTGAATGTGTGGACATGTGTGAGCATGTGTGAATGTGGACACGTGAGTGCATTAATATATGGACATGTGTGAGTGTGCATGAATGTTTGGACATGTGTGAGTGCATGAATGTGTGGACATGTGTGAGCGTGTGTGAATGTGGACACGTGAGTGTGCATGAATGTGTGGACATGTGTGAGCATGTGTGAATGTGAACACGTGAGTGTGTATGGATATGTGGACATGTGTGAGTGTGCATGAACATGTGGACATGTGTGAGCGTGCATGAATGTGTGGACACAACGTATGAGCATGCATGAATGTGGACACGTGGGTGTGCATGAGTATGTGGACATGTGTTGGTGTGCATGAATGTGTGGACACGATGTATAAGCATGTGTGAATGTGGACATGTGTGAGTGTGCATGAATATGTGGATGTGTGAGTGCACGAATGTGCAGACACACATGTGAGTGCATGAATGTGTGGATATGAGTGTGCGTGAATGTGTGAGCACATGTTTGAGCTTGTGCGACTGTGGACACGACATGTATGAGCGTGTGTGAATGTGTGGACACAGCGTGCGTGCATTTGTGCATGTGTGGAAATGTGTGGGCATGTGTGTGAGTGCATGCATGTCTTTGGGCACGTGTTTGAGCATGCATGTATATGTGTGCACACATGCCATCTAATTCTGTAAAGCAATTCAGTGTCACAGATAATGATACTGTATATAGATTGGAAACAGTGCCAGGCACACTGTGTGTTTCAAATTTATTTGCAGTATCATTATCTGTGACACTGAATTGCTTTACAGAATTGAAATAGCAATCCAGGTAAGCCCAATTAGACAACATAGGGACAGTGGTTTGAGGTCTGTAATTCAGGAGAGGCAGAGACAAGAAGAGCCCACGGCGGGGGGCGGGGGGTGCAAAGCAGCTGCGTTTGTTTCTATGCTAGGGTCTGGTAGAACTCAGATCTGCTCTTGGAGATCATATGACAGGGCCCTTGAGTCCCACTCAGAATGGAAATGGAGCAGAATGTGCCTGGAGTTATGCCTGTTAGATTTTCTTCTTTTCTTTCATTCCCCTTATTTAACCCAGAAGTGTCAAGTGTACCTTGGCCTGGAAACACGAGTCCTGCCTGAGTGTCCGTGCACCTGCCCATCTGTGAGCTTGGCTACGCCTGTTTTCCAGCCCCACATGCCCTGGCTGTACGTGGTTCCAGGCATACACAGACACATAGGCATGTACACACGTATGCATAGCCATGTACACACACGTTCCCAGCCATACATGCATGAAATGAACACACAGGTACATGTGTGTGCAGACAAGCAAGGCAACAATACCTGCACATATGTGCAATTGAACACAACACGCTCACATGTGCAGGCATGCACACACATTCTCAGACAACCACACACATACGCACTCGTGGGCCACCACCCACCACAGCATCTTCTCCCCAGCAAGTGTGCCAGGTGCTGTCCCTGGGTCTGAGGTCCCTCCAGGTGCTGTCCCTGGGTCTGAGGTCCCTCCAGGTGCTGTCCCCGGGTCTGAGGTCCCTGGATACTGTGCAGATGGCACAAGGCCTCAGGGTGGCCAAGACAGTGGGTCGGGCATCAGCTCGCCTCTTCCCAGCCCTCTCATAGCAGGAACCAACACAGCGGAGGCCAGAGTCGAGGAGCCTTGGAGAGGGTGAGGTCATCACACACAAGACCCAGGTTCTGAAAGATGCTAACCAGGCCCTCCATGATCAGCTTGCTGCACGCACCACTCTCCAACCTTGCTCAGCCCCTCCCAGGCCATGCACCCCGCACCACAGCTCCAGCTCTTCCTTCCTCTGCCGGGAGCAGCCTTGCGCATCAGTCTGGCAGACCCTGTTTACCTTGGAAGTGTCTTCCCCCAGGCGCTTCCCAGCCTCCCCATCCCCGTAGCCTGGTGTATTAGTTCTCATGTTGCTATGAAGAGCTACGTGAGCGTTGGTAATTTATAAGGAAAAGAAGATTGATTGACTCACAGTTCTGCAGGCTGTACGGGAAGCATGGTTGGAGAGGCCTCAAGAAACTTTCGATCATGGTGGGAGGGCAAAGAGGAAGGAAGGAGGCACCTCATACATGGTGGGGGCAGGTGCCACACACGTCCAGACAACCAGACCACATGAGAACTTATTGTTATGAGAACAGCAATGGGGAAGTCCACCCCCGTGATCCCGTCACCTCCCCCCAGGCCCCTCCTCCAACACTCGGGCTTCCAGTCTGACCTGAGATTTGGGTGGGGACACAAATCCAAACCATGTCACCTGGGATCACCTGCGTCACCAAGGTCACAACCATCTCCCATCTCCTCAGCTTCCACATGCAGTGACCTTCCTGGGCCTGGCACAGAGGAAGTGCCTAGCACCTGGATGGGTGTGCTGGACAGATGGCCGGGCAGGCAGCTGAGTGGGTGGATAGGTGGGTGGATGGACCAATGGGTGAGTGATGGGTGGATGGACCAATGGGTGACTGATGGGTGGATGGAGTGATGGACAAATGATGGGTGGATTAACAGATGGTTGAGTGATGGGTGGATGGACAAATGGGTGAGTGATGGATGGATGGACCCAAGGGGTGAGTGATGAGTGGATGGACAGATGGGTGAGTAATGGGTAGATGGACGGATGGGTGAGGGATGGATGGATGGACCAAGGGGTGAGTGATGGGTGGATGGACAGATGGGTGAGTAATGGGTGGATGGATGGGTAGGTGAGTAATGGGTGGATGGACAGATGTGTGAGTGATAGATGGATAGATCAAGTGATGAGTGATGGGTGGATGGACAGATGGGTGAGTAATGGGTGGATGGACAGATGGGTGAGTAATGGGTGGATGGATGGATGGGTGAGTGATGGATGGATGGACCAAGGGGTGAGTGATGGGTGGATGGACAGATGGGTGAGTAATGGGTTGATGGATGGGTGAGTAATGGGTGGATGGACGGATGGGTGAGTGATGGATGGATGGATCAAGTGATGAGTGATGGGTGGATGGACAGATGGGTGAGTAATGGGTGCATGGACAGATGGATGGGTAGATGGGTGGATGGACAGATGGATGAGTGATGGGTGGACAGATGGGTGAGTGATGGGTGGATGGACTGAGGAGTGAGTGATGGATGGATGGACAGATGGGTGGATGGACAGATGGGTGAGTGATGGGTGGGTGGACGGATGTGTGAGTGATGGATGGATGGACCGAGGGGTGAGTGATGGGTGGTGGATGGACAGATGGGTGAGTCATGGGTGGATGGATGGGTGAGTGATGGGTGGAGGGACGGATGGGTGAGTGATGGGTAGATTGACAGATGGGTGAGTGATAGGTGGAGGAACGGATGGGTGAGTGATGGGTGGATTGACAGATGGGTGAGTGATGATGGGTGAGTAATGGGTAGATGGACAGATGGGTGGATGGACAGATGGATGAGTGATGGGTGGATGGACAGATGGATGAGTGATGGGTGGATTGATGGATGGGTGAGGGACTGGTGGATGGACAGTGGACAGATGGAAACAGGTCCCACATACCCTCCGTGAGGGTTCACAGCACATCAGCATGGTTGGAAGCCTCAGTCCAGGGACCTCACCCCTCAGGGCACTGAGTCCCTCCTCTGTGGTGTTCAAGCCTCGACTGGAATCTCAGCGCATCCTTGAGGCAGATGGTTTTGTTGTTGGAGAGTTCTAATGACTTCCTGTCACTTGGCCCACGGGATTCTTTCCACCCAGTGTAGCAGGTCCTTTCTGCTGGCCTGTGGGGCTGAGGAGTGCTGTACCAGGGTGCCTGTGCGGGAGGCAGATAGTCACTGTCCCCTCCCCATCCCACACGTGGTATGGCCTCTCCCCTGGCCAACCTCCCTTGGGCGCACACTAGTTCTTTATGTTGTCCTGAAGTTTGGTGACAGAGTGGCACCCAGTCCTGCAGGTGAGGCTCCATGGCAGGGCGTGGTGGGGTCCCGTGCAGAGGGCTGGCCTTGGCCTTGGGCCATGCCACTGTGATTTTGCAGACGGTCTGGCAGTCGGCGGCAGGAGTGGGAAGAGCTCTGCTGTGGGGGCCAGCAGGTTGCTGTGATCAAGTTGTGTCCTGGGACAAGCCACTTGTTTCTTCATCTACAGGACAGGCATATCCCCTTGGTTAGAGATTTGGGGAAGATTGGAGTGGCTTACACACAGCCTGGAGCACAGTGGCTCATCGCAGCTGTTATGTAAATGCTCTTTTCACTGACACCTTGTTATGCTTTGGTCAGATAAAGGGCCAGTCTTCAGAGGCCACAGCCTCATAATTAACTTCAGAATGCAGCTTCGTGCTGTTGTCCTGTGTCTGAGGGAGCCTGGGGCTGCGCCTAGCAGTGGGGTCTGCTGTGGTGGTTGTGCCTCAGGCCGTCCTCCCCGTGGCTTGGTGTCCCAGCTGTGCGGACACCATGTCTTCCCGGGCCTGGCTCACGCTTGAACAAGCACTTGGATCTGTCCTTGGGGGGCCACGGATGCTCAGTCAGCACAGACCCACCCTCTGATCCGTTTTGGACACTTAGTCGGCACAGACCCACCCTCTGATCCGTTTTGGACACTTAGTCGGCACAGACCCACCCGCTGATCCATTTTGGACGCTCAGTTGGCACAGACCCACCCGCTGATCCATTTTGGACGCTCAGTCGGCACAGACCCACCAGCTGATCCATTTTGGATGCTCAGTCGGCACAAACCCACCAGCTGATCCATTTTGGATGCTCAGTCGGCACAAACCCACCCGCTGATCCATTTTGGACGCTCAGTCGGCACAAACCCACCCGCTGATCCATTTTGGACGCTCAGTCGGCACAAACCCACCAGCTGATCCATTTTCTTCTCCACAACTTCACATCTTGATCATGCGGCCATTCGTAAAAATGTAGCAGGTGCTTTGCTGAAGTCCACGCACACACATGCTGCTCTGAGCTTTCCCTAAACCCTCCGTTTTAAACCTTATCATACAAAGAGGAGCTACAGATTCCTTACTGTGATTTTTTTCTAGTTATTGCCAGTGTTATTTTTTAATCAGTATTCCAGCTGAGAATTTTGCATCTGATACGTGGTCCACGGACTCCTTCTGGGTGAGAGCAGCATTCTGATGGCCCTGCCCTTTCAGGGTCCTTCTTCCCTCGTCTTGAAGAATGGCACGTGTTCGTGGCTGAATAGCTCTATGGCCTGGCTTATAGGGCTTAAGACACCGCAGCCTGCCTTCATTTCATCCTGTTTTCTCTGTCTCCTGGTTCCCTCTGGCAGTCCCCGGCTGGCACGGTTCCTTCTCTGCTCCCAGCTGTGGCTGACATGGTTCGTCAAGTCCATGGCTCAGCCCCACACTTGTCTCCTTATCAGACGGCCACACGGCCACTTGCTTAGTGGTCTGTTCCAAACACATTCTCATTTTTTTTTAGATATGGGGAGGCTGGAATTTTAATTCTCAAATCCTTTAACTTAACCAACTCTTTGAGTTCTGGTTCCTTTTTGCTCAACAATTCTACCTTCAAATCATCTCTCTTCCCCCATTTTGCTGTCAGCGAGCAGGAGGACCCAAGCTGCTCCCCCAGCATTTGGCTTAGAAATCTCCTCAGTTACGTGTCTGATGTCGTCACTCTCAAGTTCCACCCTCCCAGAACACGAGGGCGTGAACACAGGTCCACTTTGTCACGAGGATGGCCTTTTCTCCACTGTCCAGTAGCACAGCTGTCCTTTCTATCTGAGAGGTTGTTAGAACAGCCTTTGCCACCCATGCTCGTACCACCATTCTGTTCAGGGTTACGTAGACATCCCCTAAGACAGGCCTTCTCTGCAGCTCTCCTCTCCCGAGCCCCCAGCTTTGCCCTTCAAGGGCATTCACGCCAGCCAAGCGGCTTCCAGCATGCACCCCCAAACCCCTGCAGCCTTCGCCCAGCACCCGGTTCCAAAGCCAGTCCACATTTGAAGGTACTTGTTACAGCAGCAGCCACTTCTCAGTCCCAAGTTCTTAGTCAGTTTGGGCTGCAATAAAATTGTACCATAGGCTGGGTGGTTACCGACAGCAGGAATTCACCTCCCAGCATGAAGGCTGAGAAGCTCAAGATCAGGGCGTAGTGACGCTGGTTTCGCTGCGGACCCTCTTCTGGGCTACAGCCCGCCAGCGTCTCATCGTGTCCTCACGTGTGGAAGGGGCGAGCCAGCTTCCTCGGCGTCTTTTATAGGGGCGCCTGTCCCCTGCCCAAGGGTTCCACCGTCACGCCTTGTCCTCTCCCAAGGGACTCATCTCCAGACGCCATCCCTTGAGGGTTAGGATTTCAACCCATGGATCTGGGGGCACATTCATTCCATCGAGATGGGCACAGCTGCAGGGCATTGGTGCTGGCTCTGGGCGTGTGTGGCCAGGCGCCGTGAGCAGTGAGGCAGAGACGTGCCTGGTTCAGTTGTTCGGACTCAGGTGGCACAGGGCCCTGCCCCGGCTCCGGGCTTCCACGACTGTCCGCTGGGGACAAGGCCCCAGAATGGCCTTCAGCGGGAGTGATGTGGTCCGATTAGGAAGGTGGCCTGCCCGCGGGAATCGTTTCTGTGTCCGTCTGTGTTTACGAGTGGCGGCCAGCCCTTTCTGGAGGAGCTTGGGTTGGAAGGACGTGTGCTGTGGGTGGGGCCTGCAGTGATGCAGCTGTGTAGAGACGGGGCCAGTGGCCACTGGACCCTGGGCTCCTGCCCTGCGCTGACCCCTCCGTCCTCCACAGAGGCCTGTGGGAGCAAATCCGTGTACGACGGCCCGGAGCAGGAGGAGTATTCGACGTTCGTCATTGACGACCCCCAGGAGACTTACAAGACACTGAAGCAGGTCATCGCTGGCGTCGGGGCTTTGGAGCAGGAGCACGCCCAGTATAAGAGAGACAAGTTCAAGAAGACGAAATATGGAAGCCAGTGAGTGCCGCTCCCGTGCCTGCCCTGGACGGCCAGCGTGGTGGGCGGGAGGGTCAGTGGGGGTGGGGCTGCAGGGAACTCCTGGGTGAGGCCACCTGTGCACAGGTGTCCACCTCATGAGGAGAATCCAGTTGCACCTGGCTGGCACCTGGCGGTGGTCAGTGGACATGGCCCAGCGCTGCTGGTCCCTCCTTCGGAGCAGGTGCTGCCTTTGCTCTCCAGGACCCCAGCCAATGTCCGGGGTGCCTCCCTCACCTGCTGCCTCCCAGCCTCTCTGCTATGCTGGCCTCACGTGCTCTGGCAGTCTCTAGGCCCGGGCCTTGTTCTGCCTTGGTTGAGCGGCACACCCTCTGCCATCTCTCCAGGCCACCCATGGTGTCCAGGAGTAGGGTCAGCTCTGGACGAAACCCACTCTTGTCTCATGAGGCAGGTGCGGTGAGGTTGAGTACGTTCAGCCTAGTCACAGGCTGCAGGCTACGTGGTGCTTAGCTAAGCTCCACTTCCCCTCACTCCATGGGACAGAGGGTTGTAAGACCCTCCTGAATTGCTGGAAGATTAACTTAAACTATGTAAAGTGCTAACTGGCTCTCGGCCTGGAGTGAGCAGGTGTGTCTGTGTCACTCTCTCCATCCAGTGGGTGCCCAGGGCCCACCGTGGCAGAACCCACCACACAGGCTTGTTCAGGGGTGGGGAAGCCCAAGCGCCCTGTGCAGCTGTACAACCTCCTTCTCACTTCCACCTTCCTGCTCGCTCCTCTCTTCTGTCCTCCTCCCTTCCATCCTCCCTCTCTCCTCCTCCACCCTTCTCCTTCTCCTCCCTCCCTCCCTTCCTTCTTAACCCTTCCTTCCACCATGCGGGTCCGGTCTGGGAAGGGCAGTGGTGAGGCTCCACACGTGAGCAGTCACTGCAGTGCAGATGTGCACATTCTGCACACGTGCCACGGAGTCTCCGTGTTCCACGTCTGCGCATGTATATGTGCTACACACGTGCTGCAGGGAGAGACGTGCACATGCACTTCCACGCCTGCCCCCTGTGCACACATCAGAGGCTCCGCAAGTGCCTCCGGGGCACTGTGGTCCCTTTGGCTCCTCTGCGATTCTGTTTTGTGTGGATTGCAGGCGAGTGGTCACATTTAGGAACAAGAGAAGCTCCCGCAGCCATGGGTGAGCGCCAGGCAGCGGGGGCTGTGCTTCATTCCCTCCCCCGTCCCCCTTTTCAGGGAGCACCCCATCGGAGACAAGAGCTTCCAGAACTACATCCGGCAGCAGTCCGAGACCTCCACTCATTCCATTTAAAGTCTGCGGGACGCGCCCCGTGGCGCCAGTGAGCTGCCCGTGCAGAGCCGCAGCCTTTGGGAGGGAGAAGAGAAGGAAAAGCAGAGCCAGCACATGAGACGCAGCCGCCCGGCCCATGGACAAGTGGCGCTGGGGCTTCCTTCTCCAGAACCACCGCCACCGCCGCCACCCCCTGCAGAAAGCCCACGTGACCTGGTGGACTGTGTCGTCCTTCGGTTCTGTGCTTTTGGCTCTTCGTTTGTGGGGTTCTGGGGATCAGCTGAAGGATCAGGAAGTGGGGGCTGTGCTCTAGCCGCAGCCGGCCTCAGGGAGCCGTGGCCTGTCCAGTCGGCTGTGACCTGCACCTCCGGCCATGTGTGCGTCTGTCTCACGTGCACGTCTGTCTTGCGTGCACGGTGCGTGTGGCACTGGGCTCTGTGGCTCTGTGCCCGGGGGACCTGCTGGCCCCGTCTTGGCTTTCGGCTTCATCACATCAGGACGTTCAGAGCATTACTCTCCCACTGTGCCTGCTGTCCAGGCGGCGTGGGAGGCGGCCTCCGTGTTCACTTTTGAGGTTCGTTTGATTCCTGGCTGAAGAGTCAGTTTTGTGGCTGGGAGGTGCAGAACTACACAGAAATCCCAGTCTGAGGATGTCCTTGGTGCTTGGGGGATACGGGTTCTGTCCACAGAGTCCCTTGGAGGGAAAAGTGTGGGCGCCAGCTTCTCCAGGTGTCTGCTGGGCCCACAGTTGAAGCCCCCATTGTTTTGCTGTTCAATGGGGTTTAAAATCAGAATTAACATTTGCCACCCCCCGGTGGAAGTTTGAAGATTTTTAAAACAGAAATGTGCATTTTTCAAGCTGTTTTTCTTTATGTTTTTTAAGGACCATTTTTAATTAGCTCTTTGATACAAAGTAACTCAGAACGTCAAAACCTATACCCACTAAAGGGAAGGCTGCCGGGAAGGCAGATGGAACAGGAATGGAGCCTGTCTCAGGAAGGCCAGCTGCAGGTCCTCAAGAAAATCAAAGAAGGGAAGAAATTCTGAGTTTGAGGTACAGGGGCTTCAGGGGTGAGACGTCCCTCCAGGGCCCGTGGCCAGTACTGCACCTGCGTCATGACCCCCAGATGCTGTGCAGGGCATGGGCGGGGCTGCTGTTTTACTGGGGAGGGGAGCATCCTAAAAATGGGGTCCAGGCAGACTCCTCCAGACCTCACACCGCCGAGGAGGCCTTTGCCACAGGGCGTCCTCCCGGGATGCAGACGGCAGGTGTGTGGGAAGCGCCGTTTGAATACACAGCACGACGTGTCCTTGTACTGACTTCTCCCGGTTCTTGTTTGAAAATACTGTAGTTCAGACTCTTAATCTCCATGGCAGATATGAACTTTGTTGTCACAAAACTAGTGGAGGAAAATGTAAAAATAGACTTTTGGACACACAGCTGTTGGGGCTGCAATTTTTACCTTGGATTTATAACTTAACGTTTCTGTTTATAAAATACTAGTGATTTGCAATGTATTTTACTGGCCAATTAAAACAGATGTTTTATTCTTTCTGAGGACTGGCTTGGTTTTCCAGGGGTACCCACTGGTAATTGCACATGTGGGCATTGGTGGGGGTACAGGGAGGAAGGTGGCATCTGGGGAGCAGGATGACATTGCTGATGCCAGGCGACGTCCCTGGTGACAGGTGACGCTGCTCTGACAGGTGGCAGTGCCCTGATGACAGGTCACATTGCTGATGCCAAGTGACCTCTCTGGTGACAGGCAGCGCCGCTCTGACACGTGACAGGGGACGTCGCTGATGACACCCCAATGACAGGCTCCGATGACAGGTGACATTGCTGGTGACAGTTGACGTCTCTGGTGATGGACGGCGCTGCTCTGACAGTGGCATTCACCTGTGTTGCCTCGGGTGGGAGTCTGGCCCCGTGATACCCTCAGGAAGGGTGTGGGGTCACACCGTGCTGAGGGCTGAGGGTCGAGTGCCGCCAACGGCCGTGGGGTGCGGCTGGAGATGGTGTCCACTCAGGGAGCGCTGGGCAGACAGACCAGCCTGGGCTGCCATCTCCAGGAATGCGGAGGGTGTGGTGACTTGGAGGCCCTGGGAGGAGAGAACGGACTGCCCCTCCAGGCAGGTGGCTGCTGTACCTCCAGGCAGGAGAGGGTTAAGGGGGACTCTGGGTGAAGACTCCATGGCTCGGGACAGCTGCTGCATTTCCTCACTTCTCTATTCCTTTCCTTGCTCCATTTGAATTCCTCTTTTTTGGTAATTTTATTGTGAGTCAGCTCTGGGATAAGAAAAATGAAGAGGTGTGGCTTTTGGGACACCAAGCCAGGCCTTTCTCCCAGGGAAGGGTGAGGCTTGGTTCAGCCTGGCCGGCCTCCTCAGCCCGTGGTGAGGTGTGGGGTCTGCCCCGGTCCGGGAGTGCTGTGGGTGGTGGACGAACCCTGCAGGTGGCGGCATCCTCCCCCGGAGGCCAGCGGCCCTGCTGGAGCCACACTTCCCGGCAGGGCTTCAGGCGGTGTTGGGAGCCAGGGGGCTCCTGTCACACTCTGGGCACAACTGTGCTGGGGTCCACCCAGGAGGGCCAAGGTCAGCCCCTCCAAGAGGAAGTAGAAGGGTGAGGAGCATGAGGCCCCAGGGAACGTGGAGAATGGAGCCCCTCCCGGAACAGCCAGGAGGGTCCCACGGGGCCCTGGGAGGTGGGAGTGTATAGGGGCCGGAAGCCCCTCCGCGTCTCCCACTGATACGGTTCGACTGTGTCCCCACCCAAACCTCATCTTGAATCGGGGCTCCCATAATTCCCATGTGTCGTGGGCGGGACCCCGTGGGAGGTGATGGAATCTGTGTGGTGGGAGGTGATTGAATCTGTTTTGTGGGAGGGCCTCACGGGAGGTGACTGAATCTGTGTGGTGGGCGGGACCTGGTGGGAGGCGATTGAATCTGTGGGCGGGACCTGGTGGGAGGTGATTGAATCTGTGTGGTGGGCGGGACCCCCTGGGAGGTGATTGAATCTGTGTGGTGGGCGGGACCTGGTGGGAGGTGATTGAATCTGTGTGGTGGGCGGGACCTGGTGGGAGGTGATTGAATCTGTGTGGTGGGCGGGACCCTGTGGGCGGGACTCCGTGGGAAGTGACTGAATCTGTTTTGTGGGCGGGACCTGGTGGGAGGTGACTGAATCTGTGTGGTGGGCGGGACCTGGTGGGAGGTGACTGAATCTGTGTGGTGGGCGGGACCTGGTGGGAGGTGACTGAATCTGTGTGGTGGGCGGGACCTGGTGGGAAGTGATTGAATCTGTGTGGTGGGCGGGACCCCCTGGGAGGTGATTGAATCTGTGTGGTGGGCGGGACCCCCTGGGAGGTGATTGAATCTGTGTGGTGGGCGGAACCCCCTGGGAGGTGACTGAATCTGTTTTGTAGGAGGGGCCCAGGGGGAGATGACAGAATCATGGGGTGGTCTCCCCCATACTGTTCTCGTGGTGGTGAAGAAGTCGGAGATCCGATGTAAACGTTTTATAAGGGGTTTCCCCATTCGCTTGATTTTCATTCTCTCCTGCTGCTGCCATGTAAGAGGTGCCTTTGCCTTCCGCCATGACTGCGGGGCCTCCCCAGCCACGTGGAACCGAATCCATTCAACCTCTTCTTCATAAATTGCCCAGTCTCGGGTATGTCTTTATCAGCAGCACGAGTACTGACTGATGCACCCACCAAGAGACGGCAGGTGGCTTTGCAGAGACCCCAGGGACACCCATTTGCTCTTGTTGCTCCAGACGACCCAGCACTTGTTGGAGACAGACAGCAGCCTCCGCTCCCATCCTGGCAGCATCCGTGGGACTCCCGACATCAGAGCGTCCAGAGCAGGTGCCTCTGAGGAACCGTCCCAGGAGGCCAGGCAGTGCCAGAGTGTGCGTGAGGCCAGGGCTCCCACCCTGCACCCACCACTTATCCTGAGAGCTGAGGCCTCCTGGGCGCTGAGCGGCTCTGGGCTCTTCAAGAGACGAGACCGGAAGGAGGGGAGCCTGCGGCCTGGGGGTCACACCTGCTTCCCCCTGAAGCTGAGGAGCCCCGGGCACAGGAAGCGGGTCCTGGGGGGCGCCCAAATAAGCCACGCCCTTGTAAGGGCTGTTTTGAGCTGAAGCGGCCGTCCCTGAGGGTAAGAGCGCTGCTTTTTCTGGCTCTGGAGAGCGTCTTCCCCGTGGGGTGTTCCTCCTCTTTCGGGAAGGAAAGGCCATTCCCAGCCACACAGACCGTGCTGGAGTGCGCGTGCCTTCCTCCAGCTCATCTGCCGATTTTAATTCTCGGGCCCAACCGAAAAACACCGAGAGGTAAAACGTTGCCTCCCCACCCACCGTGGTCTGGAGGCTGGAGGAGATTTTCTGTTCGACTCAGTACAGGCTGAGCTCTGTCCCGACAAATCCCTGTGCTGGAGCTGTGACCCCGTGACCCTCAGGACCCCAGGGTGTGGCTGCGCTTGGGCGTGGAGCTGTAGAGATTGTGAAGGTAAAGCGAGGCCGTGCGCGTGGCCCTGACTCCAGGTGGCCGGCGTCCTCATGAGAAGAGGAGACGGGGACACAGCACACAGGACGACCACGTGAGGACATGGAATATCGAGGACGCAGCACACAGGACGACCACGTGAGGACACAGAATATGTCCTCTTCGCGCCAAGGGGAGAGCCTGGGGGAGCCAGCGCTGTGAGACACTTTGCCCCTGGCACCAGAGGGAATGGGCTCCCACTGTTTAAGCCGCCCACCTGAGCAAACCCACACGGACTACCCGGCAAGGCCTCGCCGGAGCCCCGGCCACAGCAGGGTTTCGTCCTGGTGCGGTGTGGCTGGGGGGAGGCGCGGGGCCGGCAGCGTTTGCACCACACCACTGCCCGCAGGGCTGCCTTTGTCTTCCTGAGTTATCTGTGTCCCGTTTGCCCTGATAGGGAGAGAAAGACTCAAACACCCCGTCACAGAGGGAGACCCGCGTCTGTGCTGCAGGCAGCCTTGTTAGGGCCTGGTGCCGGTTCCCCACCCTCCCTGGTGGAGAGACCAGACGTGAAAACACAGAACCCGCCCCAGCCCCGGCCTGCACAGAAAGCCGCCCTGTGCTGTCTGGGACCAGCCGATCTTTGGCCTCTGACCTTCCAGTGATGTCACAGCAGCCCCCTGGCAACAGCGCACCCAGCACCTCCTGACTACTCCCTGCGGGACGGCTGGGTGTGAGGGTGGCAGCCTTGCGCTCAGGCCGAGGCTGGGCTGGAGGATGGAGAAGGACACGGGGAACACACACAGGAGGCACCGGCCCGGCCCCAGGGTCCTGCCCTCAGGAGTGGCCCTCGGGCACCTCAAGGCGGCCTTCGAGGCCTCTGAACTTCAGCGGAGCAGGAGTCTGGAAGGCCTGCAGCTCAAGGGGGACCCTCCCAGCCACCCTAGGAAGCCTCGCAAGGAGCCAGGTAGGGGCTGTGGGGCCGCGGGGAGCGGGTGGACGGCACGGCTGCTCCACCAGGCCCTGAACCCAAAGTACCCACGTCAGGGCCCAGCCAGTTAGAAAGTCACTTCCCAAGGTTAGGGATGCACCGAGACAGCCCCAGGAGGTCTGACAACGTGTGTCCAAGGCAGGGCACAGCCCGGTGTCGTACATTTTAGGGGGACGTGGGGCATTAATCAGTCCCTGTGAAGGGTACGCTGGTTCTGTCCAGAAAGGGACAGCCCGAGGCAGGAGGGGCTCCCAGGTGGTAGGTAGAGGAGACACAGAACTGCATTCTTCTGGGTCTCGAGCAGCCTTTCACTGAACACACAGTTTACACGTGAGGGGTTAGCGGGAGAGTCCCTCGTACCCTAGTCCGGCTCAGTGACTGCAGTTTTACATAAGCAGCCTGGAGGAAGTCGTCAGACACGCTTGTCTCAGGCGAGCAGAGGGAGGACGGTGATCTCCGTCCCCGGTCAGCTGCCCGTCTGCATTCCCCGCGTGAAACTCCACAGAACTGCTTGGGGCAGAGCTCGTGAGGCTCGTAGGGCATTTCCTCCTGGGTGAATGACGAGGTGGCCTGTGGCCGTTTATCTCTGCGGCTCTTATTTAGGAAGAGGATGGGAGGCAGGTTTGCCTGACACATCCCAGCCTGACTCTTCCCCTTAGCTCAGTGATTTGGAGCCCGAGATTCGTTTTCCTTCCACAGGCAGCAGGGACCGGGCCGGGCCTCCTGCCTCCCACTGCCTTGTGCTCAGAACACTAGGGGTGGAAGAGGGGCCCATTCCAGGTCCACACCTGTAACCCACCCAGGGCTGCCGGGAAGGCCTTGCACTGCTGGGGCGGAGCTGTGGGGCTCCAGCCGGGCACAGCCAAGGGCGAAAGGGGTGAGAGGAGGGCAGGCCCGGGACCCTCATGGGCCTCCGAAGCCAGCCAATGCCTGGAGAGAGGACCATGGCCAGGCCCCCCATTTGCAAGGAGACCCTGGGTCCCTGCCGGGAGCCTCGGACCTCGCCCACCAGCGAGGAACCTGCGTAGCCGGTGTTTGACACGGATGGCTTCTAGACCACGAAACGCGTAGGCTGCATCTGTGTCAGTCCACGCTCGCCACTCAGATGTTTCCAGGTGTGCCGAACGGACAGTGGCCTGGGGATGGTGCTAGAGTCACCCCCTCACACCTTGAATACCGGCCCAGAGCACAGGGCTGAGGTGCTGACACGGAGGTGCGAGCAGGCGTCCCCTCCCCTCCCCTCCCCTCCCGCGGCCTCGGCAGCTCTGCCTCCCCTTCGCAAAGGTGGCCACGGGGCCGTGGAAGTGAAACAGCCCAGTAGGACTCAGGGTTTGCTCAAGCCCTGGAGACAATTGTAAGAAGTAATGATGTAAAAATATGTGTTCTCTGAGTTTAAAAATCCAAAGATGTGCTGTGTGGGGGTGTGAGCAGTCAGGAGGCTGCACCCCACCTCCCTCCCCGCAGGGTTCCCTCGAGATGTGTAAAGTTCTCAAAAGAATAAGTTACGCCAAGGCTGCTTAGCGGGAATTTAAGTAGGGGCAGGGAGCAGGTCTCGAACAGTGCTGCCCGGTGCCACCGCAGTGTGGACTTAGAGTCCGGGGTCGGACGGAGGGAGGGACCGAGCCCCATCGTGGCTGACATTTCCCTCAACTCCTGCTGGATTTGCCCAAAACCGCATGATGGGAGGAGCCGCAGCAGGGAGACCGGGCTTCCGTGGGGCTGCTCGTCCTGTCCGGCAAAGACGTCCACCCTGCAGAGCCTCCCCCAGGCACCAGCACCCTCGGGGTCTGAGACCACGGCCCAGGAGCGCGTCTCCCGGGAGCTTGGTGGCTGCCCCCAGGCACCAGCACCCTCGGGGTCTGAGACCACGGCCCAGGAGCGTGTCTCCCGGGAGCTTGGTGGCTGCCCCAGGCCACTGAGATTCTGCCGGAGAAAAGCAGGAGGCATTTCCGGCCCTGTGACCCCAGGAGATGGGCCCGGCCTCGCTGACCACCGGGAGAGTCGGATGTTCAGCCCCTTGCCCCGCACAGACTTGGTGACATGCGCAGTGCCACGTGCGCCCACGGGTGCCTGGATGTGTGAGACGCCGCGTCCACGTCACAGGGAGGCCTCCGGGATGCGGGAGAGGTGGGGTGGCCGACTTCACGGGGGACCGGTGGGGGCAGAGGGTGTGTCTGGGCCTGGGTCGTGCGGAGCACAGGAGACCAGCGCTCACGGAGGGCAGCCCAGAGGCATAAAGTGGTCCCGAGAAAAGACTACTAGAAACACCCAGCGATGCGCCTCGGGGAGCCCGGAGAACCTGGAGATTGGTGGATTTTCCTGGACAAGCCAAGAGGGGTGTCAGGTCCCATCTGTCCGTGAGAGGAAGCCTGGGTGGAGGGTGGTAGCCACATGGGCAGGTCTTGGGGTCTTCTCCCACCCTCGTGCTCAGCTACCTCCAGCCAGCTGCGCTAGGACAAAGAGGAATGGCAAGAGGTCCCGGAGCCTCTTGCGTTTACTGTAAGGCAGCTGGCCACGCCTCGCCCTGAGTCCTGCAGGGAGAAGGTGGAGCCGGGGGTGGGCTGAGCTGCTGGGACTGAGCCAGGCTCAAGGCCCCGGCACCAGGCTGTGGAAAGTGCTGGTAGCAAATACAGGAGGGGCTGGGCTTGGGCACGGGTGGGGGAGAAACTCAGGTTAGCCGTAGCCACGGCTGAGAGTTGAGCTCTGCCGTGGGTGGCTGTGGGCGGCTCTGGGCAGGTCCTGAGCTCCGGTAGCTGTGGTGTGATGGTGCTGACGGCTCTGTCCTTCCTCCCCAGAGTCCGAAGATCAAGGAAAAGACCCAAGCAGTAGCGGGGAAGATGCCAGCTGGTAAGTGGCCTGTCTGGCGCTGGCCTGGGTGAAGGCGGAGCTGGGAAAAGTGAGGCGGACATGGGAGAGGGTGGGGTGTGGGGGTGGCACCCAGGCATCAAGGTAGACACTTAGAAGGGGACCGAGGGAGCCCTGGGTCCTGAGAAGACCCCGCCCAGGGCCTGGATGGGAGGGCTGGGAAATCCTCCTTATTTTGAGAGAGAATTCAGTGTGGGAACGGGGCCCACCTGTAGGGGGTGGTGTCCTCAGGACTCGGGCCCTGACCTGAGGGTCACAGCTGCGTCCCTGTCAGTAGACACCCCGTGGCCCTCTGGGGAAGGAGGCGTCGTCTCGCTGGTGGACTGCTGGGCCAACCCTGGATGTAAACAACTCGAGTGACCCTTTAGGGA
The DNA here is from genome assembly GCF_043159975.1 of Macaca nemestrina. Lineage (NCBI taxonomy): Eukaryota > Metazoa > Chordata > Mammalia > Primates > Cercopithecidae > Macaca > Macaca nemestrina. The sequence goes on from NC_092140.1 coordinate 321,333, forward strand.
GGGAGCGTGGGGCCCTGGACGGCACAACCTCACTTCGTACCGCCGAGTTCTTGCCTCCTTGCACCTCGTGTCCCGTCCCGCCCCGCCCCAGCTCTGGTTCTCCCACCCACTCACCCTCTTGCCATCAAACAAGACTTAAAAGCCCTTGAATTCCTCAAGAATTTGTCTCAGATCTAACAAAGTCGATTTGCCAGCACCATGGACAAGGCACGGGCCAAGTCTGCCTTCTTTACAAGTGGCTCCCGTAGAGTGGAGACCAAGGAAGGCGTCCAGTCGCCAAAGTGGCCAAAGGTGCAGTCAGTTGGTGAGAGTGAGTGTTCGTGCGTTAGAGCAATGTGTGAGGCGTCCGGAGCCTCCCACCCTGTGGAGCTCAGGGAAGCTGATGGCCTTGGTGAGGGCAGCTGAGGTGGGAAGACCACACACCTTTAGGGTGGCACAGCTGAAAGTGTCTGCTCACGTTGGCCAAGTCAACACCCTTGGCCAAGTCAACAGCATTGCAGATGGTGGCAGAGCCCGTCATCCTCACGTTGGCCAAGTCAATACCCTTGGCCAAGTCAACACCATTGCAGATGGTGGCAGAGCCCGTCATCCTCACTGCCTGTTGCATTCCTCTTGCCCCTGGCCACACACCACAGCAGACCACAGAAGGGGTTACCAGGTTGGTGTGAGTAACTGCAGGGCCAGCCACGGACCCCCCAGCCTGCTGGCTGGCACGGCCCATTTGGTATCCACATGGAGTGAGCTATGGATCTGCCACAGGATGGCTGCATCTTCTCACCAGATTTTGGTTCTTTGAGCAAGGTTAGAGGTTGGCTGTAAGTAAATTGGTTCCCAGTCCAGACCCTGGCAGTACAGGGTAAGTTTTTCAGCCGAGATGGGTCAGCAGAGGGAGCCAGGAAGGCCAGGCTGGGGGGCCCTTCAGAGCCAGAACCCTGTGCCGGGTCAGGGCCCCTCATGGGCGCCCACGGACCCCAGGGGCACCAGCCTAGAGCCCAGGGAGACAGCCCCGGAGGAGACCAGGAGCTGCCTGCCACTGTCTGCCATGACACCTCTTCCAAACCACTTTCCCTGCTCCTCCTGCAGTCAGGAAAACCTAGCACAAGACAAGAAGAAAAGCTTCTGCACCCTTGGGAAGCTGGGTCATGAGAGTGGAAAACGGGACCCAGAGAGGGAGAAGAGCAACTCGGAGGCCAGCACGCAGGAGGCACGGGAAGGCGAGCACGCGGACGGAGGCTCGCAGGAGGCCAAGGTCGGGCCACGCCGAGGAGCGGTGCATTTTTTACCTCTTGTCTTGGAGCCCAGCCTTCACTTACCTCTCTGGTCTTACAGGAACAGGAGGCGGAGTCCATAAAGCTAAATGACCTTCAGGAAAAAGAGGCAAGAGCTTTTCCCTTTAGTAATAGAAGTAAGATGGGAGGCCTGTCCAAGTAGGAGTTCTGCTGGAGCCTGGGCCTGCCCAGGACCGTGGCCTGGAGGTCAGCTCAGCAGGCGCCAGGCTGGGAAGCTGGACTAGGCCCCGCTGTCTCCCTAGAGAGGCTTGGGGCCAAGCTCTGAGACTCTTTGCCCGATCCCAGGGCAGCCTGACCCCCACTTGCCAAACGTGCCGTCACTAAAGGTGTATGAGGCCCTGAGAGGAGGTACCCTCAGCTTGACCTTGGCCCAGAAAAACCCCAGAGCCCCAGGCTTGATGTGCTGTCCAGGAACACGTTGTGCTGTGGGGATTGTCATGCGGCCCTGCATGGAGGAAGGTGGCTTTTGTTCTCCCTCCAAGCTGTGTGGTGGGGATGGGAACACGGCTGGACATGCTGCTTGCCAGGCAGGCCTTGGTTTCATTCCCGGGCTCTTGGGAAGTCCTTCACCTGCCCCCACACACTGCCCTTGGAGTTGACTCAAGTGCTCCCATCGGGTACACATTCTGGGCTGGTCCAGGTGCCCAGTTAGAGGCCTTGGGGCAGCAAAACCCTGAGCCACTGAAGCCATTTGCATCCCGGGCGGGTCTCCTACTCCTTGGTGCGGGTGTGGCCCACAGGCAGGCTGTGGGGGCAGCAGTGCTGCCTTGTCGAACAGGGCTGGGGTGGGAGCAGTCGGGCTCCTTAGCTCTGGGCAGTGCCCCATCTCCTGGAGGCCCCAGTTCTCAGAGGATGAGGTTGGAGGAAACCCTCTGGGGTCTCAGGGCCCTGATGGGAGGTGATTAGGGAGGGGTGAGAAAGCCGTATCCCCCCTCCATCTCTACTGCCAGAGCTGGCCATGGACACCTCACAGTCCACACTGCCATCAGCTCTGCCCAGCGTCCCAGGAGCCCTCGTTCAGCATTGCCAGGATCTGGGGGCCTGATGGTCATCACCAGGGTCTGCCCCAGCTGCCCCAAGGGCCAGGAGCCACTGTTCCTCCCAGGGAATCAGTGTTCCTCTCCAGCTCACCCAAGCCTGCCATCCACGCCTCTCTGGTTTCCGTTTGCAGAAAGCATCTGTGTTTGTGGAGATTGACCTGGGAGACCACGCTGAGGAGGTAAGAACGGAAACCCCCAAGACAAGCAGAGCCCAAGCCGTCAGGAAAGGGCCTGGCAGGGCCAGCCTTGGAGGCTTTTCTGGGAACTTGCCCCACAATAGGCGTGTGCTGGACGGGGAGGCAGAGACCTGGGGCCAGCAGCTCCAGAAGAGCTCTCTGGTGTTGAGGATTGGTCTAGCCTCTTCCTTACCCTCCCACACTCCAACTCACACACACTTCGGCACTATCAGAGACTCTAGGGCTTGGGTTAACCCTCAAGGTGCCCATGGGTCCTCAGAACCTCTTGTGAGATCACGTTGGGGTGGTGAAAAGGGCACAGACCTGGAAGCTCAGAGACCGGGCTTTGGTAGATGTGTGGTTCTGTCAGTAAATGCTCCAAACAACTCATCATATTTCCCTGTGCCTCAGTTGTCTCCTCTATTAAGTAGGAATCATATTAGTACCTGCATCCCAGGGTTGTTTGGGAAAGCTCTCAGAGCAGTGCCTCATACCCAAGAAAGCTTCAGTATGGAGTATCATCATCATCACCACCATTACTATCATCACCATCAACACCATCATTATCATAGCACAACCATCACCATCATCATCATCATCATCACCATCAACATCATCCCCAAAGACATCATCACCGTCATTAATATCACCATCATTATCACATCACCACCATCATTCCCATCACCAGCATCATCGCCACCATCATTATCATGACCGTCATCACCACCACCATCATCACCATCACCGTTGTCATCACCATCACCACTATCACTATCACCATCATCATGAACATGATAATCATCATCATCATCACCATCACCATCATTAATATCACCATCATTATCACATCACCACCATCATTCCCATCACCAGCATCATCATCACCATCACTATCATGACTGTCATCAACACCACCATCATCACTATCACCATCACCACTATCACCATCACCATCATCACCATCACCATCATCACCATCATCACCTTAACCATCATCCCCACCATTATAATCACCATCATCATCATCATCACCATCATCATTATTACAACCATTGCCAGCATCATCACCATCATCACCATCATCACTATCACTATCACCATCGTCACCACCATTATAATCACCATCACCATCATCACCTTCACCATCATCACCACCATTATCACCATCATCATCATCACTCATCACCACCATTATAATCACCATCATCATTATCACCATCGTCACCACTGTTATAGTCACCAGCATCATCACCACCACCATCATCATCCTTATCTATAACAGGAAGAGGCTGACTTAATGACCTGTCTGGTCCCTTCCAACACTAATATCTGGGGTATGTTCCTCCATTTATTTGCTGTGGTGAACAGTCATCATTTTGGAAGTTTCTTGAAGTTCTTTCTTGGCAAGTTTAAGCTCCTTCCTGGGGGTCAGTTATTTTCCAGACTGCACCTTCTCTCCCTTTTGCCCTCAGAGCATGCCACAAAGCAGAGAGAGCTGGTGATTAACCCCCAACAAGGCTATTCTTGGGGCACATGAGTTCTAAGGACTCAAGGAGGGCCAGCCAGTGGCACAGTTGGGCTGAGAGGCCAGACCTGGTCTTCAGTGCCGAAGCCTGGCCTCATCAAGGGTGCAGTTCCTTGGTCAGGTTCCTCTAACTGGAAATGTTCAGACAATAGACAGCCCTGTCTGATGGCAGGTCATCCAGGCCCAGGCAGCCTCTGTGCCCTGGCATGATCCTCCAGCAGGTCCACAGGCTATACCTCAGTGCCCGTGGCTGACACCTCCCATCCCTTAAACGTTTCCACTCCCCACAGGTTGTCACTGATGCCAAGAAGGAAGAGAAGCCGTCCCAGATGGATGTGGGAGATCTGTCAGAAGACGAGTGAGTGATGCTTGTGGGCTCACACTAGGTGGGGGTAGGAGGACTTTTGCCCCATCATGGTTTCTGATGTGCCCACCATGACTTGTGTGTGGTGGGCAGAGCCGAGCCCAGGCGGTACCCCCTTCTCCCTGGGTGCTGCTGAGGCTCAGCATCTACCGAGCCTGAGGGGCTGAGGGCAGGCAACAGGACATCGGACCTTGGAAAGGCTCAGGGATAAGCTTCATGATGCCCCACCTCACCCCATAACCAGGCTGTGTCTCCTACCCGTCAGCCAGGAAAAGGACCTGATGAGAGGGGGCAGAGGAGGGAGAGGAGGGAGGAGGGAGCGGGGAGAGGTGATAAGTGCATGGTACTGGCTTCTCCTGTTTAGGTTTTAGCTGCAGACTTGGGTCCTGCAGGTGGTGGGAAGCTGTGCATACATGCTGGTGTCACAGCCAAGCCGGCTGCTCTCACAACGAGCCTCAGGCCCTGGGGCTGGGGCAGCCCTCGAAGAGATGACCCGTGTCCCCAGGCTGGATGCTGTGTAGGTCCAGGGAAGCCCCAAGACTTCCTGAGGCCCCGAGGCCCTCAGCCATGAAGAGGGGTGTGGGGAGGGAAGACATGTCTGGCCCATTGAACGGGGCCATGTGCCTATAGTGTTTTATTTTAAACAACACACGAAAATACAAAAAGCAATTGTCCAAATGCCTACCACTCAGAACTAACAGTTTATGAGTATCTTGATTTATTACAGGTCTTTTTAAAAGGATGAATTGTTCTATTGGCTTTGTAAAACAGTCACATGATACTAAATCTTCTTTCAGCCTATAATCCCAGCACTTTGGGAGGCCGAGGTGGGCAGATCACGAGGTCAGGAGATCGAGACCATCCTGGCTAACACGGTGAAACCCTGTGTCTACCAAAATACAAAAAATTAGCCAGGCGTGGTGGTGGGCGCCTGTAGTTCCAGCTTCTTGGGAGGCTGAGGCAGGAGAATCGCTTGAACCCAGGAGGCAGAGGTTGCAGTGAACCGAGATCGTGCCACCGCACTCCAGCCTGGGTGACAAGAGTGAGACTTCATCTGAATAAATAAATAAATAAAAGAAATAAGAACCCATAGGGATTGGACACTCACCAAAACAAGATGTTACGAAGAAAATTTAAAAACTTTTAACATTTGGCCGGGTGTGGAGGCTCACACCTGTAATCCCAGCCCTTTGGGAGGCCAAGGCGGGTGGATCGCTCCTGCCCAGGAAAGCCGAGAGCCCTCAGCCATGGCTATAATGAATGGGCGTCAGCTCACATGCACACTTGTGTGTTCGTTGGAAGATGCTTTGGCAGGCTCCATCTATCTCTCTCTTTTTTTCTTTTTTTTCTTTTTTTTGAGACAGAGTCTCGCTCTGTCACCCAGGCTGGAGTGCAATGGTGCGATCTCAGCTCACTGCAAGCTCTGCCTCCCAGGTTCATGCCATTCTCCTGCCTCAGCCTCCCGAGTAGCTGGGACTACAGGCACCCGCTACCTCGCCCGGCTAATTTTTTTGTATTTTTAGTAGTCGGGGTTTCACCATGTTAGCCAGGATGGTCTCGAACTCCTGACCTCGTGATCTGCCCGCCTCAGCCTCCCAATGTGCTGGGATTACAGGCGTGAACCACCATGCCTAGCCTCCATCTCTTTTTTAATTAGCATGATCTGGATTTTCTTTTTCCTAATGTTGCCTTTTCCTGTACCCACCCAACACAATACATCCCCAGGACTGTTAGAGGGAATCTACAGATCACGCAGAGCACTGCACACTCCACAGCATCACAGTAACTACAGATTGGAAAAAAACTTGACAACCAGTCTACAAAACTGGAACCACTTTTGTATATTATTTAATTAATTGTGCTCTTAATATTTCCCACCTTTTTGTACCCCTATTTATTAGAGTCCTTTCCACAAAAAGCAGTTTTGGACCAGAGTTGATTATAAATGTTTTTAGAGAATAATTCAGAACAATGACTACAGATGCAAAACCTTAGAACAGCCACGGTTAAAATTTGATGAAAGCTTCTAACCAACAAGAAAATAGTTATTTCTATTACACATAACATTGTAAGAAAACAACCAAAATCATGACAGACAGTGTCACATCAGGACTGCCAGGCTTCTATAAATTTTACGTAATCTTTAGAACATTCACATGGATAACAGGCCCATACAAATATAATTTACAATTGGACATTATCAAAATTATGATTGATATTATATTAATATAAATGTATGTAATTTTTAGAACATTTATATCAATAACATGTTCACAATTATAACTGAAAGAAGGTTTAGTATCATTTATCATTTGATGATGCTACCCATACAGTTTTACCAAATCGAATTGTTTAATCTGAAAAGACTTTATGTAGGATTTTGATTCTGTGGAAACCTGCGAAAGATGTCAAAAGGTTCAAAACAATAAAAACAGAATTACGGATCATTTAAAAATAATAGTCACTCATTTAACCAGAGTGATTATCAAAAGACCTCACAGGCAATTCAGAAAGTTACATTGCTATAAAACCATAACTCTTTTAAAGCCCAGTTGTCTTAAGTAATCAAAATTTAATAAAGATAATGCAGAAATTATCTTGATAAAATATTTGTTTTTTAAGCCAGTTACCAAAAGGTACAGAAAAACCTGCAGTGTGATTGCCTCTCCTTGAGGGAAGCCCATGCAGGTAACCTGGAAGTCAGATCTGATGACAAGGGCACTGGAACCTCGCCAGATACAGGAAAAGCATCTCCAGGGCTGTTGGTGTGCACTTGATTACAGAGGACAGTAAACAAGGAAACTAGTGGGGAACTATTTGGGGAACACACAGCTCTTGGTAACAGCATGAGAAGTTTTCTGATTATGTTGAACAATTCAGATGTAGCGAGAAAAGCCAAGTGTATAAATTGAAGCTGCACTTAAGGAAAACGTTGCTTAAACAGCAGAGGTAGAGCTGGAGGAAAAAGTTGCAGGACTTGACAAAAAATTTGAAGGAGAAAGTTGTTATCCCAGGCCTTCTTAAGGGGAGAAAGAGCTGAGACAGCCACACACGACCTGCAAACCACACGTTGCAAGGGACAGCAGAAGCTGAGTTTCTGAGATGTAGATCTGAGCAGTTTTAAAAGAAATGATTTCAGAGTTAAAAAAACCTCTTGCAATTTCATTAAGAGCAAACCAGTACTTTAAGGAAACTTTGTGGTGACATAGGGGACCAATCTTTAGTTTTGTATTAATGTATATTTAATATCATAGCAATCTTTTTTTTTTTTTTTTTTTTTTTGAGATAGAGTCTCGCTCTGTCACCCAGGCTGGAGTGCAGTGGCGCCATCTCCACTCACTGCAAGCTCCACCTCCCAGGTTCATGCCATTCTGCTGCCTCACCCTCCCGAGTAGCTGAGACTACAGGCGCCTGCCACCACGTCTGGCTTATTTGTGTGTGTGTGTGTTTTTAGTAGAGATGAGGTTTCACCATGTTAGCCAGGATGGTCTTGATCTCCTGACCTCGTGATCTGCCTGCCTCGGCCTCCCAAACTGCTGGGATTACAGGCGTGAGCCACCGTGCCTGGCCCAAAGTTCAATCTTTAGAAAGACATATAAATAATTCCCTTTTAATCACAGCCAACTTACACACATAATTCTTTTCATAAATTATCTTTTCATAAACCTTATCATTACTTTTACAGATCATTCTGACATGCTTGGACTTTCTGCTGTGTCCTACACATCTTTTTAAAATAGCCAGTCATTTTACTTCAGGATAAAGAGAGAGAACTTGGACAAGTCCACATGTTAACTCTATCCTGGCAGATTGCCATTTGAGCTCCGAATTTTCCTTGATATAATTTGCTCATTGGTTTAAAATAAGCAAAAGAATGGGCCAGTGACAGCCTTAGATAGCCTGGTATGCCTTAATGTTTGAGAACACCATTTTTGGCCATTTCTTCATTAAATCTCCTTTCATGAACCCCTCCCATCTAGAAGGGCTCTGTGTGTCACACGCCTGCCGGGCACTGACTGGAGGTTGGTCATCCAGTGCCTGTTGTTTGACTTTGCCATGATTTATTTCCCACTGGGAGTCAGATTAAAAGGGGAAGCACCTGCTCAACCTGGCCAATCAGACAGCCTCGCACATTCTACCCAATCAGACAACCTCACACATTCTACCCAATCAGACAACCTCACACATTCTACCCAATCAGCCTCACACATCCATTTCTTCTTAGAATCTTTTTCTTTTCTTCTTTTTTGAGACGGAGTCTCACTCTGTCACCCAGGCTGGAGTGTAGTGGTGTGTTCCCAGCTCACTGCAACCTCCACCCCCTGGGCTAAAGTGATTCTCCTGCCTCAGCCTTCCAAGTAGCTGGGGCCACAAGCGCCCCCATGCCCAGTTAATTTCTTATTTTAGTAGAGATGGGGATCTCCCTGTGTTGGCCAGGCTGGTCTTTAACTTCTGAGCTCGAGTGATCCACCTGCCTCAACCTCCCAAGTGCTGGGACTATAAGCATGAGTCACAGCATCTGGCCCCTAGTATCTTTCAACTAGGAGAATTTTTCTCCTTAACAAATGAGAAGCCTCCATCAAGGAGTGGGAGTGGTGGCTGAAGAAACTCAGGGCTGTCAGCCAAGCAGGAGGTCTGAGCCCTAGCACAGCCCCAGGAGGACCCAGGAGAGACCCAGGGGGACCCGGAAGAGACCCAGGAGAGACCCTAAGAGGATCTCATAGAGACCCCAGGAGAAACCCCAGAGGACCCAGGAGAGACCCCACCATGTGCAGCTGTGCAGGGGCCAGAGAGCCCAAGGGCCTGTGCTGGGGCCAAGGTGCCAGGTCCCTGCAGTGTCCCAGGCAGCCCTGGGCAGCCTGCCAGGAGTCCCTTCATGGGCACCATGATTGCCAATTAAGGAAGAAAAATCAAGCTTTTCAAGAGTTTGTTTTACATGGAAGTCTTAGTGAGGACTGTGCACTGAGGCCGTCACCTGCAAGCTGTCTGTCCACTGCCCCACGCCATGTTTCTGTTCACGGTTCCCGGACAGGCGGCGGGGGCTGGGCGCTTGCAGAATCACATCAAGGTTTGAGTGCGAGAGCATGTTTGGCTGTAGATTACAGAGGGGTAATCACGAACCGCAGCAGACGTCGTGTGCAGGAAAAGGCACAGACCCAGGTCACTGATCTTTTAAGAATGTAGTGGCTCCAGGCGGAGATGGAGGCAGGGCCCATGTACTCTGTGCTGTTTTGTCTTCAGGCATCCTTCTGGAGACCCGCATGTCCTCTGAGCCAGGGTTAAAGCAGAAACCGGCAAACTGGGCTTCTCGTCCGCCGCTCACCACAGCCCCTGAGGGCTTGATGGAATGGGGTGCATGCAGAGATGCAGGGGAGACCCCCCTGTGGTTGATGAAAGGGGTGCATGTGGAGCGCAGGGGAGACCCCCCAGTGCGCTTGATGAAAGGGGGTGCATGTGGAGTGCAGGGGAGACCCCCAGTGCGCTTGATGAAAGGGGGTGCATGTGGAGTGCAGGGGAGACCCCCAGTGCGCTTGATGAAAGGGGGTGCATGTGGAGTGCAGGGGAGACCCCCAGTGCCCTTGATGAAAGGGGGTGCATGTGGAGTGCAGGGGAGACCCCCAGTGCGCTTGATGAAAGGGGGTGCATGTGGAGTGCAGGGGAGACCCCCAGTGCGCTTGATGAAAGGGGGTGCATGCAGAGTGCAGGGGAGACCCATCTGCGCTTGATGAAAGGGGGTGCATGCAGAATGCGGGGGAGACCCCCAGTGTGCTTGATGAAAGGGGGTGCATGCAGAGTGCAGGGGAGACCCGCCTGCGGTTGATGAAAGGGGGTGCATGCGGAGTGCAGGGGAGACCCATCTGCGCTTGATGAAAGGGGGTGCATGCGGAGTGCAGGGGAGACCCCCAGTGTGCTTGATGAAAGGGGGTGCATGCGGAGTGCAGGGGAGACCCCCAGTGCGCTTCGGGGTGCCTGTGGCCACAGTGCCGGCCCAGGACCGTTTCTCACCCACCTGCCCTCCTCTTGGCCTGCAGGATGCAGACCAGCTGGGTGTGCTGCATCCCGTACTCCAGCAGGAAGAGGGAGAAGGAGAGCGCCTAGTGCCCCGACAGGGTGCTCAGAGCTTGACGAAGAAGAGGAAGGAGGCGGGGTGCGGAGGGGCTGGGGCACTGGTCAGAGGGTGGTCGGGCCACCTATGTGCCGCCCAAGAGCTTTCTCTGCCAGGCACTGAGGTTCCTGTTTTCTTCTTGTGGGACTGGCCAGGCCTGGAAGGAGTGAGCTCACAGACCACGCCTTTGGACTAAAGATCCTGCCAGCCCTGACCAACGCTGGGGCGCTGATGACCACACCAGGTGTGAGCCACGCCCGAAACCCACTGCCCACTGGGTGAGTGATGATGTGACCTTAAGAACACAGAATAAATGACGGGAAGAGACTCTTCCTCTCCACCAGCCGGAGGGGCTCTAGCCCTTCCTGCCCTGGCCTCTTGCTCAGTGGCTTGCTGGGTGGGGACAGAGGCCCCTGGGGCACAGCAGGGGAGGCTCAGCCCTTTGTGGGCCTCGTGGGAGCTGCAGCTCCTGGAAGCACCCCCACCAGGCAGGGGTGAGAGGTGCAGGGCAGGATGGAGCGTCTGCTGTGTGGCCAAAGTCCCTGCAGGAGCCAGGAGCACAGTGGACGCAGCTGAGCCCCGGCTGTGACTACGAGAGCAACAGAGACTGGGGTGCTGGCACTAGGATCTGTCCCTGGAGGGGAGCCACATGCTCCCCACTCAGAGGAGGAGATGGAGTCTTCCCAGGGGGTGTGGGGGCTCCAGGACATGCCTGCAAGACGAGTTGCACCAGAACCCACCCAGAGCTCTGTCGTTCAGACGCACGCATGCATATTCATATGTACACGACACACACATGCTCGCACATACCACACGCATGCACAGGAGGCACAGGCAGGTGACCTGCAGCATCTCTGATCCGGGTGCCTCTAAGGCCTCAGAGGCCACAGGCAGAGATGCTGTGTGCACTGTCTATCCCCATGGAGACACATGGGGGCCGTCCCTGTGGTGCAGACGAGAACGCGAAGGCTCACGGAGGGTGAGCTCTGCCCATCGCTCAGCCAGGGAGGGAGGGGCCCCTTTCAGGGAGCCGCATGCCACTCAGAGCTTGTCCCCTGGGTACTTCGCTCTGATCAAAGTGGGGCACCATCCAGGTTGAAGAGAGAAAGGGGATCCCCGAAGCCAGCACCCACCCTTGACTGGAAGACACCACAGACGATAAGTGCCCACCAGCCCCAGTGTCACCGTGTCCCAGACAACTGGAAAGGGGCCCTGGACCAGCTGTCCTGGTGGGTGCAGCCCTGCGGTCCACCTGGTAAAGCAAAGCCTCCACATGGCATCACGGGGCTGAAGAAGCCAGACAGCTGTGGCCTGTCCCCCGTGAGGCGAGGGTCACTGCCATCCTGGCTGCCAGGCAGTTGGGTGTGACTCAGTTGTGGCCTCTGACTGTGCCAACCAAAAAGGCACCCAGAGAAGCTTCCGGAAAGATGGTTGGTTTGTCCCCTCGGTGGGGCAGGAGGCGGCAGCTCTGCTGGGTGGCTCCCAGCACCCTCCCCACCACAGAGCAGGCATCGGCGTGAGTCCGTCCACCCGTGTATTCGTCCTGTGGCCACGTGTGGCTGGCCTCATTCTGGGTATGTCGGTGGCGGTCGCCTCTAGGACAGGGAGGTCCCACGGCTCTTCAGACACAGGAGCTTGGTGGTGGCTTAGCTGTTAGAATATGAGCCTTCCAGAGTCAGACACGCCTTTGACTTCTGTTGGGCTCTGAACTGATTTTCTCAAACCCGGGGTAATTCTGTTCCTTCACTGGTGAGGTGGGGGTCACGGCGGATGGGGAAAGAGCTGATCCGGGCCAGCACTGGGGTGGGAGGGGCTGACTCCCGGGACCCCGGAGTGGTGATTGTTGCCATGGGAGGAAAGTTCCATGTGCTGCTCCCCCGAACCTTGATTCTGGGCACTCCAGGGCAGCCAGGCCTGGCTCACATCTTCCTGCCCACAGGGAGATTCCCGTGGAGCAGGCACACGCCCTGTGGGATGTGAGTAGTCACCTGGCTTGGGCCCCAACTCCTATCAGAGAAGCGGGCAGGTCCCGAGCGAGCTGTTCGGGGCACTCAGCAGCCACACACCCAAGGAATGGGGCTGCCTTGTGCCAGGCCAGGGGTCTGGGGAAGGGCTCAGTGGGCGCTGAGCTCAGAGTGTCCTGGCAGCAGCAGTCAGCGTCCAGGATGGTCAGTGGTGAGGCCAAGCCCCATCTTAGTGGAGGGGACGAGGTTGGGCTTTGGAGACTGGGGAGCAGGAGACATCCCTGAGGAAACACATCTACAGGCACAGAGCCGGAGAGCAGCTCCTGCCATGTGGTCGATGCTGCTGAGGCCGAGGGCTGCCTCTGCCCAGCCGTCCCGCCCAGCATGGGCGTGTTCCGCTGCTGCCCAGCCGGTTGGGCTGAGAGGCTCGGGCAGCAGCGCTGGCGTCGGTGGAGTGGACCAGGCAGGGGCCCCGGGCAGGAACCCTCTGCAGATGTGCAGCCCTGAGCCCGGCAAGTCAGCTGCAGTGACATCCAGGGAGGGGTGGAAGCCCAGACTCCCCCTAGAAGGACACTGCCCTTGGCCTTCAGTCCCATGGGGCACAGATGCTGCCTGGGCTTTCTAGGGCTGGCCAGTGGTCCTGGGGTGGTGACCCCTGTTGCCCCAGGCCCAGCCTGCCTTAGTTTTATCCTCGGTCCCCACTGGCCCCTGACCTGTGCAGACTCCAATAAGTGAGCAAGGCCGTCAGAGCTCTCCCAGGCTGTGGGGAGACAGTCCAGTCCCACATGGCTCCTGTGCCTCCGCAGTGGCCCCCTTGGAGCCCAGCTCTGAGCAGGCAGAGCGGCAGACACACGGCAGCACAGACCCTGGGCCGGCGCAGTTCCTCCAGCCACGCCAGCTGCACCTTGGCTGTGTCCCTGTCGGGCCCCAAACACCTGTGGCCGTGCCACCGGCCACCTCTTTCCCGCAGTGTCACCCCCCCACCCCTCCCAAGTGTTATGTGTGTGTTCACTGCAGGTGATGTAGGAAAGGGTGAGTCTCAGTTCAACGTTCTGGTTCCTTGGGGGCTGTCGGAACGATCCTGTGTTCTTTCCAGGGTTTTGTCTGACTGGGTTTAGATGCCCACACGTGGGAACATGTATTCAATCCCTGTGCATACAGATGGTGCCATATACAGAGAGACATAGCTTGTCTTACAAGAGTGGGGTCGCGTTGCACCGTGGCTTTTTACCTTCTTAGCTTCATTCTATCCCGAGCAGCCTCCAGGCCACCCAGGGATCCCTGCTGACCCCTGCCAGGCCCTGTCCGGAGTGCTGAACACAGAGCAGCAGGTGCTGCCAGTCCCCAGCCTCTTGGAGCCCCGGTCCCTGTGGGCGTCTTAGACGGTCGAGTTCAGCACATCTCTACGTAGAGTTTTGCAAAAGGCAACCACTGAAATGGGAGGGCCGCAGCGCCATGGCCTGGTGACGCCTGTGAGTGACTACAGCGGGGCCTGGAGGAGGAGCAGGGGGGTGAGTGCAGCCTTGGGACAGACGCTGGGGCCGACGCTGGGGCCTGGAGGAGGCGTGGGGCGGGGCTACTGCAGACTTGGGGCAGGCGCTGGGGCCTGGAGGAGGCGCGGGGAGCGGGGCGTGGGGCGGCGTGGTGCGAGTGCAGCCCTGGGGCAGGCGCTGGGGCCTGGAGGAGGCGCGGGGAGGGTTGGCGAGTGCAGCCTTGGGGCAGGCGCTGGGGCCTGGAGGAGGCGCGGGGAGGGTTGGCGAGTGCAGCCTTGGGGCAGGCGCTGGGGCCTGGAGGAGGCGTAGGGAGCGGCGCGTGGGGCGGCGTGGTGCGAGTGCAGCCCTGGGGCAGGCGCTGGGGCCTGGAGGAGGCGCGGGGAGCGGGGCGTGGGGCGGCGTGGTGCGAGTGCAGCCCTAGGGCAGGCGCTGGGGCCTGGAGGAGGCGCGGGGAGGGGTTAGCGAGTGCAGCCCTGGGGCAGGCGCTGAGGCCTGGAGGAGGCGCGGGGAGGGGTTAGCGAGTGCAGCCCTGGGGCAGGCGCTGAGGCCTGGAGGAGGCACAGGGAGGGTTGGCGAGTGCAGCCCTGGGGCAGGCGCTGGGGCCTGGAGGAGGCGCGGGGAGGGTTGGCGAGTGCAGCCTTGGGGCAGGCGCTGGGGCCTGGAGGAGGCGCGGGGAGGGTTGGCGAGCGCAGTCCTGGGGCAGGCGCTGAGGCCTGGGCCTGGCTGAGCAGCTCTACGCCTTTCAGTCTGGAGGTCTGGAAACCCGGCCAGGATCTGCCCGAGTGGGCAGTGCTGTTGGCGGGGGGTGGGGAGTGGTGCTGGCACCGTGTGGCCGGGCAGAGCCGAGGCCAGAGCAGGTCCGTCCACACACAGTCCACGAAGGGACGTCGGGCGCCCTCCACAAGCGCAGGCCCCGCCCGGCTCCGGCCCAGCCCGCAGGGACGGCCGTGCCCTTCGTTCCTCCCTGGCCGACAGCACCACCTCGTGGGCTGCGGTGCGCAGGCCGCCGGTTTCCATCCTGGAAGCCACAGCCACCGATCCAAGCGAGGAAGACAGATTTCCACGCCTCCTCCCCAGCTGAGCGTTCGCTGGAGGGGACGGGGCTGTCCCTACGCCCCTCAGGATGATCCCCGCATAGATGCTGGGCGTCCCGACACCAGGACCCCACGCCTGTGAGGACCCCGCAGGGTGCAGACACCCCCGCCCCACATGCCTCAGCCTAGAGAGCCCCCTGGGAAACCTTGTGCTGTAAATGGTGTGGAAACTTCCCCCGCCCCGTGCCCTTCCCACGTGACCCCACAAAACCCTCAGCCGTGGACGTCGGAGTTCCTCTGAACGCTCTGCCTCCCCAGACCTCCCCGACGCCACGGACGTCCCGGGGCCCCGCGGAAGGGCGGCCCTGCTGGGACAGGGTCTTCTCGCTGGTTCTGGTTCTGAAGGCCATGGTGGGTGCAGGGGTAACCCCGTGCCCTGGAGGGGGAGGAAATCTCTCCCGTGCGCTGGCTCCTGCTGAACCCCAGGCCCAGCTGTGGGAGAAAAGCTGCCCAGGGCCCTGCAGGAGAGGCAGGACCAGGCCTGGTGCACACAGGGGCACAGGCACCTGGGCTGGCTGGGCTGGGCTGGGAGGTCGGTCAACGAGAAGCCGCGATCCCGGATCACTTGTGGGAACCCTAGCTGGGAACTCCTGAGATTCTCTGGGTCTCTCCCTCCATCGCCAGCGGTTAACTTTGGGACAGCGGTTAACTTTGGCCCCTTCCTGTCACACTGGGTGGGGTCCAGGGCCAGCCACAAGGTTTGGGGCTCCGTGGTGCAATGCTGTGTCCAGGTCCGAAAAGGGCAACGTGGAAGCAACTCCTTGGGGACAGAGGCCAGGCCACCGTGGGGAGAGGCAGGACACAGCCCTCCTGGCCCTGAACACCTTGAGTGGCAGGTAGGGGGTGAGGACCCCACTCTGCAGATGGGAGCACCGAGGTCCCTGAGGCAGGGGTGAGGACCCCACTCTACAGATGGGAGCACTGAGGAGCCGAGGCATGAGTGATGACCCCACTCTACAGATGGGAGCACCGAGGTACCTCTGTGGGCAGCTTGGGGCCAGGCACAGACTGGCAGAGACTGGGAGCACAGCTTGTCAGGGCATCTGCGGGTGTGAGGGTCTGACACTGTCTTCAGGGCTTAGCCTTCATTCTCCCTGCAGGAGGGGACAGAATGCCCTTTGTCTTTGTAGGATATCACTGTAAGATAATATCACTGTAAGATAATAAATTTGAGCTGTTGGAAGCCACTGTTTGTGGTAATTTGTTAAAGCAGCAAATAGGAACCTCATAGACTCACGACTGAGAAAAGAACTTTTATCTGAGGAGGCAAGTCCTTTTAATTATTGGGCCCAGAGAGGCGTTCGGTTGAGGCGGCAATCATGTTCTACTCCCTCTTTGAGCTGCGTGTTCGTCTTGTGAAAGGAAAATAATTCTCGGGACCCCAAATTGCTGAGCCTAAGAGAGAAATCCAGCTGGGGACTGTACCAGGCAGATCTACCTCCCATTCTCTTCCTGAATAAGGGAATTACACAGATTTTAAAAAGCGACACGCCTCCCTCAAAGAAATTCCTTTTGGACAAAGGACAGACAGACCTCAAAGTCATCCCACTGTTCCTGTGGGACAAACGCACACAGCTAATCGCTTCCTCTGCCCTCTTGTTTCACTGAGCCAGACTGAGGCAGGAGTGACCATTCCTGTGAACTGTGCATTCAGTAAAAGGCTAATCAGAAGCTCAGAAGAATGCAACCATTTGTCTTTTGTCTCCTATGACCCGGAGCCTCCTCCCGGCTTTGAGCTGTCCTGCCTTTTTGGACCAAACCAGTGTTCATCTGATGTATGTTGATGTCTCCCTAAAATGTGTAAAACCAAGCTTTGTGCCAGCCACCTCAGGGACATGCTGTCAGGACCTCCTGAGGCTGTGTCATCCGTGCGTTCTTAACCTCGGCAAAATGAACTTCCTAAATTGACGGATTCATCTCAGATGCCTTTTGGTTTACAACGCTCCTAGGACGTTCATCTCAGCCGCAGCTGTCTATGAGAAGAGGTCATGGCTGCATCTGGATGCGGAAGGACCCCAGTGCTATTAATTGTTACCACAGCCAAGGGAAAGGACTCTAACCTGTACTGGTTTACGACTGCCTTCTCAGCAAGCTTGCGATTGTAGGAGCCATACGTGGCCACGATGTGGACTGCACTCTGGCTGGTGGCCATGGCATGACCGCGGTCACTGCACAATCACTTGGATCCCTGGGGGGAGAGTCCCATAATCTCGAACTGGAGATCCCACGGGCATGAAACCACCTTTGCAAAAATTATAATAGTGAGAAAATTATGGCAGTGAAAGAGACCCGATTTAACCAACTCCCATCTTGCCTTTAGCCTTCAAACTGCCCTTACCTATTCCTGGGCTTGGGCCAAGCTAACTTTGGGAGACATTTAGTTTATAGTTAAATGATAATAACCCTTCCCCAAAACTCAACATCCTTTGTAAAGCTATGGAGAGGCCACCAGGCTACGAGGATGAGAGGAGCCTGGATTCTGCTAAAATGGAGACATGAAGGATGACCTCCCATTATCCTGGAGCTCACAAATATGCAACTTCCCCAACTACTCCCTCAAATGACGTCGCTGTGGTAGAACCTAAGACTGGCCTTTGAGATGTCTTTTCAGGTTTTTTGCAAGTCTGATGACTGATGGCCCCATCTGGACTGGTCAGCCTCCCCTGGTGCCACCCAGGAGCGACTCGGGGCACAGGGACCATTTCCCGCACCCCTGTGACTGCACCCCCAACCAGCCAGCAGCGAGAGCCCTCGCTTGCCCCCCCCACTCTCTTCCCCCAGACCAGCCTTGAAAGACCCCGGCCTCTGCATTTTCAGGGAGGCCGATTTGCGTAATAATAAAACTCCGGTCTCCTGTTTAGCCGGCTCTGCATGTGTGAAAGTGTTTCTCTGTCGCGGTTCCCCTGCCTGGATGAATCAGCTCTATCCCGGCCTTGAGTAAGAAGAACCCGCTGGCAGTTACCTGCTCACCCAGAGACTCCAAGCAGCCGCACTCACCTGGGCTGATCACTCAAGTGACTCCTGAGTTTCTCTGGCTCTTCAGTGAAGTCCGTCTCTTCCACCTCCGTCGTTGAGCCTCTGAACCTGATGAAAATCCGTTACATGTAGATGTCTTTTCTGTCCAATGCTAGAGAACTTTGAACTTAATGGAATCCTGCAGTCTTTTTATCAACTCAGTGCGAAACAACTCTAGATGTTAAAATGCTACCCAGTGTGACTGTGCCCATTTCACGTGGCACAAGGCTTGTCTATTATCACAGTTCATAAAGTTGCTATTTTTTAGCTGACACTTGGCCCAAGCATGGCCCCTGGAGGCACAGGGCTGTTTATTTCTCTTTTAAAGCACCCTAATCTGGGAGGTATTTTTTTGCCAGTGGCTGGTGGGCTGGGAGCAGAGGAAAGTAAGGTGTAAAAATGAAAAGGCATTCCTGGCAGAAAAACTCACATCCTAAGGACATGTGTACAGTTTACCCCAAAACAATGGTTGCTGTGGGTAACCCAAGTGGTGTTGCCAGTGGCTGCCAGTTTGTCCCTTCCAGGGAGAAGTCAGGAGACCCCTTCTCCCAATCCCTTTCCTCATTAAACAGGAGGAATTTTGGCTTTCTGGGAGATATTTAAGAGGACAATTTGAAATCCCACAAAAGCCAGGGTTGGTAGAATCAGGACTTGGCTCAGCCCAGCCAAGCTCAGCCCCGCAGCAGCCACCCCGGGCTCTGTTTGTTCTGGCTTCCACCAGGGCCAGCGCTTCACAGCAGGAAGCAAAGAGGCCAAGCTTTTCTCGGTTAATAGCACGAGGGGGCCAGGCTTGCTGGAGAAGCAGCGGTCAGGGCTGGGGGCCCCTGCGCCCCTGCAGTCGTCCCTCCCAGTGGCCTTCGAGAGCTGTTTTCCACCTTTCCCTACAGAGCTGAAGGGTGCTGGGGGCCGAGTCATTGCCGCAGCCGCGGGGACCAAGCCCCATCCCAGGGAGGCTGAGGCCTCAGGAAGGTGGCCAGCCCAGGGCCTCTCGCCACTGGCCAGGAAACTGTTTCCCCCCGGGGCTGTGATGGGAGGAAGGGCCTGAAGTGGCTTGTAACGTCCGAAGCACAGTGGAGGAGTTGCCCAGAAGAGGGAGGAATGCCTTGGCTCCTTTGAGCCAATGGGAACAGAAGGGAAGAAGGCCAGGATTTCCTCAAAAATATTTCCCCATAGCTGGTCAGCTCCCCACGGGGCCAACACTGCGTCCTCACTCCGGGCACAAGGACGGCCCCTTCCCGGAGCCCATTTAGAACTTGATTCTCTTCAGACAACATTCCCTCCTGGCTGGATTCTGGAGACCATAACTGGGGCACCTACCAAGTGGGGCCCGATAGGGGTGCTGGCTGAGTTCCTGTGTGACCCCATCAGGGTGGCTCAGTACATCTGCCCAGCGACACACTCAGGGCTGGTTTTCCAGTGTGTATGTGTGTGGGGCCCAGAAGTGGGGCCCAGATGGCGTGGTGAGGATTACCACTGAACGGCATGTCCCGAGCACCCGCCCAGAGTCCACTGTTTGGAGGGCAGTTTATTCACTGTAGCCAATTAGCTGACAGCGCACACCATCTTTCTTTTCCCATTGAGTTGTCTTGGCACCTTGGTTGAAAAGTAATTTACCAGGTATGTGTGGGTCTATTTCCTTTATTTGAAAGTGATTTTTTTTTTTTTTTTTGAGACGGAGTCTCGCTCAGTCGCCCAGGCTGGAGTGCAGTGGCCGGATCTCAGCTCACTGCAAGCTCCGCCTCCCGGGTTTACGCCATTCTCCTGCCTCAGCCTCCCGAGTAGCTGGGACTATAGGCGCCCGCCACCACGCCCGGCTAGTGTTTTGTATTTTTTAGTAGAGACGGGGTTTCACCGGGTTAGCCAGGATGGTCTCGATCTCCTGACCTTGTGATCCGTCCGTCTCGGCCTCCCAAAGTGCTGGGATTACAGGCTTGAGCCACCGCACCTGGCAAAAGTGATTTTTAAAAGGAAAATTATAAGACCCCTTCTTCTAATTTTGGCCCCCCACACTTGCCCCTGCATCCGACTCATCTCCATCTATCCTGTGTGTCTGGTAGTTTCATAAAAAGTCAAACACATACCTGCCATTATGACCCAGTGATTGTACACCTGGGCATTTATCCCAGAGAAATTAAAGTGTATAGTCACACAAATGATCATAGCAGCTTTATTTGGAACAGCGAAAACCTGGGAACAGCCCCAGCATCTGTCAACAGGTTAGTGTCAAATGCATGGTGGTGCCTCCACACCACACAATGTGCTCAGCAGCGAAGAGAAACAGATGCTGGGAGAAAACTCCATCTCCAAGGCCGCATTCCGCGCTCTGTTCCCATAACCCTCTTGAAAGGACGAGTGATGGAGATGGCGGACACGCTGGTGGGTGCTGTGGGTTAGAGAAGGGCCGCGCGGGGCACACCTCACACCTGTGGGGACGGATGGTCATGCATCTTGAATGTGGTTGTGGTTACAGAAATCCACATGTGCGGCCACACATCACAGAATCTCCACACGGAGTCGTACCCAGAATAAAATGAACACATGGAAACCTAGGATGTCCAAATGAGCTCCGTCGTCCAGTGACTTGTGTGGTGCCCATATCAGTTGCCTGGTTTTAAGAATTCATTGTAGCTCTGCAAGGCGCTGCATTGTAGGAAGCTGAGGAATGGAATGTGGGATCTCTCTGTACTATACTGCAACTTTTTGTGAAGCTATAATTAGCTCAAAATGCAAAGCTGAAAATACTAAGGACTTAGAAATAAACTTGACAAGATTTACAAGTCCTGTATACTGAGAACTGAGAAACATCAATGAGAGGAATGAAAAAAAGGCCTAAATTGGCCGGGCGCGGTGGCTCAAGCCTGTAATCCCAGCACTTTGGGAGGCCGAGATGGGCAGATCACAAGGTCAGGAGATCGAGATCATCCTGGCTAACCTAGTGAAACTCCGTCTCTACTAAAAAATACAAAACACTAGCCGGACGAGGTGGCGGGCGCCTGTAGTCCCAGCTACTTGGGAGGCTGAGGCAGGAGAATGGCGTGAACCCGGGAGGCGGAGCTTGCAGTGAGCTGAGATCCGGCCACTGCACTCCAGCCTGGGTGACAGAGCGAGACTCCGTCTCAAAATAAAATAAAATTAATTAATTAATTAATTAATTAATGGAGCCATAGCATGTTCATGGAAGATGCCAACTCTCCCCAAATTGATCTCTAGAATCAACACAATCCCAATCAAAATCCCAGCAGGATTTTTGTAGAAATTGGCAAGATAATTCTAAGGTTTACACAGAAATGTGCGGGACTTGGAGTAACCAAAGCAAGCATAAAAGTCGAATAATTTACATTACCTGATTTTAATCAAGACAGTCAGTATAATCATTATAGCAGATAAATAGGTCAATGGGACAGAAAAACACCCAGACTTACTCATCTACGGCCACTACTCATTTGTGGCCAATTGACTTTTGATAAATGTGCTGAGGCAATTCAACAGGGAGAGAATAATCTTTTCCACAAAGAATGCTGGGTCATTTGGACTCCCATGAGCAACAAAATAAAACAACTACAAATCCTCAAAACCCGTACCTCACACCACATACAAAAATTAACTTCAGGCCGGATGCAGTGGCTCACACCTGTAATCCCAGCACTTTGGGAGGCTGAGGCAGGTGGATCATTTGAGGTCAGGAGTTCAAGACCAGCCTGGGCAGCATGGTGAAACTCTGTTTCTACTAAAAATACAAAAATGATCTGGGCATGGTGGCACGTGCCTGTAATCCCAGCTACTCAGGAGGCTGAGGCATGAAAATCGATTGAACCTGGGAGGTGGAGGTTGCAGAGAGCCAAGACCATGCCACTGCACTCCAGTGTGGGTGACAGAGTGAGACTTCATCTAAAAAAAAAAAAATTGTAATAGGTCATCAATCTAAATGTGTGAACTAAAACAGTAAAACTTGTAGGAAGAAGATAAGATAAAATCATGGTGAACTTTAGTTTGGGAAAGATTTTTTAAATAGAACACAAAAAGTTCAAACTACATGAAAAAACCAATAAGCTACATTTTGTTAATTTAAAACTTTTACCCTTTAAGAGACACTATAAAGAGGCAAGCTGCCAAGCAGGAGAAATTATTTGTAAACCATGTACAGAAAGAACTTTTTTCTAAAACATGTCAAGAAGCCTTTCAACACGATAATGATACAGACAATTCAATTAAAAAGTAGGCAAAATATTTGAATGGATATTTCACCAAAGAAGCTCTGTTAACGGCACAGAAGCATGCAAGATGCTGCTGACAACCATTTAGTCCTTAGGGAAGTGCAAATGAAGACCAGTATGAGAGGTGCCTACAAACCCACCAGCATGGCTAACATGTTCAAAAGTGGCCCTGCCAAGGACTGGCGAGGACGCGGGGTAACTGGAGCACGCAGCCTGTTGGCAGGATCATAACACAGGAACCCCAGGGAACGGTTCGGCCGTTTCTTAAAAAGCTACACAGAGTCACCACATGACCCAGACATGTCTGTTCTGGGAATGTCCACAGAAAGACTGTGTCGTAAACATTCACAACAAACTTGTCTGTAATCACCAAAATCCAGAACAACCTGAACGTCCTCCACGGGTCAGTGGATGAACCAATTATGATACTCCCAGACAACCAGTGCTCCCCAGCATTGAAAGGATGAATCGTTGGATGAATCTCAAAATAATTACACTGTGAGAAAATGTCAGGCAATGAGAGTATCCACGCTGTGTTACCCAGCACAGAAATGAATTAATCTACAGTGACAGAAAGGTCAGTGTTGTCAGAGGAGCAGGAGGGTGGAGGGATGGGTGGGGGCAGCCTGGGGGAGGGGATGTCCATGGTCTGGACTGTGGTAATGGTTCTGTGGGTGCAGCAGAATGTCAAAACTTATCCAACTGTACGTCTTAAATATGGGCGTTTTATTGCATGTCAGAAAAATCTACACAAAGCTGAAATGGACAGAATACCACAACCAATGACATCTGACCGTAAAGAGATGGATTTAGGTAGAAGGAAGAATTCTTTAACACAGAATATGGGTCTCTGAGGGAAATGTTATCTCGTAATTTTCTCACTTTTGGTGTGTTTAAGCTGCAGGACAAGGAGTGAACCCTAACATTTGGTGAGAGTCTGTGAAACACACTAGGAACCCACGTGCTGCTTGTGAGTTACTTCTGAGAAACAGCAGAATGTCACAGCCTGTCACCCGCAGGTGCCATCTGCAGGTGCGCTCATCCCCACCAGCCCGAGGGCCTCCCCACCAAGGGAGGGGTGTGCTCCCTTCCGCTCGGCATCTGCTTGTGCATTGCCCCTCCCTGAACTCAAGACCTGAGGCTCTCTCACCTGGACTATTTGGAAAGTCTACACATGGAAGAAGGGGTGCTCTCACTGAGTTGTGTCCGCACAAGGGAAGCTGTCCGGGAGCCACAGAAGCAACTGCAAAGTGAGCCTCTCAGACATGGTTAAAGGGAAGCCAGGCAAAAAAACTGCATGCTGTTGGGTTTCATTTACTCAAAACCCCACAACAGACAGAATGAGCCCTCTGTGGTAAACCAGCATTGGGGTTGCCTCTGGGGGACCGGGAGGGAACCGTGGGGTGCCGGTCACATCCGGTGTCTCAGTCTGGGTGGTGGAGATGGTTCGCCAAGCCTGTCGGTTGCACACACGTGGCATGTCAGCAGAAACACGGGGCAAATACACACGTGAACACGTGAACCCCAGGTCCCTCCCTAATCTACCCCTGCTTTACCCAGTGACCTTCAGCCACCCCAGCCGGCTCCGTCTCACCACCCATGGGCTTTCTGTAGAGGCCCCAGCCTGGCCCTGGAGGCCGTGACCCACCCCCCTCTCCTGCCTGAGGTCAGCCCACGAGACCTTCCTGTCCTCGGCCTGGAGAGGGAGCGGCCGCCAGGGCCACCGGGCCTCAGCTCCCTGGGAGGGTCCCTGGAGGGCCAGGGCTGCTAAAGTCCACCAGCATCACCGCCCTTTGATGTGGGTGACGATGATACTCCCACTTTACAGATGGGGAAACCAAGGCTCCAGCTTCCGTGGCCGGGGGATGAATGGGAGCGTGGTCTGGATGGTGGATCCTGGGCCGGAAGCATCGTGGGAGCCACGAGGAATGCAGGTTCTTGAGTCTGTCTGGCTCTGCTGGATTGGATGCTGGTGGGGGCTCAGGGTCAACACGGCCCCCCAGGACTCTGACCTCGGAAGTGGAGCAGCCCTGATTTGGAGGTGAGGACACACCGGGAGGCACCTTGCTCTGTGGCCACTGCGCTGAGGCTGGAGAGAAGATCACTGGAGACAGCTCAGCCCCGGTGCTCCTGTGCCCCCGCCCCGTGCTCCTCCACTCCCACCCCAGTGCTCCTCCACCTCTGCCTCGCCCAGTGGACTGTGCCTCTGCGTTTCTTGTTTACAAATCCTGCTGAAGTCGGGGCAGCTGTGTGTTTGATGATGGGCTGGTAGGAGAGAAGCATCTGGACTGCGCCGTGCAGATGGCACTTCTCTCCAGGCACCGCCACATTCGTGGGAGGCTCGTGGGGGCCTCCGAGCGTCGTGCAGACCCAAGGCTGCCTCACCACCATGGCCACAGCCCAGTGCTGGCTGCCGGGTATCAAATCTGCAGAAATGCACGTGGCATAAAAGCACCAGAGACATCTGTCTGGAGCCGAGGGCTCCTCCCTCGCCCGACATTCTGTCCACATAAGTCCACTTTTTGGCTGCTGCTCCCAGGCCTGGCAAGAACGCAGACCCCCACAGCCTCCGCTCTTTGGTGGCCTGAGGACAGTGTCGCAGGCCCGGGATCCTTGGGCAGAACTGAACACAGCTTTTCCGTTGGAGGGCACTGGGCCCACGTGGCAATCACAAGTATGGCAGATGGACTCACGGGACACTCCGGGACTCCAGGGACCTCAGGAGAAAGGCCGACGGGCAGCGCTGCCTGGGGCTCCAGAGGGGTGCTCGGATGTGAACCAGTTGCCTGCAGCACAGTGAGTCACCCAGGATGGCCCTGCTTGGTCAGTGATAACCGGCAGTCACTCACGTGCCACTTCACCCGCGGTCACTCCCGGTGACCAGCACTGCACAGGCTGGGCTTTTGTCGAACGTGGCACCTCCCTATCCAGCCTTGGCCCAAGTGCCTGGGAAACGGACAGGGCACCGTGTGCCTGAACACACTCGGACCAGTCGAGGCCCCTGGGAGAAGCAACAGGCAATGACTCGGTCCCCAAGAAGCCGAGCCCGTCCTTGCCGGGATCTGTCATCTCCTCGTAGCCCCGCCAGGCTCCTGAAGCTGCCGCATGTGCAGCAGGAGGTGGGTGGTTCGGGAGCAGAACGAGGCTCTGGATGGACGGGCTTTACCAGCAGCAGCCACCACCACCTGCTCTTCAAGGCCTGGGCCAGCTCTGGGGAGGTGGCAGATGGAAGGAGGGGCAGCACTGCCTCGGGTCTCCTTTGCCGTCTTCCAGACCTCAGCTCAGGGAGGGTAGGTGTGTAGCACTGAGGAACAGGGTCGCTCCCCACGGCTGCCTCTGCTTCTCTGCTGCAGTGTCTGCACACGGCCTGCGGACCTGTGAGGCCAGACCGCAGGGCAGGGGCCCACGGCTGTGCCAGCTTCTCTCCCAGGCTGCGGCGGTTATTGCCTCCTGACTTGGTGGAGTATCTGGCTGCTGGAGCCCGTCGGTTCTGGCCAGTGCAGTCAGGATTTAGCTTCCCAGCCATGACCTAAATCCCAGCCTCCCAAAGGCACAGAGCCTAAGTTCTCCCCCGCCAAGCTCATAGCCTTCTCCTTGGCAGGCAGCCCTTTCTCCTGCTGGACGAAACTGAGGGGCACGGTGACCCAGGGACACTACACTCAGTGTCAGCCTCTGAGGCCATGGAGCCACGCAGACCCAGCGCAGGATTAGAAACAGACCTTTCCGGGAGGCAGAGAGCCAGGCCTCCTGGTTTCCAGTGGGACCGGGCAGCACTCAGGAGGGCACATCGATCCTCCTCCACGTCAGCACGTGCGACTGTGACCGCTGGTGAGGTGGACATGCTTTTGTTTCCATCTTACAGATGAGGAAACTGAGGCCAAGGGACGGTCAACAGCCTGCCCTGGGCTCACTGGTGGTGCAGCGAGTCCTGAGATCCCCGCACTCGTGGGGCGTGGGAGGGCGGCAGCCGTTGCAGTAGCTGGGAACCTGCACCTCCTCCTGGGCCCTGCTCCCGTCTCTCTCCCAGGACTCTTGGGCCTGGCGTTTCTTCACCTGCAACCATCCAGGAGTCGGACCCGCCCTAGGGCGTCGGTTTCCAGGGAAGCCTCTGGCCTGTGTGTGAGCCTCCCCACCTGCCCGGCCACGGCCTCCGCAGGCGCCCTGTGCAGCCCCGCGCAGCCCCGCCCCTCCTGGGGCAGAGGCTCTGTGAGGACTTTCTTCTCCTTTCTTCTCCGGCTCATCCCTTTAAGGAGGCACAAAAACGAGCCCCCGGCCTCACAGGTCCGGAACGCACCCCCTCCACGATGGGAGCTTCTTGGCCTTGGCTGTGCAGGGGCCGGGGCTCCTGGGGACCCTGGCCGGATCTGCAGTGGTGCTGAACGGGCTCCGGCCAGGAAGACGCAATGAATAATTGTCACTTAAAAGGATAAACAGAAATTCCATTTCCCTTTCAAATACTTGAACATTTCAAAACACTGGGAGGACGCGATGCGTTCCCTTCCAAGCATGTCCGTGGAGTTTTGTGGGCTACCACAGTGGGTGGGCAGCATTCCTCTCTCAGGGAGAACCGGCCCCAGCATTGAGTAACGCAGGCAGACTGCACTCCTCACGTCGCCAGGGGCCACACACACATGTTTCCAAGAGACTCTCTGGAGAATCCTCCCCGGATCTTGACAGAGTTGGATTTGGAAAGCACCTTGGTCCATCCAAGGTCCACAGAGCGACCCTGGCAATGAAAAATTGTCCTCCGGCTGGCAGCCTGTCTGCCAGGAGTGAGGCGACACCGCACTTGGCCTCGGGAGCTGGAAACGCTGGTGAATTCAGATGCAGCCGAGCCTTCTAACGTAGTCACAGTTACTCATTATTCTTGGTCTTATTGGAGCAGGAACCACTGCCATGCGTCGGGCCGGCAAGGCTCACTCCCCACCGTAGGATCCCTGTGTAGACAGGCACTCCGTCAGAGCAGTTGGGTGTGTGGAGCAAGGGACGGGGCCCACCCTACCCTCCAAGCATCCACGCAGCCTTCAGCAGAGCAGGAGGACGTAGCCCGGGACTTGTACTCTGCAGTTGAAGTGCCAGACCTAAGAAATGCAAACCTGAGGATGGAAAGGAGGGTGGAGAGAGGGTGCGGGCGCCTGGATTGGCCGTCCGGAGCAGCCTCAGCTGCAGCAAGCGGAACTTTGCCGGCTGCCCCACAGGCCTGGGGGGTGCTCCAGGTGGGGGGCCGGGAGCAGCGTCCCCAGCGAGCAGCCTGTCCCACACATGAAGGTGCCCATCCCCTTAGCACCTTGCTAAGAGCTTCACTGACCAGACCTCCCCGAGTCCAGGGCTGCACTCGAGGGACTGCTGTCCCTGTTGGTGAAGACCCATTGGGACCAATGTTTTCCTCCACAGGGAGGCAGAGCCATATTTTGTCAGCCAGAACTTTGCAAGCCTGAAACAGCCGGTAGTGGCCCCAGATCCAAGACGTGACCTTGCTCCAGAGCTGAAGGGCACAGAGAAGGCACAGCTAGAGATGGCAGGTGCCCCTCAAAGCTCTCGGGAAAGGGTGCAAGACGGGATCTCCCAGCACCCTTGGCCTCTAGGCTGACATGGCCTCAAAAGCCCTGATAGGGCTGCATACAAGGAGACAAAGCTGGAAAAGGATGTGGGAGGCAGGTGCCTAAGAAGACAGGCTGGAAAGGGACGTGGGAGGCCGGCAGCTTTGCGCTAAACAGAATCGTCTCAGTAATGTGACACTGCACATGTCTAGGTAGGTTCACTGGTAGGCATAACCCCCTAACACGTTTTATGGAGGTGAAATTCACTTAGCAGCCATTTTAAAGCATATACTTCGTCGGCATTTGCTGGATTCACGACATTGTGCAGCCTCTGCTTCTCCAGTTTCAGAACATTTTCGTCCCTCCAGAACAACACCTCATCCCCATTAAGTAATCACTCCTCATTCCTTCCCCATCCTCTGGAAACCACACATCTGCTTTCTGACTCTATGGATTTGTCTGTCTTGGATATTTCATATAAAAGGAACCATGCAGTGTGCGAACATTTGTGTCTCACTTCTTTTGGTGGAAGCCGCATTTCCAAGGCTCATCCAAGCGGTGCCGTGTATCCGCATCTCACTTTTGTTCACAGATGCATAATGTCCCACCCCAGGGACCAGCCACCGTTTGTTAATCCCTTCACCGGTGGTGGACGCCCGGTCATCTCCGCCTGCCAAGACCAGCTCGGCTGGGGAGACCCTAACCCACCGGTGCTAGAGGAATTAAAGACACACACACAGAAATGTAGAGGTGTGGAGTGGGAAATCGGGGCTGACAGCCTTCAGAGCTGAGAGCCTTGAACAGAGATTTACCCACATATTTATTAACAGTAAGCCAGTGATAGGCATTGTTTCTATAGATTATAGATTTACTAAAAGTATTTACTAAAAGTATAAAGGGATGGGCCGAAATAAAGGGATGGGTTGGGCTAGTTATCTGCAGGAGGAGCATGTCCTTAAGGCGCGGATCCCTCGTGCTATTGTTTGTGGTTTAAGAATGCCTTTAAGCGGTTTTCCGCCCTGGGTGGGCCAGGTGTTCCCTGCCCTCATTCCGGTAAACCCACAACCTTCCAGCCTGGGCTTCACGGCCGTCATGAACGTGTCACAGTGCTGCAGAGATTTTGTTTATGGCCAGTTTTGGGGCCAGTTTATGGCCAGATTTTGGGGGGCCTGCCCAGCGTCCGCCTTCCAGCTGTTACGAAGGACGTAGCTGCGAGCGTCTGTGTGTGCGTTTCTGGGGGGATGGTTTTGTTTCCGCCGGGTGTGTGCTTAAGAGGCGAATGCCGAGTCCCTGCTAAGTGTGTGCCTAACCTTTTTCAGGAGCCCCCAAAGTGTTTTCCGCAGCAGCCACACCGTTTTACATTCCCACTCCAGATTCTCGCCTTTTTCTACTTTAAAAAACTCCAGGCAGAGGGAACACAACAAGTAAAGACCAGAGGCCCAGCAGGCGGTGCTTGGCTGGAGCTCACCACGGGCTGGACCAGAAGACACGAGAGAGACGGGAGTGGAAGCTGATGCCCAGTGGTGGGTGGCAACGAGGGCTCGGGTGGCTGGGCTGTGTTGCTATGCAGAGGGAGTGGAGATGCTTGGAAATGCTTTGCAGTGGTGAGAATATGGCTTGTTGGGAGAGTGTCTGTGTATCTGGAATTACCTGAGAAGGCCTGGAGGAGTGACACCAGTGACAAGGCCATTGCAGGACACCCAGGAGGCCACGGGAGTAGTCAGGTGGGATTGCCATGAGGGCTGGAGAGAAGAGACAGTCAGAGGACACAGCCTGGGAGCATCTGCAGTCCGGGCAGGGGCGGGAGCAGCCTTCGGGTTGGTGGGTGGGAAGAAGACAAGGGCAGAAAGGGTTATCCAGTACTCAGGAGAGAAGAGGCAGGTCCTGAGTTGTTTACCAAGAATTTACATTAAAATAACACAAGCTAGGCTGGGTGTTGTCACACCTGTAATCCCAGCACTTTGGGAGGCCGAGGCGGGCGGATCATTTGAGGTGAGGAGTTTTGAGACCAGCCTGGCCAACATGGTGAAACCCTGTCTCTACTAAAAATACAAAAAATTATCCAGGCGTGGTGGCGTGTGCCTGTAATCCCAGCTACGTGGGAGGCTGAGGCACGAAACTCACTTGAATCTAGGAGGCGGAGGTTGCAGTGAGCTGAGACCACACCACTGCACTCCAGCCTGGGGGACAGAGCAAGACTCTGTCTCAAAAAAAATAAGCTGTTGATGGGCTATATGTTGTTAAGCTGTAGTGTGTGGGTTATCGTGTCCAGTATAGCATTGTTTGATTAATTTATAGCCTCTTGTGGCAACAGCAAGCAGTTTCCAGAGATGAATACGCAGCTTGAGTACGCAGGGCAGATGGGGCATGACGGCTGCCTCATCTTAACGCCTCGGGCCTGATAATTTAAAAGGACTCACAGTCCTCAGATAAACATGACTTTCTTTTCTCATGAGGAAACACAGAAGGTGGCTAAAAAGTACCTGTTTCTCTCATGACACCCATCCTATCAGGTTTTTATTTCCCACACCGCCCAGTTTTCCAACTCCTTGGATGCCAGCTGGATGTCCTGGAATTCCATTCAATTCTGAGACTCACCACCTGGGTGGCAGTGCACCGTCCTCCCTCCCGGCATCTGGATGAGTTCACCACCCTGGGAGTTCCTGGAATCCCGTCATTTAGGATGGCTATGGAGGTTCCATTATGTAGGTGTGGGGCCGAGGGAGAGTTTTCCGCTCAGCCTTACAAGCGTTCGCTGAAAACTCAGCTCACAAAAGGCAGATTAACTGGAGAAAAGGCACACAGATTAATGTGTATACAAGAGAGCCTTCAGAAAAATCGCTCATTTTTATGCTTAGGTTCAATGAAGTATGGGCAGCCTTGTAGAAACAGGATTGGATGCTTAGCTGGATCGGATGCTAATGGACTGAGTGGGAAAACCCAGCCTGGCCTGTATGTCTGGATTCTCCTTGGCCTCTCTGAGCAGCGCCCTCTCCTGGGTGTGGGTGGGACCCTCTCTGGAATGGGGGTCTTAGGAGCTACGGCCAAGCCAGGGAGGTCAGACCATTTCTTTACGGCCAGTTTGTAGACATGGAGGCACAGGGAAAATTAGAGCCCTAATTTTTGGTTGTTTGGATGGCTTTGGGGAAAGGGGCTCTGGTTTCTAGGACCCACTGTGGGGAAGAAGGATTCCCATTTCTGTGGCACCTTGAGTGAGGGTGGTACTGAGAGACAGAGGTGGGAGAAGCTCAGAGAGAAACGTGCTTCCGAGGCTGCTGCTGAGGCCCTCATTTTGGAGTATGATCTTCTGAGCCCCAACATAGGCACCAAAAATAGCGTCCTAAGGCCCCCAGTGACTGCATGGACCCCCTCTTGGACAAGGGGACCCCAGAGAAACCTGGAAAACAGTTCCTGGCCACAGTGGTTTTCATTAACAGAATAATTGGTTAAATTCTTGGCCATCGGTAATCAGTTCCATCTCCAGCTCCTGTCCTCTCTCCCCTCTCACTTCCTGGAGGTTGGGGTGGATCTGAAAGTTCTCACCTGTAAGTCCTGCCTTGGTCTTTCTGGGAAGCAGTCCCTTCCTGAAGCTGCCCAAGGGTCACCAGCTCTGTCCTCTCGTCAGCACACGAAAGACACGCTCACCACTCAAGAGGTTCCAGGGCTCTTAGAAGCTCTGGTGTTGGGAATCTGGGACGAAGACCAAATCTATATGTTGTTATTATCACAATACTATGGCAACGGTCTGCAAACCAGGAAGAGAGTCTCACCAGACGCCAGCCATGCTAGCACCCTGATGTTGGCCTTTCTGCCTCCAGGACTGAGTGAGAGAATGTTTGTGGGGTGAGCCCTGGTCTGTGGTGTGCTTTACGGGCGGGACCCCTGTGAGCCCCGAGTCAGCACTTGCTGCCTCCCTGCTCTCAGAGGCATGTGGCAGTTGCCTTTCCCCGTGGAGGGTTGGGTGAGATTGCCCTTGCACTGACAGCAACTGAAGAAGGATTGAGGGCCCTAGATCTCTGGGTGCAGGGCGCCTGGGTGAAACGACCTGCCACACATGACTGATTTTCAGCCAAAGATCACTTGTAGCTTACCAAATATGCCAGACCAAAAGCTAAAACCAAAAGTTGAGAGAGAATCTTCATTTTACAAATGGAGAAATCAGAGCATCCTAATGGTGAGCGACTTGTTTAAAAAGGAAAATTCTGTATGGCTGTGGGTCTGCAGCTGCTGTCAAAGGATTGCTTTCAGTAACTTGCCAGTAATGGTGGAGCAGTTGTGCTTGCTTCCTAGTCAGAGAGCATGTCAAATAAAAGAACCCTAATTTTGGAATTTTGAGTTCAATTCCTAGCTCCTGAAAAATGATTTCAAACTTAGAAATTGGTTCCAGCAACATTATGAGTCAAGAATGAAGGTAGAATAAAGATATTTTCTGGCATTCAACCTTCCAAAACATTTACCTGTTTAAACTTCTTTTAGAAAGTTACTTGAGGATGTGCTCCAGCAAAATGAAGGAGAAAATAAAGAGGAAGACCTGGGATCCAACAAATAGTGGATTCAACTGAGAAAAGTTGTGGAGGGAAGTCCCAGGAGGAGAGCTGCACACTGGATCCAAGAGAGTGGCACAATGGAGGCCGCACATGGGGCTCATCCTGAGGAGACTCCCTGGCATAATGGAGCACTAGGGGTGAAGGCAGATAGAAGATAGCTGGGAGACTATGAACACACATGAGCATGTATTGTGAGAAAAAAAAAGTCAAAACTATCAGGGTGGGCAAAGGGCAGGGGGAAGCTGTTGATGGAATGAAAAATAACCATCATGCTTTGTTTGGCTCAGTAATAAGCAATATTAACTTAGTCATGAAACTGTAAATACTAACTATGGACTTAACTAAAAATAGAGATATAATTATAGTGTGGATGTGGTAGTAGGGGAGATGGAGCTAAAATGCCTGTCCAGCAGGAAATAAACAAATAATGTCTAAAAAATGGATAAGTCAAGCAACAAAAATAGAGGCATATGATTTTGTGATAAAACAGTCATGACCAGAAGGAACAGCTTTAACAGGGATAAGTAGTTGCTTTTGCAAAAAGAGAATTAGGACGTGGCTGGGTGGGAGGCAAGTTACTGTCAGCTCCAGGATCCACATCTGGTCCTGCTTTATTCCACAGTTCAAGTGTATTGTGTAAAGATCGATATTTTAATTAAAGTGTAATAAGGTGAGATAATTAAATAGTAAAAAAAATTAATAAATAAAACAAAGCTGCCCATTCCCGTACCTCATTGCTCAGCTTCCCGCAGCCCCCAGGCCCCACCCCGAGGGCTTCCTGCAGGACAGAGCACATTGCAGCTGCCACAGCAGGAACTGGATGCACTGGTCAGTCACAAACCACAAAGCAGAACTGGAAGCTAGTGGAGTGGGGGAAATATTTGCAGTAAATATGACACAAAGATTAATAGCTACTTATAGATTTCACATCTATTAAGGTTCGTCTGTAAAATCACTGTGGTTGGGGTTTGGAACACAGAGACACTCACACATGAAGCAGTGTTAAATACACGGGAAAGACACAGTCGTATGTGCAGGGCACACAGGAGCAATGCAGTGGGCACAGGTCAGCACACATGGCCCAGGAGATGCAGGGAAGCCGAGCACCACTCTGCCCACTCGAATGCCCAGCTCTGCACTCGGCAGCCACGGCGAAGAGGGCAGCCTCCGAAGCGATCTGACAAAACCTAGGGGTGAATACAGGAGTTCACACCTTTGACCCACTCTCCCACCAGAAAGTCACGACAGGAGGAATGATGAGGCTCTGGGTGGCAAATGCATAACAGGAGACAATCCAAATATCCAGCAACGAGGCATTAAGTAGATCAAGGCACATCTATTTGTGGCTTATGAGTTACTGGGTGGACGTGGGGTGGACACGGGGAGCCCACTGGGCCGTAGCCCCCATCCTCCATTCCCACCACACCCCACAGTTCCCTCCTCACTGGGGTGGACCTTGTACACTTCTACCATCCAGCAGCCATGTAAGTATCTGCCAGATTAAATTCCACATCCACTGAAGGATGAAGACAGCAGACAAGACTTTAGGCAGATTTCCCCCTCTAGCCTCTCTGTGAGCTCCATCTGCAGGCACTGCCTGTAGGGCCTGGCATACTCAGGGCCTGGCAGACTTAGGGCCCAGCACACACGGGGCACAGCACACTCAGGGCCTGGCATACACAGGGTCTGGCACACACAGGCCCAGCACACACAGGGTCCGGCACACTCAGGGCCTGGCGCATACACGGTCCAGCACACACGGTGCCCGGCACACACAGGGTCCAGCACACACAGGGTCCAGCACACTCAGGGCACAGCACACTCAGGGTCTGGCACACTCAGTGCCTGGCACAGTGGGGGCAAAACACACACAGGGCATGGCACACTCAGGATCTGGCACACTCAGGGGTTCCAGGGCTCCAGGATATTAATGCTGGTGCCTGGAGTTCTTAGGGGTGTCTGGGGGCACAGAAGAGGGGCTGGCTGGGCCTCCTGGACAGGGTGAGGGTGGGGCGTCACATTCTGTTTAGAAAATAAGGAGTGTTTTTAAAAAGCAGTAAAAACCGTAAAAGGAAACCCCTCAGGGCCACATCTTGAGGTTTACCTGGACATGACGCTGAAAATACATGTCGGTGTCTTTCCCACGTGTTCAGTGCTGCCTCGCGTGTGAGTTTCTCTGCGTTCTCTTTGCAGCTTCGAGGGGCTGGGCCCAAGTCCTCCGTGCGGGCCCCAGAGCAGCGGCTGGGAATTCGGAGGGTGCGGAGGGCATCCTGAGGCAGGGGAGATCTGGGCGGGCATCCGTGCGGGCCCCAGAGCAGCGGCTGGGAATTCGGAGGGTGCGGAGGGCATCCTGAGACAGGGGAGATCTGGGCGGGCATCCGTGCGGGCCCCAGAGCAGCGGCTGGGAATTCGGAGGGTGCGGAGGGCATCCTGAGGCAGGGGAGATCTGGGCGGGCATCCGTGCGGGCCCCAGAGCAGCGGCTGGGAATTCGGAGGGTGCGGAGGGCATCCTGAGGCAGGGGAGATCTGGGCGGGCATCCGTGCGGGCCCCAGAGCAGCGGCTGGGAATTCGGAGGGTGCGGAGGGCATCCTGAGACAGGGGAGATCTGGGCGGGCATCCGTGCGGGCCCCAGAGCAGCGGCTGGGAATTCGGAGGGTGCGGAGGGCATCCTGAGGCAGGGGAGATCTGGGCGGGCATCCGTGCGGGCCCCAGAGCAGCGGCTGGGAATTCGGAGGGTGCGGAGGGCATCCTGAGACAGGGGAGATCTGGGCGGGCATCCGTGCGGGCCCCAGAGCAGCGGCTGGGAATTCGGAGGGTGCGGAGGGCATCCTGAGACAGGGGAGATCTGGGCGGGCATCCGTGCGGGCCCCAGAGCAGCGGCTGGGAATTCGGAGGGTGCGGAGGGCATCCTGAGGCAGGGGAGATCTGGGCAGGCAGCACAGGGCCTGAGGGGGTGTCGAGCTTCACAGTGGACAAATCCTGCCAGCCTGGCACGTGGCCTCCAGCCTGGGGCCTGATGCCTGCTGGACAATGGAGGGCGGAAGAGGAAGGCCCACAGTGACACGCGGAAATTAGACAGGTTTTCCTGGTTTGAGGAAGCAGTCACGTCCGCTCCGGCAGGGGACCGCTTTGATGGAGGAGCTTGGATGCTGGTGTTTGCAGGCCAGGCTTCCGCCAAGGGCCCTTCAACCCACGCTTCGGGCCGTGGCCCCAGGGTCTGTGGGGGGTCTGCTGCTGGGGCTTCTGGTTGACTCAGGGGCT
This sequence comes from Macaca nemestrina, assembly GCF_043159975.1. Lineage (NCBI taxonomy): Eukaryota > Metazoa > Chordata > Mammalia > Primates > Cercopithecidae > Macaca > Macaca nemestrina. The sequence goes on from NC_092140.1 coordinate 356,962, forward strand.
GGTGGGGACTCCTAGCAGAAGCTCCGAGGCCTCCACCTTATAACCCAATGGGTCGCAGGGCTGCGGGGCAGCTGTGGGCTGGGCTGGGCTCACACTTGGTCCTACAAGTGAAGCCACTTTGGGGGCTTCTGGGCCCAAGTCCAACCACAAGGAGGAGTGAAACATGCATTTCTAAATGCTTCAGCTTGGCAGCGATAAAAATATTTGGGAAATCTTTGACATTTACCGAGCACCTACTATGGACGGAGAACTCAAGAAACCCTTTCCAGGCGTTCTCCTCAACAATCCTGACCGGCCGCTGTGGGCCCTTAGGACCTTAGGCAGCCGCCCGGCTCACCCAGAGCACGGAAGAGTTGAGATCAGAACCTACTCCCCTCCCACCCTCCAAGCCTCGCTCTGCACTCCCCATCACAGGGCTGACATGGGGAACAGCTGAGGCAGCCAGATTTGGGAGGGCAGAGCTGGAGGGGTACCCTGGGCTCTTACCAGCCATGCGAGCCCAGCTCAGGAAAACATGGGGAGCCTGGCCAGGTGGCTCTGGGGCCACCATCTTGGATGACAGCTGCTCAGGGCTCTGGGTTTCCTGCCAGGAGGAAAAGGAGATCAGCTGCACCCCCATATGCTGGGACTCTCAGGGTGTCTGCGCCTTCACAGAGACCTCACGTTTCGAGTGAGGACGGGTCAAAGTGCGAAATCAGTGACCACCAGCTGGGAGCTTTGGGCATCCTGATGGTCCCACTCTGGGGAAGGGAGGGGTCCCCCAGTCTCTGCTGGCCAGTGTCGGGGTGAGGCACTGCCCCGACTGCCCCACGGAATGTCTGGGCCCCAGCAGGCAGCTGCATCCGAAGTCTCATTAGTGCCCACACCTGCCAAGAGTGACCCGTGTGCCCGCTGTGCCCAGGGTGGAATTCCACAGAGTCGCTCCCCAGCAGGCAGCTCTTCTGTACCACTGGCTCTTATCAACTCCTGTTACTGCAGCGACTGCACCCGCCTCCTCTCTACGATGCGTAAGAACCGCCTTTCCTGTCACCCTGCGAGGCAGGGTTGTGGGGCAGAAGTAGTGGCTCTGGGGCTGGGCAGGAAGGCTTGAGCCTGGCTTGGGATCAGCCAGCTTGAGCTGGGGTGCGCTGCAGGAACAAATGGCCTCCTGCGTCTTGGGCTTCCAACAACAGCGTGTGCTTCTCACTCACGCTACAGGCCCGTGATGGTCAGCTGGAGCTCCGTTCCACGGCCTCTCAGTTCCGGGACCCAGGCTGAAGGATGCCTCTCATGGGAGGCTCTGTGGGCTGGAGGATGGGGACATGGTGGAACCATGTGATGGCCCGTGAGGCATCTGCTCAGCTAGGACATTGGCAAAAGCATCACCCAAACCTGACATCAAGGGGCCCCAGGGAGAGGCAGGAAACACTCCGAGCACGAATCTAGCCAGTCTACCCCTCGTGTGTCCTTGAGCAAGTGAGGACCTTCTCCAGACCTCGGTGCCCTCAGCCGAGATGGGCATGGCCGTGGCAGGACTACTGGGGTCTAGCAGCATTGCCAAGGCCTGGCCCGCGCCTGCTGTCTCTATGGGGCCCTCTCAGTCTGCTGAGGTCTTGGTGATGATTGATAAGCTGGACAGTACATTCCGAGCCCTGATGTGCCCTGCAGATGCAAGGGCTGTCTGTGGTCACCGTGGTTTCTGGAACCCTCTATTTTCCATTTGGATCCCACACAGCCAGCTATGGCTATGGACAGAGTGCAAGCTCTGAATCCGCTCCCAGCCTTGGGGCCCTCAGGGTCACTCAACTCCCAGTGCCTTACAAGGTGGGCTCCTCTGAGCGTGTGGACGGCCGCTCCACTGGGCTGAGATGCTTCCCCTGTGAGCCTGCCTGACCCCCCGACGGGCCTCCCGGGGCATGTCCTGCATGCCCCACTGGGGACCCTCCACACCGGTGACAACGTGAGGCCAGCCCTGCTGGGAGTGCCCCGGCCCTGGCATTGTGTCTCCTGGCTGTCCCTGTTCTCCTGGGCAGATTTTCCAGCTATTTTCTTTTTCATTCCTGCACATCTGGGTTGACTTCACTGGCAACGCGAGGCTCCCGCTAGACATCGCATTTTGTTTTACAGTGGGAAGAAGCGTGGAATGATACCAATTTCTTGATCCACGATATATCTGGGGGCACCAAAATTCAGGCGTTTTCTCTCCTCCCCCACGTCAGAGGCAGTAACCTGTCCAGCTCCCCTCTCAGAAGCAGCAGGATCCTGAGCTGCTTCTGTGAATGTTCACAAGCTGCTTGAAATGACTTCCTACCACTGGATCTGCGCGGGGAGAGCAAGGGGCAGCAAGCCTGAAGGCTCTAGTGTGCAACTCACCCCACCGTGTAACACCTGACTGTGCAACTCACTCCAGTGCATAACTCACCCCAGTGCATAACTCACACCATCATTGTGTAACTCACACCATCATTGTGTAACTCACCCATCATTGTGTAACTCACCCCATTGTGTAACTCACCCCATCATTGTGTAACTCACCCTATCATTGTGTAACTCACCCATCATTGTGTAAGTCACCCCATCATTGTGTAACTCACCCTATCATTGTGTAACTCACCCATCATTGTGTAACTCACCCCATCATTGTGTAACTCACCCATCATTGTGTAACTCACCCCATCATTGTGTAACTCACCCCAGTGCATAACTCACACCATTGTGTAACTCACACCATCATTGTGTAACTCACCCATCATTGTGTAACTCACCCCATCATTGTGTAACTCACCCCATCATTGTGTAACTCACCCATCATTGTGTAACTCACACCATCATTGTGTAACTCACCCCATTGTGTAACTCACCCCATCATTGTGTAACTCACCCTATCATTGTGTAACTCACCCATCATTGTGTAACTCACCCCATCATTGTGTAACTCACCCATCATTGTGTAACTCACCCCATCATTGTGTAACTCACCCTATCATTGTGTAACTCACCCATCATTGTGTAACTCACCCTATCATTGTGTAACTCACCCCATCATTGTGTAACTCACCCCATCATTGTGTAACTCACCCCACTGTGCAAATCACACCACTGTGTAACTCACCCATCATTGTGTAACTCACCCCATCATTGTGTAACTCACCCCACTGTGCAAATCACACCACTGTGTAACTCACCCCATCATTGTGTAACTTACCCCATTGTGTAACTCACCCCATCATTGTGTAACTTACCCCATCATTGTGTAACTCACCCTTCATTGTGTAACTCACCCCATCATTGTGTAACTCACCCCACTGTGCAAATCACACCACTGTGTAACTCACCCCATCATTGTGTAACTTACCCCATTGTGTAACTCACCCCACTGTGTAACTCACCCATCATTGTGTAACTCACACCATCATTGTGTAACTCACCCCATTGTGTAACTCACCCCATCATTGTGTAACTCACCCTATCATTGTGTAACTCACCCATCATTGTGTAACTCACCCCATCATTGTGTAACTCACCCTATCATTGTGTAACTCACCCCATCATTGTGTAACTCACCCTATCATTGTGTAACTCACCCCATCATTGTGTAACTCACCCCACTGTGCAAATCACACCACTGTGTAACTCACCCATCATTGTGTAACTCACCCCATCATTGTGTAACTCACCCCACTGTGCAAATCACACCACTGTGTAACTCACCCATCATTGTGTAACTCACCCCATCATTGTGTAACTCACCCCACTGTGCAAATCACACCACTGTGTAACTCACCCCATCATTGTGTAACTTACCCCATTGTGTAACTCACCCCACTGTGTAACTCACCCCATCATTGTGTAACTTACCCCACTGTGCAAATCACACCACTGTGTAACTCACCCCATCATTGTGTAACTCACCCATCATTGTGTAACTCACCCCATCATTGTGTAACTCACCCTATCATTGTGTAACTCACCCCACTGTGTAACTCACCCCATCATTGTGTAACTCACCCCATTGTGTAACTCACCCCACTGTGTAACTCACCCCATCATTGTGTAACTCACCCCATTGTGTAACTCACCCCACTGTGTAACTCACCCCATCATTGTGTAACTCACCCCATCATTGTGTAACTCACCCCATTGTGTAACTCACCCCACTGTGTAACTCACCCCATCATTGTGTAACTCACCCCATTGTGTAACTCACCCCACTGTGTAACTCACCCCATCATTGTGTAACTCACCCCACTGTGCAAATCACCCATCATTGTGCAACTCACCCCATCATTGTGTAACTCACCCCACCGTGTAACTCACCCCATCATTGTGTAACTCACCCCACTGTGTAACTCACCCCATCATTGTGCAAATCACCCCAGTGTGTAACTCACCCCACCGTGTAACTCACCCCATTATTGTGTAACTCACCCCACCGTGTAACTCACCTCATCATTGTGTAACTCAACCCATCATTGTGTAACTCACCCCACCGTGTAACTCACCCCATCATTGTGTAACTCACCCCACTGTGTAACTCACCCCATCATTGTGCAAATCACCCCAGTGTGTAACTCACCCCACCGTGTAACTCACCCCATCATTGTGTAACTCTCCCCACCGTGTAACTCACCCCGTTATTGTGTAACTCACCCCACCGTGTAACTCACCTCATTGTGTAACTCAACCCATCGTTGTGTAACTCACCCCATTGTGTAACTCACCCCACTGTCTAATTCACCCCATTGTGTAACTCACAGAGCTTGGTCATCCTGTCTAGTGTCACTGTCCTAAAAGCACTGTCGGGTCACTGAGCCTGTGATTAGCCTGGGCTTTACCTACCCAGAACCCATTCTGAGCGCCATGAGCACCTTTGTAGGCTCAGCTGTGAAGTTTCCAGATTCCACATGCACTTGCCCCGTCAGGGGTCAGGATGCTGCCAGAGTTGTGTTCACCTCAGGTGTGTCATCACTGTAGCTGTTTCGGTCCGTGACACGGTCTTGCAATGTTGGCATGCACGTGGAAGCGTGCAGGGAACAGTCGGCACTGGCATCAAGGCCCCTGGATGTGGCCATCCACCCTCGATGGCCCCAGGTCCTTTCAGCCCCTCAGGGTTTATTTCCTAGGGAAACTCTTGTTTGGAACCATAACTGCAAAGAGGAAAGTCACAGAAGTTCAGTGGGATGATCCAACTTGCTTGCCAAGAACACACTGCTCCACTAAAATTCTCTTGTAGTTTCTACACCCAAAACATGGGCCAAAAATTCAGAAGCCACTGGGGCAGCCTGGGAAGAACAAACCTGGCTAGGGACTTTGTCAGTCATCCCAAGTCACAAGCGCTCAGGCGTCCCGTACAGGAGAGGGGGTCTTGGCCCAGAGCTCACCCTCCTCGCTGAGGCACAGCTGGGGTATGCTTGGTCCATCGGAGCTAAGAAGCTCTGCACTGTGCTTTTAAGGAGCAGGGATCCTGCCAGGGAGGACTCTTAAATGGAACCACGATAAGCAGTGATTTACGGTCAGCCCCTATACACACAGCAGATGCTGTGAGGCCTGCTGAGCTTCAGAGCAGTGCACCTGCACTCCTGCCTCCCTGTTTGACCCGGCTCCAGCCTCTGTGCTCCGTGCTGCACTCCAATCCCACCAGCACCAGCAGCTGATGGCAGGGGAGACGTTCTTTCCACGATAAGGATTTGTTTCAACCAGCCATGAGTTCTTCCAGTAAACACAATTAGCACATAAAACTGCATCGCGTGGTGAAAGGAATTAGGAAAATATGCTGTGTTTACTTTGTGGTTCCAAGAACTGATATCTTTAAACCTTTGATTTGCCAAGAGCTCAAGTCATGGGCAGGAAAGGAGGGTAAACCCGCCCCGTCACTTGCAAGCGGCCGATGGATAAACAGCCACCAGCGTCTCCTCACAGCGCAACTCAGCTGCTGCTCCCGAGCTGTGCTTCCAAGTGCTGGGCTGTTTGGCCTCTGCCCCCACGTGGAGGCTCCTGCAGAGCACAGCTGGGCCAGGAGCTGGGTGGCTTCGTTGATGCTGTCATTGCTGTGCCTCAGTTTCCATCCACAGAAGAGGGGACCGTACAGGGCTCTTGAGCAGAACAAGATAGTTGTCATGAGACTCTGGGGGCTGCACCAAATGATGCTGGTCACTGAAAAGGAAGCAACCTGTGTTACCCGGACCGCATGACCTCCACACCGCTTTCCAGAAGGTTCGTGAATAACCCACCCCTCATTTACGTGTAATTAGGTGGAGGTATAAACAGAGCCAGCCAGCAATCTGAGGGGGCCCTTTTGCCTGTGGTTGGCCCTGCTCTGTCCGTGCAGCAGCCTTTGGCTGTGCCCCATCGCCCTAATCAATGCTTCTTCTGTCAGATTCTGTATGAATCTCTCCTAATCACGCTTCCTCCACCATCGGCTCACGTGTGAATTATCTCCTGATCACGCTTCCTCCACCATCGGCTCACGTGTGAATTATCTCCTGATCAACGCCTCCTCCACCGTCGGCTCACGTGTGAATCTCTCCTAATCAATGCCTCCTTCACTGTCGGCTCACGTGTGAATCTCCCCTGATCAACGCCTCCTCCACCATCGGCTCATGTGTGAATTATCTCCTGATCAACGCCTCCTCCACTGTCGGCTCATGTGTGAATTATCTCCTAATCAATGCCTCCTTCACTGTCGGCTCACGTGTGAATTATCTCCTGATCAACGCCTCCTCCACCGTCGGCTCTCATGTGAATCTCTCCTAATCAATGCCTCCTCCACCGTCGGCTCACGTGTGAATCTCTCCTGAGTGAAGCCGAGTGTCCTCTTGGACAGAGGAGGTCTGCCTGCCTTGGTTTTGCTCTGCAGACCACTAGCTTTGGTTTAGAAGCTTCCTCTCTTGAGGAAGGTGATTGCCTGCTAAAGCAAAAATTGTCAACCCTTTCTGGAGAAATAGAATCCAGAGCCACTACACATAAAATTTATATTTAGGATAAAATCCAAAATTATTTGACATATGAAAACCAAGAAAAATATTACCAATCTTCAAAAGAAATGACAACTTTTAGTTTCCGACATTGAGATGGAAAGACTGTTGGAGTTACCAGACAAATACTTTAAAACAGCTATTGTAACTGTGCTCAGCAAAGTAAAGATATGCTTATGATGAATGAAAATATAAAAAATCTAAGCAGGAAAATATAAAATATTAAACAGAACCAAATGGAATTTTAAAACTAAAAAATACAATATTTGAAATAAAAAGTTCAGGTTTAATAGAGGAAAATAGTAGTAAACTTAAAGAGATTGATGAAATGCCATATAAAGAGAGAGAAAAATGATTTAAAAAGCAGAGATCTACAATAGTTGTCATCTCTTCAAAATGTCTATAAAGTGTTTTTGTAAGCCTCATAGTAATCATAATGCAAAAACCTATAATAGATACACTAAAAATAAAAAGCAATGAATTAAAACATACTACCAGGGAAAATCACTTGACTACAAAGGCTGACAGTAACAAAGGAGAGGAGAGGAGTTACAAGACAACCAGAAAACAAGCAACACAATGGCAGTAGTAAGTCCTTCCTTATAAATAACCTCAATGGGTTGGCTCCACAGCAAAATTGAAGAAACAGTGGAAAGAATCAGTGAAACAGAAGTACAATAAAAATTACACAATCTGAACAACAGAGAGAAAATAGACTGGAAAAAAAATGAACAGAACCTCAGGGACTTGCGGGGCTATAACAAAAGATCCGAATTCATGTCATCAAAATCTCAGAAGGAGAGGAGAAAGAGGATGGAGCTGGAAAAACACCAAAAATAAAATGACTGAAAACTTAAGAAATTTGGCAAAAGACATAAACCTACAAATATGAGAGGCTGAAAAAACTCCAAACAGGTTACATTCAAAAAAATTCGTACCAAGACACATCATAGTGAAACTTCTGAAAAGTAGAGGCACAGAGAGGAATGACATTTTACCCATAGGGAAAAGCAATTCAAATGGCAACAGATTTCTCATCAAAAACCATGGAGGCTAGAAGGAAGTAGCACACAAAACTGCCAACACAAAAGTCTGTATTCAGCAAAAATAATCTTCAGGATTGAAAGGGAAAATTGAGACATTCTTAACTGAAAGAAAACTAAGAACATTTGTCACTGGCAGGTCCATCCAAAAAGAATGGCTAAAGGGGCTTCCCAACACAGAAAGAAAATGATCAAAGAGGAAAACTTTTTTCTCCTCTCAAATTTTCTAAATTATATTTGATGAAGCAAAAATTAAACCACTGTAGCTCTAAATATGAATATATCTGGAGGAGATATTTATGACAATTATATCGCAGACAGGAGATTAAAAAGACATAAAAGAGAAAAATCAAGGAAACAAATAACTTTTTCTTTAAAAAGATCAATAAAATAGACAAATCTGTAGCAAGACCGACCAAAAAGAGAGAAGGCATAAATTATCAATATTAGAAATGAACAGGGGCCATCACTAAAGACCCTGCAGACATCAAAGGATATTAAAGGAATACTGCAAACGATTCTATGTAAATATGACCACTTAGATGAAATCGACCAATTCATTAAACAAAAAACGACCCCAACACATCTAATATGAAATAGATCATTTGAATAGTTTTATAACTATTTAGAAAATGGAATTTGTAATTTAAAAATTGCCAAAAGTGAAATCTCGAGGCCCAGATGGTTTCATTGGAGAATTCTACCAAATGTGTAAAGAATTTATAATTCTACCCAATCTCCTTTAGAAAATAGAAAAGGAGAGAACACTTTCCAACTCATTTTACAAAATTAATGTTAATACCAAAACCAGGCAAAAACAATAACAAAAAAAGAAAACCATAGACCAATGTCCTTTATTAACATAAAAATCCTATTTTATTTATTTTTTTTTTTTTGAGACGGAGTCTCACTCTGTCGCCAGGCTGGAGTGCAGTGGTGCATTCTCAGCTCACTGCAACTTCCACTTCCTGGGTTCAAGCGATTCTCCTGCCTCAGCCTCCCAAGTAGCTGGGATTACAGGCACCTGCCACCACACCCAGCTAATTTTTGTATTTTTAGTAGAGATGGGGGTTTCACCACGTTGGCCAGGCTGCTCTCGAATTCCTGACCTCAAGTGATCTGCCCAAAGTGCTGGGATGACAGGTGTGAGCCACTGCACCTGGCTGAAAAAATGAACATTGATTGATATTATACACCAACATTAACTCAAAATGAATCACAGCCCTAAATGTAAAACCAAAAACTATAGAACTTCTAGGAGAAAAATCTAGAAGCAGGCAAATCTTTCTTAGCTATGACACAAAAGACCATAAACTATTAAAGAAAAACTTGGTAAATTTAGAACTTTTGCTTTGGGAAATATACCATTAAGGGAACAACAAGGCAAATCACAGAATAGAGAAAATATTTGCAATACATATATCTAAACTTGTGTCCAAATAAAATAACTCTCATGCATCAATGAGAAGGTGGCAAATGACCGGACGAAAAAGTGGGCAAATGACTGACAGACATAAAAGATATATGGGTGTTGAATAAGCATATCAGGAAAATGCAAATTAAAACTACAAAGAGACTCCAGTACAAATCCACTAGAAAAGGTGACATGAAAAAGACTGACCATAGCTGGTATTAGTGAGGATGTGGAGCAACCAGAAAAGCCAGCACGTGGCACGATTTTGGAAAACAGTTTGAAAGTTTCCACCTATCATATGATGCAGCCATTCCCCTTGTAGGTGTTGATCCAGGAGAAATGGAAACTTATGGTCACACAGATATTTGCACAACAGCCAAAACCTGGAAACCACCTAAATGGTCATCAACAGAAGGTGGATAATCAGAACGTAGCACATTTAATGCAAAAAAGTCAAACAAACACACAGTGATAACAGATCAGCGGCTCCAAGTGCGGGGCTAAGGGGCCTAGCTGCAGAGGATCCGCAGAGTCTGGAGGGAGGGCTGGGTCGTTCTGTGTCTTGGTTGTGGTGGGTCATTGAATTGGACACTCCAAAGGGTTTATTATACATGAATTATACTTCAATAAAATTGATCTTAAAAACTTAAAAGGAGGCCGGGCGCGGTGGCTCAAGCCTGTAATCCCAGCACTTTGGGAGGCTGAGACGGGCGGATCACGAGGTCAGGAGATCGAGACCATCCTGGCTAACACGGTGAAACCCCGTCTCTACTAAAAAAAAATACAAAAAACTAGCCGGGCGAGGTGGCGGGCGCCTGTAGTCCCAGCTACACAGGAGGCTGAGGCAGGAGAATGGCGTAAACCCGGGAGGCGGAGCTTGCAGTGAGCTGAGATCCAGCCACTGCGCTCCAGCTCCAGCCCCAGCGACAGAGCGAGACTCCGTCTCAAAAAAAAAAAAAAAAAAAAAACTTAAAAGGAAATTTCTAATCGAATTTTTAGCAAATCACATCTAGCCACATAGTAAAATAATAATACATAAGACTTGTCTGCGTTTATCTTAAGATCGCAAGATTGGTTCAATATTAGAAAATATAGTCATATTAATATATATTATACAATTCAAAACACTAATTCATCACATCAGAAAGGGAAGTAGGTCAAAAAGAGGAAATCCTTTGGTTTTCATCATTATTGCTGAAAAGACAATGATATAATTTAGCAACCTTACCTGAAAAATAATTATTGATAACCAGAAATAAAAGGAAACTTCCTTAACATGTTTTTGCTTTTTAAAGTCAGTGGAAAACGCACTTGAATGTGTTCTACATGCTAGCTTTTATTCACCCTCCTGGCTGCACATCGAAAGTCATACATCTCCCTGCTGAAGACAGGCTGCCTCTCCCTGGAGGCTTCACATCTGGTTTTGCCCAACACATTTCCACAACTCATTAGACTTAGAGATAACCAAGAGAGAAGAAAGGTGGGGGAGGAGAAGGAAAGCCTTAGGCATTCCTGGGCCCCACCAGGCCAGCAGATCCTCCCGGTGGGAGCAGAAGTGGGGGTGGGGAGGCTCAGAGAGCAGCACCTGCGGGCAGGGGCTGCTGACACCCAGGGAGCCTGACAGGACCCTGCCCTGAGCCCAGCTGTCCCAGAAACCATCCGGACTTCGGCCAAGTGCAGTCCCTGTAAGGTATTTAAATGTCATATCCAATCCATGCAGCACTGAAAGGCTCCCTGGCTTCCTCCTACTGGGACTTGAGGACTTCTTCAGCCACAGAAGTAACTCAGGCTCCCCAAATCTATCAAAGAAGACCACAGGGATGTCTGCACCATGCACGAATTGAGAGGAGCCTCCTGACCCTGAACGTGAAGCACCCCCACCCTCAGCGCAAAAACAGGGGGCTTCTCCAGCTCAGGGCTGCGGCAGGAGACCCCCTGTATCCACAGGTTCTCTAGAAGCTTTACCAGTGCAGCAAAAGCAATCAACAAATAAACAAAATGTGCAGTATTTGAAAGAAAGAAAAAGAAACTATCACCACCTGCAGACGACACATCCAAGCGTCTCTTTGTGCCAGGCCCTGTATACATTTTCCAGCCACTCTGTCTCATTCCACACACATTTTGCAGAGACTCGGGACCTGCCCAAGGCTTACGTCTTGCAGATGCTACTCCTGGAATGCAAATGCGGGTCTGGTTGATTCCAGAGTCAGAATTTCAAGCCACAAAACTTTCCCAAACACTCCAAAGGATGGACTCAAAGTTAGTAAAATTAAGAGAGGAAATTACAATGATGGTGAGTAAAATCAATATAGAAATCCAATAGCATTCCCAGATGCTAGCAATAACCACCTCGCAAGCAAGAGTGAGGGGGAGCCTGTTCGAAATAACAACCCAGCATCTTAAATACCCAGGACTCGTTAGAAATGAGTACAAAATTTATATTGAAGAAACAACAAATTTTGTAAGGAACTATAGGAAAAAATTGGGTCAGTTGAGAGATGTCAGCATGATGCCAAAGGCAGAAACCAGAGATGGGAGGACTGGTAAGTCTGAGAACATAAAAATATAAAACCCAACATGCACACATTTATAAAGCAAACAGAAATACAAAACTCCACTAAGGGACATGAAAAAGCATGTGACTAGATGCAGAAACATGCTGAACACTCGGGAGCCTTTATATTTGTTGAAATATTTGGTCAAATAAGTGAAAAAATCAGGTAAAGCAGGGAATTGACAAAGATATATATACATATCCAACGCTTCCTTTTAACTTAAAATATATGAGTCTGAATTGATTTGATTCTTGTGAGAACATCTCTGTGAGGCCTACTCTTTGAATTTGTTTTTTCCTGGCAAAAAGAAAAGAAATTTTAAAAATCTTATAATTCATCACTCTTGATTTTAAGCTTTATTTCCTTAAATTAAGGCAAGAATTAAAGATGCTGTCATGGTGATCCAAGGGCAGAATCCCTTTGAATGTCATTTTCCTCCAATTTTTACAGCTTTCTTGCATGTATTTGGTTTTGTGGCACTAAAAAATACTTTGCCAGTTTGTCTCCACCGAGCCTTCCTAAGCGCTCCGCCACTCTGCAGTCCTGGCCCATTCCCAGGAGGTAGCGATGCATGCAGAGGGCACCAGCGCGCCTGGCGGCCACCTTGGCTCTGCTGAACCTTAGCTGTGGGAGAGGCCATTGGGCCCCTGGCTCTGGATGTGTGTGGAGGGATGGAGGGGCGCAGGCTGGCCTGGCACGTGGGCTATGTGTGGCCAGCCAGGACAGCTGGCACCACACTTGACAGGAAAACTCAATATTTGATTCCCTAATTCCTCCCCTAGGAATTTTTCCTAATGGAACTGAGTGCCCACTTCATAGTAGTGGTTATCTCTGCATAATTTTTCTTTCCTTCTTTGTGTTTTCCTGTATTTTTCAAACGGTCTGCAATCTGCACGTATTACTTTTATAATTAGAAAAAAATTAATTGTAAAAACATTGTTTGAAGTTTAAAGAGTGCCATCTTGGTTACTACTCAAGTTTTACGTGTTAACCCAAACTATGGCGCCCATCTCTCATAGGAAGGTCTGCTTCGGTGAGAATGCACTCGAGACAGGAAATTACCTGTGTTGATAAGTGGGGCCTGCCTATGTTTTTAAATTTCAGGTTCCCTAATAAAAGGAGTAGGATAAAATGCCAGCGTGCTGACATTTCAGGACACTGCCGCCCGGGTGGGGCTGGGCACTGCGCTGCCCACTCTTTTCTGACTCCCACTGTCCTCTGACTCTTCCTGAGTTGCGCTGCCATGTTCCCATGGGGAAGGTGTCACACCCAGTGCCAGTGGATGATGATCAGAGGGGTATGACAGGGCTCTAGGTGGTACCTGGATGGATATTTTTAAAAATAGTTACTAATTTATTTTAGTGTGCTGTAGAAAACAATGAGCAGCAGATGGACCTGCAGTCTCACACAGATGTATTTAAATGTATTTAAGTGTAAACGTATTTTACATTTAAATGTACTTAATGAGTCTATCGAAGACGCCCTAGGTAGAAAATAATTCAGAGCACATGGATATGGCAGAACTTGGAAATCTGTACACAGAAGGGTGCAATTTGGGAAACTGTCATATGAAATCACACTCGGACGCACGTTACAAACGCAGCAGGTCGCATCTGTGTTTTCACTGCTTTTAAATATCTTTTAGCAGCGCATTCTATGCAGGCACCAGTTCTGATTTACTTAAGAAGATGGTCTTAACTTCCCTTTGGTGGGTATCATCATCCTTTCTCTTACTTGGTGTCAGTATTATTGCAATAGGATACACTGAAGTTTTGAATAATTTATTAAACAAATCTTTACTTCCTAGATACAACTATATTGACTTTTTCGTAAGTACTACACTTTCGAAATAAAATAAAGCCTCACCTCAACAACAGAAATGGGGTCCAGAACATCCTGTGGGTGGGATGTGGGGGCATTCCTGCAAGGTCCAGTGGCCCCTGCTGGGACCCTACCTCTGGCTTAAACTGTGACGCAAAGATTCTGGGTCTTATGGTTGCCTGGGGCTTCCAGGATTCAGCAAGGATTCCAGGACTCTCCTGGGGAGTAGCTGCCGTTTCATTAGCCTGACAGATTGCTCCTGGAGAAGCCTGTAGACGCAGGACTCCTGCCTTGTTGAAGGATCAGATGTAGCAAGCGAAGAGAGAAGGTGAGGAGGCTGCCAAGCACCCGGTCAGTGGGTGCCGCTTAAGAGAAAGTGTTGGCCAGGCCTGCAGGGGCAAGCAACCAGGACACAGCGCTTTGATTTGTTACCTGAAGGGCCTGCTGGGGCTGGGATGCAGGTTGGTGACAGACTCAAACTTGCCGTAACCTTTTCCTCAAAGTATCCTCATTCCAAAAGTCTAGGGGATTAATTTCAAAATAGTTAGATAGCCCCCTTGTATTTCTTTGTGGGTGTTTACATGATCCTTCCTCTTTCTTTATCACCTTAAAACCTGACAAGCAGGTGCCTGGGAAAGCGGCTGGGGTGATGACATTTTTTAGCATTGCTTTGGATGAGGCTTGCTGCATGTGAAATCAATGCCAAGATGCACTTTGAGTAAGGAAACTTTCTGGAATTAACCTTTGAGTTACTTACTTCCATGTTGCTGATAAGGGTTGAAAGTTCTGTCTGTGTTGCAAACACGGCCCTGATTGCTTATTAACTGCATGATCTCGTACACGTCACTGATTCTTCTCAAGCCTCGGTTTCCTTATTTGTAGCTTGAGGCAGTGACGCCTGCCTCGTGGGGTCACTGTGAGACTGAGTGAGGCCTCTCCACCCACGTGTGCTGCAGCATCCGGCACACGGTGTGCTCAGTAGGCAGGGATTGTCATCCTTCTTGTTACAACAACCACCACATTTGTCCCTGGTATTTGCCAGTGTATTAGTCCATTCTCACACTGCTAATAAAGACTTAAACGAGACTGGGTAGTTTATAAAACAAAAGAGGTTTAATGGACTCACAGTTCCACATGGGTGGGGAGGCCTCACAGTCATGGTGGAAGGCGAAGGAGGAGCAGACACATCTTACAGGGCGGCAGGTGAGAGAGCATGTGCAGGGGAGCTGCCCTTTATAAAACCATCAGATCTTGTGAGGCTTATTCACTATCACAAGAACAGCACAGGAGGAACCTGCTCCTGTAATTCAGTTACCTCTCACCAGGTCCCTCCCACAACACGTGGGGATTATGGGAGCTGCAATTCAAGGTGAGATTTGGGTGGGGACACAGCCAAACCCTATCAGCCAGTGAGACTTTGGGACCCACCCTTCCAGGCTGCGACTCCCTCACTGTTGTCTTCACACACTTCTGCGGTGCCTGAGCTGCAGTCACCGTGGCAACTGGGACTGACCTCTTAAAGTATCTGTTATAACTACAAGCTTAGTGTCAAAATACTATTAACCTGTTTTGCCTTTACAGACTTATTTTTAAAATGGTTTTTTTAGATGTGTTTGATTAGCAGCTTTTCACTGGAGTCGCCGCCCAGCACAGCTAGGGGTCTTCTACAGGTCTCGCTGCCTCTGCACTCCTGTGCCTCCAACGGAGCAGCCATTACTCAGACCAGGCTGGTCTTATTCTCCAGCTTCCTCATTATTTTGGGGGAGTTCCTCACAGCCTCCTGTTAGTTCTCCTGATTTTGTGTATTCTTATTCTCACGTTGCCCATGTTTGGCCTAGGAGAAGGCGCCTCTTGGCCGGCTTCCTGGAGGACTCTTGCTTTCTTGCATGCCACAGCGGTGACAGCTCCTGCAAGGCCCTCCTGGTAAAGTCATTGGCAGATCCCTGTCTTTGAAAGTGTTCATATTTGGAAGAAAGTGAGTCCAAAGCTGCGAATGTCCGTCCTGCTGCCAGAGAGGCAGACAGCTGAGTGCTATTGTTTGGGAATCTGTGAGAACTCTGCTATGGCAAAATCCCTGGCCACCAACAGCAGCCTCCTGAGGAGAGCACTGAGACAGTAAAGGTGCCTGGAGGCGATTTGCACCCATGGACCAAAAAATTTAATTCCCCCTGAACTTTATCAGTGGATGTAGCAATAATTGGCTCCACTAGTGCTGTGTTCGTTGGCAAGTGGAGATCTTCTCTGTTCCTCAACTGTGTAGAGGGGGAAACACGCGGGGAAGTCATCCACACGGCGCTGGAGACACAAATGGACGCGCAGTGTGCAGAGCCCCAGGGATGTGGACTCAAGGTCTCCAGGAACTGTGTTCGTGGGAGAGGAGAGGGTGCGGAGGACATGACAGGGAGCCGTAGAAGCCAGCACACAGGGTGGGGCCGGCGTCCCATTGGAGGTTTCCATTGGAATACGCTCATGATAGAAAAAAAAAAAAATGTAAAAGAAATCACCTAGAATCCCATCACCCAGAGAAACCACAAACCATCCTTGAACATCTTGCCATATTTCCCTTAAGAACTCTTATATTGTAGTTCAATAAAAAAAGGTTGTGCTCATATGTCATATATATAATTTTATATCTTTTAGAACAGAATTATCACAGATTACTTTATCATAACTCATGGATGGAATGTTATTAATTCTTGATAAATGTTATTCTCTCTTTCTCCATGACCATACATTCAGAGAATTTACCACAGCCGCTTAATAACCTCCCTATTCGACATTTTGTCAGTGTACACTTTTCACTAGTACTAATAATGCTATACGACAATGAGTATTTTTGGCCATAGTTTTTCTGCATTTTGAATTCTTTCCCCTGGATAAATTCCCAGAAGTAGAATGTTGGGACAACAAATGCCATGGCCGGGCGCGGTGGCTCAAGCCTGTAATCCTAGCACTTTGGGAGGCCGAGATGGGCGGATCACGAGGTCAGGAGATCGAGACCATCCTGGCTAACACGGTGAAACCCCATCTCTACTAAAAAATACAAGAAAATTAGCCGGGCGAGGTGGCAGGCGCCTGTAGTCCCAGCTACTCGGGAGGCTGAGGCAGGAGAATGGCGTGAACCCGGGGGGGCGGAGCTTGCAGTGAGCCGAGATCGCGCCACCGCACTCCAGCCTGGGGCACAGAGCAAGACTCCGTCTCAAAAAAAAAAAAAAAAAAAAAAAAACAAAAAAAACCAAATGCCTTTAAGACTCTTCATAAATATCACCTGGCCGGCCTGACAGCATCCAATGCTTTGAGTTAAATACAATATATTCAGCACCAAAACATTTGTATTTTGTTGGAGAGTTCTGAGAAGTTTGTTTTTCTCCCTTGAAGAGCTGTGCAAACCATGTTGCATAGTGAGCAGTGCGGTGTTTAGGAGGAGGACACTAGGAGCACTGTGGTCTTCTGATACTTATGGGGTACCTACTGTGTGCACCCAAAACATTGTGGTCTTATGATACTTATGGGGCACCTATTGTGTGCACCCAACACCCTTGGTGCTGGGAAGGATGAAGAAGAGACTGAATCCTCAGAGCATGGCGTCTCCTCCTGGAGTCCTGGCCTAGAGTGAGGGTGACGCCTGGATGGGCATCGTGGAAAAGCCCCTGGGGAGATTCTGAGCAGGCCTGGTTGACACAGACGTGGACAACATGTCCCGGAGCATCCTGGTCATGATGCAGGAGAAGCTCGAACGCACACTCAGCCCTGGTCGTGACAGAAGAACAGAGAGGAATAAGAAATGCCTTTGGGAGCTCCCGACCCAAGGGAGGGGGAGGATGTTCTGTACCTTGTTCTAGAAGCTTAGGTCTAATTTTTCAGTTACTCAGTTACTTATGGCTTTGAGGCTGGATAGCTTCGTGTATTTTGTTTCCTGAAATGACCCCACGGGTTCTACAGAGCAGGAGAAAAGGCTGGACAGGTGCCCCCGCTGGATGAGACGACCTTCCCTCCCCCTCGGTCTGGGAGTCTGTGATCTTCAGGGCCAGCCCCCAGCTGGCGGGCCCCACCTGGAAGCTGAGTGTGCCTCTGCTGGTGGTCCCAGCCTTGGCAAGGCAGCTTCATCACCCTCCAGCCTGCGGTGGTTTTGATAAAGCGGCATTTCTGCCTTGTTGGAGCCTGGTTAGTGATGATGCATCTTAGTCCAGGCCTCTCGAGTTTGAAATAAGAACCACAACCCTTGGATGAGCCAGAACTGCCTTGGTTTGCTGGTGTCAGTTCAGAGCATTGAAATTCCTGCTTCACTTTAAAGAAAAATCTGTGCAGGAAGAATCTGTGTTTCTAGACTGCGTGGGAGAACTCTGAACTTTCTGTCACTTATTTTTAGAGATGTCCCAACAATGATTCCCTCTGCCCAGCCTCCGCCTGGGGGAACCCACCTTCCCATCTCAGGTGAGCCTGACCCCTTCCCCACCCGTTGGCTGCTGTTGGACTTCAGAACAGATTGCAGGCAGCAGCTGCAAACCTCAGCTTCCGAAATGTCACTCACTCATTCACTTGCCTGTGCAACCATCTCTCTGAACTCCCTGTTGGGGCCAGTTCTGCAAGTGTGTCTAGGGCCACACATGCAACGGTGGGCAACGCCTGCACTCACTGGCACAATGGGTCTGGCCCTCCAGGACAGACAATGGGCCCGTCACTGGGCCCATCACTTCCAGACACTACCCCTCCTCTTTCGCGAAGTGGGGAATTTGTCAAACACTGGCCCTAGCAGGCATAGCACAGCACCTGGGTCCTAACAATCCGTGAGAGGAGAAAAGGTGCAGGACACTAACGGGGCCACATTTCTTCATGAGGACTTCAAGGTTCTGCACAAGGAGGTGAGTGAATCTCAGACACAAAATGTACATTCTGCATGGTTTCATGTCCGTGACTTTCAAAAGCAGACCACGCTTACCTCTGACGGGAGACATCAGGATGTTGGTTGCTCTGGTGGGGAGTGGGGGGCAGAGGGTGGGGGTTGCTGAGAAGGGTGTGCAGTAGCATTCCGACGAGAGACTGTGTCTCTATTGGGGTGAGGGTTGCATAGGAGAAGCAACTGATCACAATCGCACAGTGAAGATTTGTATCTTTCATTATTTGCCTGTTT